>NC_135423.1:2122500-2450000 GCF_051991245.1 Festucalex cinctus
TGAAGGTCTTCCTCATGCTCGTGGCCCGTCGCAGGGCCAGTTGTGAGCTTCCTTCCAGACCAGCAATGGAGCCTGATAACACGGTCGCCCCACTTGCTCGGCCCATAAACAAACCGCTGATGTTTTTCCTTGAATGTGACACATAACGTACAGTATTAGGTGGCATTCTTGTATGTAGTTTTAATCAAGGACTGGCTTGAACTTTTCAAATAATAATAGTTAAACACAACACACGCAGTTTCTGCATTCATATTTGAAAGTTTGCGCTCAATGTTCTCTCCCTCTGAAGCAGTATTGCCACACTAATATCAGAAGATCTTACTTTTGGGAGTCTTGCAGGAGAGTGGCTGCATTCTGGGCAGCAGGGTTATGTTTGGCATGGCTAAGCCAGCCTTGAGTATTGTACTCCACCCAGTCGGTGCCGTGACTGTGGCCCAGCAGAAAGAAGTGGGGCTTCTGTCCTCGTAGCAGCAGATTGGCTCCTGAAAGTGTATTCATTATTCAACTGATGTGAGAATGTCATGAATTGATCGGTACAATGTCTTCAATATGAGCTGTGGCAAGTATGGATTTATTAAGTAGATGGTTGCATATTCCTATGGAGCCTTAATGTGCTAACAATTGCTGGGACTAGCCTGATTTGTCTTTATATCTGTGTAGCTTTGATTTTTCTGGAGCTTTTACAGTATCTGTACAAAATCGATATTTCCATTGACAGTTAACACTTCACCTTTCCGGTCTCCCTGTGCTGAGCCATAGTAGTTGAAGAGCCTCTCCAGCATGGTCTCCTCTGAACCGCCAGGATTAACTGCTTCTTCTTCCATCAGCCAGAGAAGGCCACGGGCTTCATCGGTCCTGGCCAGAGTACGAACCTGAAATATACAGCGAAAGATAAATCAGATTTGATCAAAAATATGCAACAGCTTCACACAAACCACAAAAAAGAGGAAGAAGAGTGGGATGCCGTGCCTCAGCAGACAATGAGTCGACTTGTGAAGAGCATGAGAACGTCGTCAAGGTCAAGGCTCAAGGGCACGTACCGAGATATTGAGACGCTGAATTATTTAATTTTTTTTATTGTGATGTCCACACCATTGTTAAAGGGGCTCTCTGCCGGTTTCACTCACTTTTTAAAATACAGGATTTAAGCAAACAAATAACCTCTCAATTTATAGATATGGGGTTTTCATAACGTGTGGGGGTGATTTTGTCCTAAACCCCGACCCCTCGCTAGCCTGTATTTTGCCATTTTGTGTTTGTTTTGTAAACAGCGGGACGTTTCTGTGGAAAGACAGTGTTTACACCCCTCCAGTCAATCGCAGAGCAGGGGGGGGTCACAAACGGGGTCGGGCGAACGTGTCGGCTGCGTGACGTCACTTCATTTCATTTCATTGACGTTCTCGTCAGAAATGAAAATGTAAAATATTTTTGGCACATCTTGAAATAATCAGACAAATAGGCCATGTGCTCAAGGTGAGGATAATGACCTTATGACCTGAGTGACTTTACATATGGAGACTCCTGAAACAGGCACAAGAAGCTGAGGATTCTGCTTACCAGAGCTTGAGCTGACGCTTGGTCGATAGCTGCTACAGACACTGAAGGACTGGACTCTATGTCATCTAAAGCAAGTTCTATGTTTTCCTAAATGCAGGAGGGGATAAGGTGATGGGTTAGTCATCTACACTGTAAGCAAAAATCCATACAAATATTCAGTTATAGTCTACTTGATTGGGTTGAAAGAATCTTTTTGTCAGTGGAACATTAAGACAATTATTAATTTCATTCAGAAAGAACTTAAGCTAAACATGAGACAACTAAAAAAAAAAGACACAAGAATTAAACTATTGTGATCATTGTGTGAGTACATATTGATGTGTTCCTTGCATGACTGTTTATTTCCTGGTCCTGACACTTTTCAGTTACGCATCTGAATGGCCCAACAAGCACCTCTTTGTATCGATCCAACTCTCGGACAAATGTTCGCTCATGGAACAAGGTCTGCAGCCTCTCCTGGGTGTAGTTATGACAAAGCTCCTCAAACGTAGCTCCTCGCTGCTGCTGAGCGAGATGAGGGTTCTGGAAACCTGGCGTGTCCACGATCAGGAGTGAGCACAACGAGTGTTGGCTGGACTTCAGAGCCCTGAAAACAGATTGAACATTGGCCTTTTCAGGATCACCTCCGTGAGCTATCGCCTTATCGTGGCGGAGAGATTTGTGTGTCCCGAATTCATGATCCTAGAGCTAAGTTCAATTGAAAAAATGTATTTTATTCTTTAAAAAAAAGATGTTGCCTGGTGATTTATGTCCCTGGCTGGGTCACCCATGGAAAACAGGTCCTAGATAAGGGACCAGAATGTGCCTCAAAAGACCCTCATGATGGAAAAACAAATATGGACGTTTTCCCTTGCTCAGACATGGGTCACCTTGTTTTTTAACAGAGGAGTAACCAACAATGTTGTCCGTGTGTATGATCTAGTCTGCGTATTACACAAATTGAGTTAAATTCAGCATTTATTTTCAATATTTTTGCAAACAAAATAAGAATTTCAAGAGTGTGACCTGTTTATAAGGGAGATCACCAGAGTGAAGAGCTCCGAGTAGAGTCCTGATGCCATAGCCTCCAAGCACTCCAGAGCTGTGACCTTTGAAGCTGATACAAAAGACAGACAAGTGAACATCACTAAATGCATTCTCCCACTTCTCAAAAACTTGTTTAAAAACTTCAACCGACTGTTTTAACAAACAAAAATTCTATTGTATAGTTTATTCATTTCATTTCAATCATTTTTTTCCCCATTCATTCGTAAAAGAAAAAATACAATATAAAACAATATTCTTAATTGTTGAATGAAAAGGAGCAAGTCTTATTGTATCTGCCCCGTTGCAAAATCAGTCAAAATCCATTAGCGAAGGGAGTTGCTTCAGTCAAAATAGCTGGGAGGGAATGAGTGTTGCAATTCTTGATCCTTGAGGTATTTGAACGAAGCATGTCATCACATGTTACCAGGACAAAACGGTTTAAGATGGCGCAATACACATCATTCGATCTAGTAAGTCATCATCAGTCTTCTCTGATAACCCACACATTCAAATGCATTCAAGGGAAATGTCAATATTTTCTCCATTGGCCGACAAGAACGAAAATCTGACAAAAAAAATATCAATGATGGTAGTTGATCTTATACCTGAGTCACCTTGGCTGGTTTCATCCGGTCCTCCTCGGAATGAGGTGGAGTGCTTCATGCCTTTGGCCTGGTTCTTGAAGATCGAAGACGACAGCTCCTCTAAGGTGCATCCTAGAAGGTATGCTGCCTTCTGGGCCCATTCATGACGGGCAAACTGCCTGCGTCCCGCTGAAATTTATAAAAAAAAAAAAAAAAGTAGTAAAATGTTAAAATCATCAAAAGTATTTTTTTCCCTGCAGAATCTGTTAAATGTTACAAATAAATATCTGTCTCTGTCTCTATTAGTTGGTCTAATGAACCAGAAATATTTCAGTTTGAGCCAAACCGGTAAATATTTGATTTTCAAATGATGGAAAATTATACCAACAGCAATGAGTTGAGTGTCCTTTGCACAGGGAGAGGAAAAAAAAAGAAAGAAGTTTTGTCTCACACAAGAGAAAAATGCAAAATGGGGTGCGGGGGAAATCAAGAGGCAAACAAGGTGGGGGGGGGGGGGGGAGAGGCCCAAGGGGGTGAGCAGAGCAATAAATATGAAAAGCATGCAAGGCCTGGGAGGTATGATAAAGGCAATAAGAGTAGAAATACAAATGAGAATTGTATTTATTTATTTTATTTTTTTTAAGTGAAACAGTCAAACGTGTGTTTGTGTGCGCGCGTGTGCTGTTTTCCCCATTACCTTCAAGTCCTTCTGCATTTAAAACGGTGCAGCATGCAAACATGCAAGTAAAGAGATAGATTAGACAGATAATATAATATTAATTCGGTTACAAGACAACATAAGCATTAGTATTTAAGACCAATAGCGCATCACCAAGCTTGTACAAAACGTTTGAAAAGGCTTCTGCAGAGCTTGCTGAGGAGCCGATTATATGAATCAGCTTACCTGCTTACCTTATATATGGAAAAAGTTTTACAACATGTCATTCATTGAAGGTGCACCTTATAATGCGGTGCGCCTTATAGTGCGGAAAATACGGTACTAGGAATATTGTATTGACTTATTACGACTGCAAGTTATTTGTACACATCGTACCATAGAGTGATTTATATTTCCAAGGTCCAAAAATGAATATAAATGAGTATAAAAATGTAGGGCGTGGTCTTCTTTGTTTACAATCTCACTCATGATCCATCAATATCTTCCTTGAGATTAAATTAAACCCGCGCATTCGTTTTGATCTTAATGGCAAGTGTCCTATTAAAACATGACCTAACGCAGAAAGAACAAACACCTTTAGTTGCTCCAGCAGCTCCCAAGTGGTAAATGGCTCCCAAGATAAGCCAGAGAGCCTTCTGCTCTTCACTGGAAACCCCCAGCACCTTCATAGCTGCCTGCAGCTTCGTAAACTGCTGGGATGCTCGCTGCTTATCCTCGGGCTGCAGAAGGGAAGATCGGATCAATAGAGCACACATAGCTATAAACTAAAATGTTACAGACGTAGAGCAAAATATATCCATATGTATGCATATTTAAATCTGATACTTTTGCTCAGAAGAAGAAGCTTGATATAATTACCTTTGAGTGTGGAATGATGCCAAAAGTGCTGTTCTCAGCCAGGTGGTTAAAGTGGAGCTCAGTTCTGTAAGAGAAAGCATAGAGGTGGAAAAAATTGCACAAAAATTGTGTATCAGTGATGGTACAAAAACAAACAAACAAAAAAAACAATTTATGTGTTGATAAGTTCTAGTTATCGTGGACTTATTTCCTGACCAATATATCAATAATGGCGGTATCGTAATATCCTAAGATAATCGTTATTGTGAGCCATGTATCGCATATCGGATCGTATCGTGAGGTACCCAGAGGTTCCCATCCCTATGCGGCACCGGATATATTTTGGCTATGGAAATAGTAGTACATTCACCTCAGGGTCCCGTCAGCACCAGCCATCATATAATAGAAAACGTTGAAGGTGGACTCATTCTCCGGTCGTCTGCTCACCCTCATTTTCTCCAGCAACATTGTCTACACAGAAAAAGAACGACCACAAGCAATCATTCTTCAATTGACTTTTTTTTTTTTTTTTTTATTTCATTCACAATATGTTATTGATAATTGAAATTTTTGTATTGACCTGAATGGATGCAGATGCCACCTGTCCAGCTTGATCAAAATCAAGCGACACCACATGCGAAAAACGACTGCCGTTGGCGTTCATCGAGGTGCAAGTGTTACCAAAAGCCTCAAGGATCGTGTAGACGGCTTGCCACTTCTCCGCTTTGTGACAAGAAAAGACATTTACAATTTTAACATCGAAATCAGATCAGCACATATACACAATGTAAATCATTGGAAATATCGTCACCGCAATTCACGGTCTGCAATCAGTACATTTGAGTAAAGCCTGGCTTGTTACGTCGTTACGCCGTGACATGCTGTCGGAAACGTACGGAAACGTACGCAGCAAAATTGCCAGTGGTATATTAACACTGAGAGTGTTAATATAACACTAGAAAAGTGTCCACACCAATGGAGTTTAAATCTGTGTAAATCTGGCCCCTTTAAAAGTGTTACTTTTCCACACTTAACCAGTAGGGATGTAACGATAAGGGCAATATCGTGATATTGTGATATTAAAACTGCCACACAAAAAGATTTTTGTGAAATTTATCTGGAACACATTGTTCGCTTTTCATAATTCTTGCTGCTGTTGTACTCAAGTTGAAGTTTGTACATATTTGTTTTAATGGCTAAATTTAGCTTTTGTGGCTTTAAAAAAAAGTTGTACTTTATCAAAGGGTGAATGATGATGATGATGAAATGATATCAAATGATATATGAAATGATAAATGAGGTTTTGCGTTCTTGACAATATGACAGTGTTCATTAAAAAAACAAAGCATGCTGCTTACCAGAGAAGATTTTGCCTGTGCTGCCAGCAATCGAGACCAAATATTGGACAAGGTGCTGGCAGTTGGTGGTTTTTCCACTGCCAGATTTTCCTAGTAGCACAATCGACTGGTCCTGCCTTGTGGTGAGCAGATGACGGTAGGCCGACTGGGCCACGGAGTAGATATGCGGAGCCGAGTCTTCGCGCCGACAGCCTTTAAACATATGCATCACCTGACAGGGAGTAGGAAAAGGACATCTAGCGTCGGTATATATTTCATGGCTGTCTAAGACTTATATTATATTATAAATAAAGATGACTTGACTTTATTGTACCTATGTTTATTTTAAGTTCAAGTCATTGTATGTATTTAAATTACATTTTAAATCATTTTTTATCCTGTGTAAAGCACTTTGATGGACCGCTGTCACCCCTAAATGTGCTCTATAAATAAACTTGACTTGCCCAACGTTATAAAATCAGTTTGGGTACCAAGAAGGTAAAACTACGAACCATAAATTCCAAATAAACTTCGGCTGCAAGGCTTCACATTTACCCAAATATTGTATGTTGAACTTGATGGACGTATTTGTCAGTTACCTTTTCTGAATACATGGAGGCCGTACTGACGGGGTTTATGACCACCATGTTGGGTCCGGCATAGGAGTGGATGAGGTTTCCGCCGTAGCGCTGCCGCAAACAATGCATCACACTGGATTCATTCAGGTAGAGCAGTGACGCCAGATCCTCTGACCGATCGTATGATGGAGGGTTGGCCTGAAAGAAAATAAAATATTTCCACTGAAAATATTTCCAAAACAATACATTTCGAAAAGTTGACATCTCGGCGGGCCGCATAGTTTGGACACCCCTGCTGTAGAGAGATGAGGCAGCAGGCAAGCATTTATTTTCCTCCTTGATTCTTTCACTCACCTTTTCGATATCCTCCTCATCCACATCGAGTAGTGTCCCATCATGTTCGAGTTGAATTTTCACCTTGCCCTCTGGCAGGGAGCCTGGCTCCGTCTTTACCACTGTTGCTGAGCACAAAGCAAACAGGACAATAGTTAGACTTTAGTCAGCATACTTTTGTGTTGGTCATACACAGGACACACTTAACCAACCTGTCACCCACAACGGGGATGGAGCTACATGTTGATGAAAGTGTTTACCAATGAACAGCAATATGATTTCTAACAACACAACCATTTGAAATTATTGCTAATGAACATGAAACATGTCTGAGTAGTAAGCTGTCGGCTTCTCTCATAGAGTGCAAGTTGCAACAACAGAGGAAGAAGACAGTGAGAGAAGAAAAAGTTTTTCAAAAAAAAACATTTTACTGATTTACTCCCAAAAACGTATAAATATGTTCTATTTTAAATA
Source organism: Festucalex cinctus (assembly GCF_051991245.1). Classification (NCBI taxonomy): domain Eukaryota; kingdom Metazoa; phylum Chordata; class Actinopteri; order Syngnathiformes; family Syngnathidae; genus Festucalex; species Festucalex cinctus. Next base: position 2,129,906 of record NC_135423.1, read on the forward strand.
TTACCATGCTCCCAAAGATTTAAATATACGATTTGGCTTTGATGCAACCTCTGAACTGAAGAGAATGCTTGAAGCAATGGTAGTTATTACAAAAATGGCCAGCAGATGGCAGCAGAGTATAAGAGACCAAAAAGCTCTTTTCCCTACTATTTTAAACAGATTTGTGAATAATAATGAAACTTTTTAATACATCCATTCATCTATTTTCTTGACCGCTTATTCCTCACAAGGGCCGCGGGGGTTTGCTGGCGCCTATCCCAGCTGGCTCTGGGCAGTAGGCGGGGTACACCCTGGACTGGTTGCCAGCCAATCGCAGGCCACACAGAGACCAACAACCATCCACACTCACAAGCACACCTACGGACAATTCGGAGCGCCCAATTAACATGCACAGCAAGAACATTTTGGATGGGCGGCATCCAACCTGCAGGGCAACGTGTGCATGACTGTACGAGCGCGTGTATGCAAAGCAGTGTTAAACTCACCCAAGGAGAAGCCCTCCTTATGGACAAGCCAGACTTTCTCAGAGCCATACCAAGCCTGCTCTGCCGCTATCTGCTCCTCCGTCTTTACCTACGTGACAAACAACACAAAAAGTGAGCAAGGTATCACGAAGGAGACTTGACAACAACAAGTCGGCCTGATGTCTTTTTCGGCAAAAGCTGGCATTTCCAGTTTAACACCAGCCCCTTACGAAAGGATCATGCAGTGTGAAAGTCCATTAAGGATCACATGCTCCTTCAGAGTCATATGTATGTATGTGTGTGGAAAACACATCAAGCCAAATCATGAATAAAACCATCAAATGATATCTTAAAGGAGACATATTGTTATGCATTATTTTCGCAGTTTAAAGCAGTTGTTTGGCGGCTTAATAAAATGTCTGGCATTCTTCGGGCTATGTAAATTAGCCGTACTGTCACATCACAATTCTTCCGCAAAATAGACATTAACATATTTCCTTTATTGCTTATTTCATATTTGATGGATGAGTAGGCACTAATTGTTTACCAAAAAAAAAAGAAAAATCAATTGTCTTTACTATGTCCCCTTTAAGCTCGGCATGATTATTGACAACAAAACGGTGATTTTGGAGAAAAACTACACTCAGCAGGTAAAAAAAGGTGAGCACGACACAGTATTGAACATTGATTTGTGATTATGGGACAGGTGTGGAGATACACACTCGGGCATCGTGCAGGTCAGACCTGGGACTGCCTAGAAGTAGCATGAGATGTCTGAAGGAGGGCTACAGGGTCCTCTTCCACTGATCCCTTTTGGCCAGCAAGAAGAGGTCAAAGTTCACATATGAGCAAAGAATACAGAAAACATAGGAATATGTGTAATAGATAAAATATAGACAGTACTGTAGTTTTTAAAAATGGAATATGCTTTACCTAACGACATTGGACACAGTCATTTGGAGTAACTACAAGCCACAAACTGGCTTTTTGCTCATCAGTGGGAGTAGACTCATTTACACTCATGAGTGAGTTTACTTTCATGAGGTTTTCAAAAATAAAGCTCTAATGAAAGTAAAAAAAATAAATAAATAGAATAAACTATAAATTCAAGTTTATAAATTTGATACTAATACTGGTTAATCACAACCCTGTGAGAACAATAAAGCAAAACAAGTATTTTTCAAAATTTTGGCGTGGTCAGTGGACCTAACGAAAGATGGTTGATTGATGGGAAAACAAGGAAGTGAGAGATAAGAATAAACTTCCCGAATGTGTTCAAATTCAAACGATGCCTAACCGTGGATATGCTCTACATTGTTTTACTTTCTGTCATTTGTACCCCTGAAAGTGACTCGTACTGTACTGTATCATAAGGCTGTGTATAATGACATTTAATACACCCATTGGCTGTGCAAACGCTGGTATCTCACACTACAGTCCAGAGTGCAACCAGTGCGAGAAACGGAGAGCAAGAGTGTGAAGGAGGTAGATTAAAATAGCAGAGCTAAAGTTGGAAAAAAAAATGGCTGGTAGAAATTCTGATTTGCTGGTTGGTAACTTAAGAAAGTCTTCTTTTTTTTTCCTTCTTTTTTTTTAATAAATTGAGCACTAAAAAAAGTTATTATTTTCTGGATAAATTGAACAATAAAATAAATATTAAAAATGTCTGGAACATATAGCCATTATGGATCTATGCAAACCATCAATTACATTTTCAGAGAGTCCAAATATATTTTGTAATCATCAAATGAAGACCAAGTAGCAGTAATTTAACTAATCAACAACCACACAGAACAGAATGTAATTTTGACCATAATATGATGTGCAGAGTCAATTAATTAATGAATTAATGCATGGTTTTAAAGTTGGATCAGTGTCAAAACAAATTCAAATGGTTTCTTTTAAATGTGAATTGAGCCAAATGCAGGAATTATTGCAGACAGGAGGAAGGAATCACAAATTCCTGTAAGGTGGCCAGAGAAAGGCTGGACAGCTCTTGTACCTGGACGGGGTTTAGGGACTGTGAGGCTACAAGGGCAGCAGATTGGACAGTAGATGAAATACTGACTGGCAGCTCCAGCTTTAGCCGCAGCAGCCACAGAGAGACAATCACACCCAATGTGAGCAATGTGAGTAAGCCAGTGAGAGGGAGAGAGAAAGAAAAAAAGAAATACAAGGTCAACATGGAAGATTGGATAAAGAGAATGCAAAGTAAAAAATAAAATAATGGCAAGTCTTAAATACATGGTAACAGACTTAAAGCAACTGACTTCATTCATAGCGCTTGTTAAATAGGGACATGTGAAATTACCATAAATATGCTATAAGAGTGAAGAGAAAAGTTGTGGCATGGATAGTGGATACCATAAACAAGAACTACAAAATTAATGTTAATTCACCCTCAGGGTCTGAATAGGGCACTGAATAATTTGGTCAAAAACATGGCATTCGCTAGGAATGTACAGTGGATATAAAAACTCAACAATCTGTTAAAATGATAGGTTTGTGACATGAGAAACAATATGTGATATTATATATGAAATAAAGTACAACTCAAGAGGTGTTCCTGATGTGACTACATCAAAAATAATACATTTTTGTTAAAAATATAAATGCATGGTAATTATACAACCACAATGTATGACCGCAATCTTGCGCTCATTATTTTTAAAGGCCCAGTATGCCGGTTTCACTCAGGAAAATGCACTTTTTAAATACAGGATGTACACACTTTTAACTTTCTCTTAGTCTACACATCTGGGTTTATATTAATCTTTGGTGGTGATTTTGTCCTAACTCCCCAGTGAGTGAGTGGGAAAAAAAAATAGTCTGTGCGTGCTTTCAAATTGCTGCGGGAGTGACGTCACGCAGCCGACACGTTCGCCCGGCCCCGTTTGCGACAACCCTAAAAATAAACACAAAATGGCAAAATACAGGCTGGGGGGAGTGGGGGTTTAGGACAAAATCACCCCCACACCTTAAGAAAAGCCCAGATCTGTAAATTGAGAAGTAGTTTGTTTAAATCCTGTATTTAAAAAGTGCATTTTCCTGAGTGAAACCGGCAGACTGCGCCTTTAATATCACAAAAATCTGGCAATTGAACAGGCGCAGATTTTGTATATCCGCTGTCAAATATTGCTCGTGTGAAAGCCTGTTTATTCTTAATACGTACAAATAATGCACTTCATAAGAGTTAATATTCTTCCTGAGTGTTTGAGAAAAGACAAGAACAGAATTTTTCCATCGATTGCTTTCAATCGATGGAAAAATTCCGATCTTGTCAATGAGACATTTCAGACAGATGGGGTTATTGAAGCAGAGACTGGAGTGACAAAGTCAACGGGAACCACATTTCACTGCAACCACGGACGTGACAGGGTGACAGTTGCTCGACTTCACATTCCTTTGCGGTTTCCCCTTAAATATATTTAGTGCAAAGCATATTAGGCATAGCAGCAACCACAGTTGAAGGAGCAGGACAAGTTAAGCAGCAATGTCAGTGATGCTGATGTCAAACAACAGCTTAGCTATGTCCACCAGTGGAGTTCAACATGCTGATTTAGTTTACTCTTTCAGTACTGCGTTTCACAAGAACAGCAGTACGGTGTTTACCATGAACACACCATAAAAATAATGCAAACGAGACACAAAGAATGCAGCACTTCACACAAATCAAAAAGGACAGCGGAGACATTTACAGGTGCGCTGAAGATCCTCATTAGCCGATTTTGAGCCTCCTCAGTGTGACTGATCTACAGGTCAAACAGCATCACATTCAATCCAAGGGCACTGATGCAAGCAATCCTAAACTATTTATATCTTAGCAGGACTACCCAAGGAAAATGATTACCAGGTCAAATATCAATCAAGTACTAGGAACAAACAGCATGTCAATTTTATCCGGACAAAAGTGGCTCCAAAAACATCAACAAAATGTATAGAGTTGCAAGAAGTATGTGAACCCTTTGGAATTACCTGAATGTCAGCATAAATTAGTCATAAAATGTGATCCGATCTTAACCTAAGTTACTACAACAGACAAACACAGCCTGCTTAAATTAATGCCACAAAAACAATTACATTTCCAAGTTTTTATCTGACACTATGTAAACAACAGTCACAGTGCTGGGAACACAAGGCATATGACTACCTCAAGCGGGAAAATGGGGGTTGTTGTATGGTCGAGAATTCCTAATGACCATTGTGCACACGTGTTCTGCAACTCAGTAAAAAACACCCAACCCGACGAGTCGGGGTATTGTTGCCAAAGGAGGATTGACGAGTCGCTTTCAAAAAATTTTCCAGCCTACACTGACACATCCTCATGTTCCGTTCTGGAAAACGTGGAAAAGTTTTTACTTGGAAACAATTTTTTGTGTTGTTTAAGAAAAAAAAATCTTTCTTGGACTATTGTTGTGCCTTAGGTGAAGATCAGACGACATTTTATGACCAATTCATGCAGAAATATTGTACGTGTATATGTGATCTATATTGTTTTTAGTAAAAAAGCCTTTCTGAGTATTGATCCTTACAATCGTACATATTCACACACTCAAGACACACTATTAACAGTACAGTTCAACACAGAGTTCATTCACAAGTTACATCTCTAACTCTAACTGCTTTTAAGTGTTGTACTTTTATTATAATATATGAAGGAGTTGAATTATGTTATGTATGAAATGCCCTATAAATTAGTGATTGTGCGCGTGTGTGCGTGTATTAAACAACTCCTAGGTACTGCCTAGGTACTTGTACACAGATAAAGTATGTGAAAATGTTTTGGTCCTTATCAAGCCCTATGTGCAATTAAAAAAAAAAAAACACACATGCACACACCAGGGATGAGATGATGTCCATGATCACAGGACATTGACTTGCAAAGGTTTTTCCATCCAAGTTTTCAAGAATTATGATAATTTCACATTCGTCACACTCACCGCCCGAATGTTACTACGACTGTAAATGGCACCTATTGTTAAGGTAATCGTAATGAAACAATACCTCTTGTTTTGTGACAGCTGGGTGATGAACGGGACTGATATCTGGTGGAGGAGGCAGTGGGCCAGAGCTGACACTTTGAGGAGGGTGGTTCACTTCAGGTGGCTCATTTGGCGAGACAGAATGACATGGAGGACGGAGCAAGGTCTTCTTGGGGACTGGTGCAATTGCTGTGTTGGCAGGGAACGATTTTGTAGAAGCTGTTGGTCTCGTAACAGGCACAAAGCCTGGAGGCGGACACAAAGATGTAGGCTTGGGTGCTGGGATAAAGCCAAAAACCTGTGGCAAGGATGTAGGTCTGGAATGGGAGGACTTTGTATAACGAGGAGATGGAAGAGATTTATTTGAAGGCACAACTGTTTCAGTCACAGGGACTACTGGAGGATCTTGATTGGCCTCTTGTGACTTTAGGGAAATTGCATCCTCTTTCACCTCTTCTTTGGTCTGAACTTGCTTTTCCTTCTTGTTTTCATTTTTCTTGTCCAATTCTTTTGCCTCCAGATGGTCATCCTTACGTATTCTTGGTCGAGGTTCCCTTGTCCTACCTCTCACCATCAAGTTGGTCAATCCCCGAGAAATGTCATCGTTGTCTTCTGTTTTGATTGTGTCGTGTTTGAAAGAGAATGTAGACTTCAGAGGGCCCTTGGACACAGAGGCTAGAGCAATACCATTTCTGGCTACTTCTGGAATTTCTGATGAATGTGTTGGTGCATTTGTTTCCTCTATCCCTGAGGGCAGGACTTTCCTTACAACACGACGTACTACCTTCACTACTTTCTTGCGAGTTAGACCTTGATCATCTGTGGAGTCCGGCAAACTGCCACATGGCGCTGTGATATTACCTTTGGCAGTGCCATTGACTGCGCTTTTATCCACAACACCGTTTTGTTCTTGTTTCCCATTCATAACTTGGTTCAGATGCGCAGAATTACGTCTCGCTTCAGGACTCCTGAATCGCTCCGATGATGATGATGATGATGATGATTCAGGACTTTTAAAGCGTTCTGGTACTTTAACAGGTGTTCGGACTTTAGGTGGCGAGGGACTCCTGATTCGACCAACCACTTCTGAAGACGTAACGGCTGCGGGGCTCAAAGCCCGGTATAGCCCCCTTCCGGGATCGAGAGCAGGCACAGACTTGGCCCGGTTGGACAGCCCATCACAATCTGACTACTCACAGAGAAGAAAAGGGGGAGATAAAAGATGGAAGCTCAAGTATCATGGAGTTAACCATGCAGATTTTGATAATGAATTTAAATTTGTATTTATGGGCGCAAAAATCATAATGTCAAACATTTTTTATTTATTTTTTTGATGGAGATTAATTCTTATTACTACTGTATTACTGGAGATCAATGTTAAAGTTAATGATAAACCAACCCACACCTGGATTTTTAAGTTGCGAACTTGTGACTAATGTATCGTATTACCTAAATAAATCACTCACATTTTTGCTGTCTGGCTTGTTTTCATCTTTGACCTAAATAATTTAATAAAAAAACAAGAGCATATAAAAACCTTTACTTTGACATAAAGCAGTGTACACCAACCCATGCAAACCACAAAACATGCATCACACAATCTGATGGGCTGCCTTGATTCTCTTTTCTTGTAATCACCCTTGGTTGCTTTGTGCAAGTTATTTACAAATAAATAAATATAATGTGCATATATTCTGCAAAAATGTCTGTCTGACACACAAAGGCCACAAGTAGTAACAGTGTGTTAATACAAAACACCATGCTAGGTTAGGTTGCTTTGTGAAATTTCCAAGTGAGACTTCCCTTTTGCTCCCAGAAGGAAAAACGAGATGAGAACGCCATGTTGGCTGATCTGCTGTCATGGGCTGTGGGGTCAGGAAGAATGCAAGAACTACATGAGTATCTCTGCAACACATAGTGTATAGATTTTATTCCTGAAAATACATAAATAAATAACAACAGAGTACAAGAACATTGTACAATGTACCCATCCGGGGTATCCCCAAGTGAGACATGATGATCTCAACCGCTCGGCCACGGCGGCCCCAAAGTCATGTACTGTATGTTAGATTCATTCAAGACTAAATTTCTCTCAGATTGGCGTGCAACCAGCTCAATTTGTACCTTGCCTCTCATCCAAAAGTCAGCTAGCAAAGGTTCCAGCTCGTTTGTGACCACAACAAGGATTCGAGGGATGCAACGGTTCTCTGTCTTGGACCAGTCCGTCCGGTCCGCCCTGCGCGGGACAATACGCCCTTATGGACCGTGGGTTTTCGGTCCTCAACAAATTTTGTATTTATTGACGCTACACGTTACTGCGCCGTGAAAGCCAGGCAGCCTGGCCGGCTGGAGAAAAGCCCTCCCCGCGAGCTAATGTCCAATCAGTGTTGCGGTTCCGCTCACTTGTCCCCTCACACAGAAGCGGAAAAACAAGTGCGAGCTACGCTGTTGACAGACCAAAGTTTGAAGAAGTGGTGTGGAATCATTTCGGCTTCCTTACCGAAATGCCAGCGGATTTCGAGCATATTAACTCATTTTTCGAAGCAAACAGAATATTGTGTTCTTTTGCTACATAAACAACATGGGTACCACATGAAAGTTGGCATTCCATTCTTTCATTAGGAAAAAAGTATGTTTCTACCTTATTCCGTTCTTTAGTAGTCACCTTTTGAAAATAGGTCGAGTGACATTGAGCGAAAATTGAAAAGAAAAGATACATTTTCTCCATAACAGTGACTTTGATACTAATATTTTTTGTTTAGTGTCGCTCCGTCAAGTTAGGTTTAATGTTACAAAGGATTTGATCATTCACATCAGCCTTGAAAACATTCTATTTCATCAGATTGCGTCATGTTTCATTGTAATTCGCAGCTCTAGTTAGGGCCCGAGCAGCTACCACTGCCATCTGCTGCCCGTAGTTAGTGGGTGTTTTTGATTTCACAACTCATTGACCCGGCTGCGCTGCACTTGGACGTTGCACTGACCACTGATATATTAAAAAAAAAAAAAAAAAAAAAAGTAGTTGACGTCACTTAACGTTTATGGTGGCATACATCGTGATTTTATTAAACGTTATTAAACGTTTTTGGCGGTCAAAAAGTTAAGAAGAAAAAAATTCAAATTATGCCCTAATACATATTTAGTGCCATAGCATTAGAAACAAAAGTATAATTTATTAAGACGAGGGGTTCCTCAACAAGGTTATCTACTTTCAAGAGTTTTTTTTTTCTTCCCTCTAATAAACTAGTACAACATGGCACCATTGGTCCATTACTACAAAATAAGCCCAAAGTTACACTAACACTGTCTGACGTTTTTGGTCTATAGTATATTTCAAATCAATTCATTTGAACTTATTGATCCAATACTACCATTCATTTTCTCTCTCTGGACTAATGTGCAATCCCAGGGTAATCGTGACCAAGGGGAATTGATTCATTTCAACAAAGAAGGAAGTCAGTTCATGTAAACCATTACACTACCGATGGCTTTGAAACTAAAATGTATTGTTGTTTTTACTTTTTAATTCAATTACAAGGTTGAAATAAATTCCGTTAAAGAGACTCAAATACAAGCCTGAAGAAATTCTACAACAGTGGTGTAATTACTACAAATGAGGGAGAGAAAAAAAAAAAAAAAAAAGCCGATGCGTCAGACAAGCAGCTGCTTCATGTTGACTGAACGTTGACATGCTTAACGTCTATCGGTGGTTTACCAGAAATATCTCCCTCAAATGACTGATCCTGACCAGATGACGCTTAATAAGCGCACATAAATAAACTCATGACATAATAAAAGTACGAGATCCCAGGTGTAAGAAGCAATAAATAAAGAGGCGGATTAATTTCCACAAAAATCAACATTACATGTTAAAATATAGATTGACTTATATCATATCATATCATATTAAATAATATAACATAAATGAACTGGGTCGTGTTATATTACACTCCAATACAAACACAAACATAAAACATTACTGACGACAAAAAAAAAAAAAAAAAAAAACGTGAAACATATCGGTCCCCAACATTTTGCATGTACTCCAACTGTGCACCCGCCCAAAAAAGGTGCAATCCATCACTGACAAAATCCTTAAAACGTATCACATTGTACACTAAAATCAATATTGAATTGGCTGTACAAAACAAATCATTTCAATCTCACAAATTGCCAGTAAATAGTGGTAATAGGTCCCAAATTTACCAATCAAATCCAGATCACATTGTCTACAAAAAATTCTGGATCTCCTGTTAGCAAAGAAACAAACATGAAATAGATAGTCTTGTGTTTTAAAACACAAATGGGAAGAGAGAAATGGCTGCTGGTGTCAAATACTTCCTTCAGAATGAAAAGCCATACAAGCAGACTACTTCAACTAACAATTCTCAAAATGGTGTTACTAGAGTTCACTTTTTTTTTTTCCTTCTGGAGACCTGTACTATTTAACACATTTGTAACAGGTTACCTGCAAGTGAAGTAATTCCACAAATCCAGTTTCTTCGGAGGTCAGATTCAAAACGAGTTCAACTTTGAGCGCTGGGAGCAAGCAACGAGACGGGGCGCAGACGAGAGCATGCGGGACTGGAGAGGGTGAGAGTGCTGATAGGCGGGCTATTCCTGACCCCGGACAGACAGGAGATGTGGGGACAGCTGTTGTGATATGAGGGTGCCGTGTAGGGCTAAAAATAGGAACCTCCTCGCTTCAGTCAAAGCAGGTCTGCCATGAGCAACCCAACACCCACGGCAGCCCACTTGGCAGAGTGACGCCACACATGCTGCTACACTGTCCGTTCAGCTGCTTCTGAGCATGCACGTGTGTTTTAAGTGATTGCTTGAGTGCAAGTAAAGTAAAAAAATAAATAAAAAAAAATGATTCCCTTTAGATTTATTCATTTTATGACTTCATACAGGCAAAGCTGAGTCCAGTGCGGATTTTATGTATTTCTAACGCAACCAAACCCAAAAACACAGCAAAAGTGTCTTTTTATTATTTATACTGACGTCTAAATCAGGGGTGTCCAAACTTTTTCATTTGAGGGCCACATACAGAAAATCAGAAGGACGCAAGGGCCACATAATGTTCTGAAGAGAAATTGTGTTTTGTCCTGAAAATTGTACAAATAATTGATTTGTGTTTTTGCATATTTAGAAAAATGCTACAGTATATAAACCATTTATTTGTAATATGGCAGTAGGGTTATAGTTTTGGAATTGTTCATTTTAGTTTTTATTTAGTTTTGAGTTTTGTTTTTTGTTTTTTTAAATTTAGTTTTAATTAGTTTTCAGGGTGGTTCTGTTAGTTTTTTTTATTAGTTTTAGTTCTTTAATAAATGCTTAGTTGTAGTTTAGTTAGTTTCAGTATTAGTTTTAGTTTTTTTTTAATGCGTATTACTTGTGCGCAATAACTTTTATTTTGTTTTATTTTAGTTAGTTTTGTAAACATAAAATGTAGTTTCAGTCTCTGTTTTTAAAAAGCATCATCGTTTTTATTTTATTTTGTTAACGAAATAGCTTTTTTTAATTTTAGTTTTTTTGTTAGTTAACTGTAACTCCAAACCAGGTGGAATACAACTTGGAAATGTAGCGGACTTCAATACATGAACAGCCACCTGCAGTGTTCAGGGTTATTCACTCAGTTTGTAGTTTTCCCAGTGCACCAAAAAAAAAACCCTTGAAAGAGCATCGAGCTGCACAAAAACACATAACCCAAGTTTTCCACAAAAAGAAGCCATCGCCTGCTGCAGCCAAACCACAAGATGGAGCTAGAGAACCTGGGGAAGACAAGCATGCAGTGGGAATCCCTAAACCACACAAAGCCTCCATTATTTCCCAGCGGCTGCCGTGATCTTCAGTGGGGAGGTAACATTGTGCAAATGTACCACTACAACAGGTTTAGAACCACATAAAAATAAAATTACAGACAAGCTGACAGAAGGAATGTCTGTTATTCACAGTCAAAGTAAGAGATAGTGGGTGTACAATAGTTTTAAGTAAAGGGTGGCACAGCTTGAATGCCATGGCATATTACTTTTTAAAAGTAATTCTTTATAGTTACAAAATAAATTACTTCTTCCAAAAAGTAATTGCAGTTAGTAACTCAGTTACTGTCTTGAACGAGTAAGTAGTTACTCAGCAAAGTAATTGATATTTTTCTATTCTCCGCATTTGCGTGAGATAACCACCTGATGTTTGCTTAAAAGTTGTAGTTTTTATCATGTAAATGTGTCACTTATTTTAATATATGATGAAAGCCGACAGTATGAGACACCATTATGCTGGGAAACAATGAGCCAGTTACAAAGTGTGCCCATTCTGACAGAAGCCTCGGGGCTTAGGTCAGCTGAAGGATGACAGAAACGACACTGTGCTGGTCACTGTCCTGTTTTCCCAAACGGAAACTGAACACTAAATAATCTCACTGGCACTTGACGTTTGTTGAAGTGGAGCCTTTCAGTTGAGTAGCCATATGCACTAGTTCATTAAATTTTGGTTTATATGACAGTAGAAACCTGCAGCAAGTAAGGTGTGACAGTAGTTTTAACTAAAGCTGCCTGTAGGAGAGATGGCGAGAATAATCAATTCACGGATCATTATAAATAAATTTGTTCATGCGACTTAACTCATTCAATATATATATACTGTATACCGTATTTGACGGATTATACGTCGCTCCGGATTATAAATCGAACCAGCCAAAAAATGCATAATTAAGAAGGAAAAAACATATATAAGTCGCACTGGAGTATAAGTCACATTTTTGGGGGAAATTTATTTGGTAAAATCCAACACCAAAAACATACATGTCATCCTGAAAGGCAATTTAAAATAAAAATAAAAGAGAGAACAACAGGTTGAATAAGCGTACGGTATACTAACGTTACATGACTGACATGCCTGGTAATGTCCGTAACGACGTAACATATTCAGAGTTTGTAGCGAGCAGTGATGGGAGTCGGAGGCGGAGTGTTGAAGCACGGAGCCAAAGGCTGGCTGGCGTTTTATTGACATCAGCTTCTGAGGTCTTAACAGCAACTCCCCACTCAGCTAGAAGCTAACAGGCTAACTCCCCTTTTCCACATAACAAAACCTTCCCACCCGGAACTCTCCCTTCGTCCCAACGTGATTGGTTGCTACCACAGTTATATCGTAACCGATAGAGTGCAGCAGATATAGATACGTTAAAGACACTGCCAGGCCCACTGATATGAGAATGCATTTGATGTCCTGCTGTGTCATTGAGACTAGTGTGGAGAGAAAGAGGTCTGCTGACAGTGTGACTTTCAGTAGCAGTAGTAGTCAGCACTCACATCAACCGAACAAGCTCTGCCATTAGAGACACATCACAGACACAGAAACTATGCTATTACACTCATGGAAAAGTCTATGTCATAAAAAAAAAAAAATATTGGGATAGTTGTCAACCTTGTGAAAAAATCTTTTCAACATGAAATCTACTTAATAGAGGTGTGCAAAATTTCCGATTCTTAGATTATTCACGATTCGGCCGTGGAACAATCGAGAACGATTCACAAACGTCCAAATTCCGATTATATAAATATGCCAAGGGAAGCGAAACTAAAGTGACCCGAGCGAAAAGTACGCGGAACTGAAACGCAGTAGCGCGCGCGGTCTTCGGGACGCTTTTTGGGACGGACCGAGATTACACATCCACAACTCACGCCTCGAGATTCAAAACAACAACAAGCATGGCTGAGCTGACCAACCCACCTCTTCGTGGGATCAGACCTGCTCCGAAAGGCAAACAACTTGAGGCGGAAGTATCAGCTAGCTGGCTGCAGTGCGTCGGTTAGAGTTCTACAGGGCGCCGCGCAGTGATACGAACGAACGAACAGAAAAGTAGTGGCTGGCAGTAATGGCGTCTGACTTTATTCAGAAAAGAGTATTGTGGTGGAAATGTATCACGCTTTTGAAAACAAAAAGTTTTTAGAAGAAAAACGCTTTATTTCCGAGACCCCAGCCAGCTTGGTGGACTATTTTCCTCTCGTCCAACGCCGAACCAGAACTGGTGTCACAGAACGCTGTCAGAAAGAAGTCAGTGCTGATCGCACACACGGGAGGTGAGGATCAAATTGAGATTCATGTTAAAAAAGCCGAACGATCCCATTAATGTTTACACGTTCATGTTTACACAAGTTAAAAAGCAGAAAAGCACTTGAGGTTTTTTTTTTGTTTTTTTTTTTGTACCTCTGAGAAACTTTAATGTTTACATGTTCATCTTTACACAACTTAAAAAGCAGGAAAGCACTTTTTTTTTTTTTTAGGCATTTGTATTGAAGTAGTAGTTCACATTGTCTTTCATTTATACCTCAGTGCACTTTTGAGTGGATAAAAATAATATATTTTTGCTCAATGCTATGTTTTATTCTGTTGAAGACTGAATATACTTAAAAGCTGTTGTTACAGAATGAGGACTTGAGTATTTTATTTACTGTTTTGAACTGTTAACTTGATACTGAAATAGTAGTTTATTTAGGCCTGAGAGGACTTTTGTACTATTTTTGTAACTAATGTACGAAACATTAAAAGCACCAAAATACATTGTTTTTTTTCTGCTGCCTGGGGGGGAAATCAATAATCGTTTTATAATCGAATCGTAGCCTCTGAATCGTAATCGCAATCGAATCGTGAGGTGCCCCAAGATTCCCACCTCTACTACTTAATTACATTTGCCTGTGACATTTACTTACCCCGATATTCATATTTCAAATCGAGTGTTTTGTTTTTTGTTGTTTTTTTTTTTTTAGGGGCATCCAAGACACGCAAGTAGGATACCTTGGTGTCCTGCCTAGTCTTGCACTTCAAGTTTTTTCATGAATTCAAAATGGCCAATGACATTTTGAGTTGAATGTTTTTTTATTATTAATGTAATAGGGCAGGTGTTTTATAAATTAATTAAAATAAATTATAAAAATAGATTAAAACAATCCGGGCGGGACGGTGGGTGACGTGAGCACGTCCACCTTCCAGTTCTGAGGACTCGGGTTCGAGTCCAGGCTCTGGCCTTCCTGGGTGGAGTTTGCATGTTCTCCCTGTGCCTGCGTGGGTCTTCTCCGGGTACTCCGGTCTCCTCCCACATTCCAAAGACATGCATGGCAGGTTAATTGGGCGCTCCCAATTGTCCCTAGGTGTGCTTGTGCGTGTGGATGGTTGTTCATCTCTGTGTGACCTGCAATTGGCTGGCAACCAGTCCAGGGTGTACCCCGCCTACCCCCCAGAACCAGCTGGGATAGGCACCAGCACCCCGCGGCCCTTGTGAGGTGTAAGTAGTGAAGAAAATGGATGGATGAAAACAATGCTATTTATCTTGTTTGATGTTTTTACCGACAAAAAAAAACAAACAAAAAAACACACAATCTGATCAGTGACTCAAATTATTATCCGATCTGAACCATGAGTTTTTTTTGTTTTGTTTTTTAAACAAATGAAAATGAACAAGGCACCACAGAACTCGTTCATTTTGCATGTGGTTTAGACATGAATGGCTGTGTGTCAAGTTATTATGGGATAAATGATTTAGACTGTACACTAACTATTTTGGATTGTAGCAAAATTACATTTGTCCACTGTTATACTATGAAAATTTACAACAACAACAACAACAACAACAACAACAACAACAAAAGAATGGTATGGGTTCACTTTTGTGGGACACTGTATACCTGGGAATCCTGCGATTAACCACAATTGATAGCAAATTAATTTCCCCGCCTAAGCTTTGCTCCATCAGGCCTTCATTTCTTTCAACCAGCTTTTATATTATTCATTGCACCAGCAGCATCTTTGTAAATAATTCAGAGAGCAGAGAGAGACAGAAAGGTGGCACTACTGTAAAACATTAACACATCTTGAGCAGCAAAAGAAGCTTTCTCACCTATAATTCTCTTTCTCACATTAGAATCGTGTTTGCAAATGCAAACAATGCCAGGTTTCCCTGTGACTTATTTCCTGTACTAAAAATTCAAATGAGCCATAATAATAAGTCAAGAAAAAGCAGTACCATTATCATGTACCTGAAAAGTACCATTGTGACACACACAACGCAAAAACCAAAGAGACTATAGAAGAAACAGTAACTAAAACTTGACAACTTTTTTTTTTAAATGCATAATCCACCTATCTGAACCACTTATTCTCTCAAGCGTCGCATCATGTCTCATTTAAATGCTTCACACATACTAATTTGGAAAATAGTGCAAAGACCAACCTGGCATGGAGCTACACGTCAGGTAAAACAGATATTCCTCAACACAAAAGAAAGATTGTCATTGTATGCAGTGCTCAACAAACGTTCACATTCATCAGTCCACTTTCTATACCTCTTGTTCTAATGGCGTTGTGGGTGTGCTAGATTCTATCTCAGCTGACTTTCAGTGAGAATAAAGCTCTCAGACAGATTGGTCTAGTGACAATGTCACCGTGTTAGGATGAGATTCTGTGTGTCAACAGAAGTAGGGTGTGTCACAGAGATACGGATGTCAGAAATGTGTGAAATGTACTTTGAGGTTAATCCACAGCCACCTTGCTTCCTGATAAATAAATTGAAGAACTTGAAATTTGTTCACCGTAGGGTGACTAAAACGCATTGCTTGCAACTTGTCCTATAGCATTCCTTTAGCCTTGCCTCGTCTTTCCTGATTGGGCTGCATGCTCCGTGAACTCGTACACTGGTTTAAAACACGGGATTTTTGAAACACCACATGCACTGGCTGCAGAATCAATACTGGTATATCATGTGATTAAAAACATTTCTAAAGCCATTTCCACACTTGTGGGAAGATATTCGATAAGACTCAATGTGTATGATTGTTCAATTCACCCAGAACAAACTAAGAAGTTGGATTTCACTGAGCTCTGTCCAAGACAGTAAACTTCTTCTGGATCAAACTCGTACAAAAATAATAGACCTTGAAACGTGTGTGAAACAATAACGGAGGATTCTCTGCCAAACCTGCCAAAACGTTGGCTAAAAGCCTCTATACACCAATCCGACGTCAACCAATGTGACCGTCGACACCTCTGTCCAGAAATGTGTGCGGCGTACACACAGTAACAAGCCAACCACAACAACAAATACATGTGTGAGAAGTAATACCCTCCAAACCACCTGTGGCGGTAGTGAGCTATCCAAACCGGAAGCTTGGCGGCCATGGCATATCATAAGCGTAAACAAGGCAAAACGGCTTCATTTTAACTACAAAATTATGTTGCAAAGTTGCAAATGGCACTGGTGTTGTCATGTATGGTCACTTGGCTTGTGGAACAAGTAACGATGCGGTGAAGACACAAGAAAACTCAAAACCTTTTATCTCCTTGTGTGATGGTAGGCTACTGATGATGTGCTTACGCACCATGTAGTATTCTCTGTTAATCCCGTAGAAAGGTGGCCTCTCCTGACTCTCCTAGCGGCCTAAGTAATCAATTGTCACGACAGCAGACGGCGAATCAATACATTGAATCAGCCGAAAACCTCCTCCGACACCCTGACGTGCCAAACAGTGCACCCGAAATCAAGCAGGCACTCACCCGACACCCAACCAGCTTCCCAAGTGCCAACGTCAGATTGGTGTCTTGGTAAGACTTAAGACACTGAATTAGCTAAAACTTGTTACATTCTATAAATAGGTGGCAATTCGTAGCATCGCATATTTCAATTAAAACCTCAGTATTTGTATTCACGCTGTACTTGAAAAATATTCAATGGCAAAACAGTGACCTGTCAAATATTTTAACTCCAGCTCAAATTCCAACAGTTTTCTCTCGATTAGCCCTTAGCCTAAGAAACTAATTTGTCTTCCTCCATGACGGAATACCACAGGGAAATAGTCAGGAAGTGGCCTATTTGTTCCAAAGCAGATTCCACAAATACCAGACTGTAAGGGAGGGTCCTTCTTCCCGTTGTTTCTAGTCAGCCAGTTAAGACAAGATAGCTTGACACCTCCGCTGGTTCTCACGCTTCTGTCCGGCAGGTTTGCTATAACCAGGAACTATTAACTTGGATCCATTTGCATTTTGCACATAACAGTACACCTCCTTTATGCACATGTTTACAGTTCCATTTATTATGTTCAGTGCTTTTTTTTTTTTCATGATTATTTTACCACAAGAAACTGGCCCACAATTTACAAGGGCCAGTCCATTAATCCATTTCAAATATATAGCAAACTGAAACATCATCAACAAACATCAGTGGCAGAACTACATGTTAGGCAAGACTGGCTGGGTGGGCTGAAGTCAAAATGTCATGGCGTTTTTTGGGGGGTTTTTTTGCACTACAATGTCTCTGCCGTGTGCATGCATGAGTGGTGCACATAGTGAGATACCGGCAACATAGTGTACTTGTTGGTACTTGGTACTTGTGTTCAAACTATGAGATTTTTTTTTTCTTTGTCTATCTCTCTGTGCAGCCCAGTACCAAACGTACCAGGCCTGTAAGTCCAATAAGGTTGAAGGTGTTTTATGTATAGAAGTTAACACGTAGTATCTCGTTGCATAATTTCTCCCAGAGACATTCCAGCAGTTATTTTTAGATATCCTGTCAACACTCACCATTGTTAAAAGAGTAGTTGCATATCCTGACTGTCTTTGTTGAAATGCTGAATTACTCTTTGAGATGTTTCTTTTAAAGGAGTCCTGCGACATGCTTATTTGAACTGTCTTAGACTGTCCTCTTTTATTTTTATTTTTTTTAACATTTCTAGATGCAAATTGAAGATGTAAAACAAGTCTAGTGAGTAAGTAGTAAACAATAACTAAGGTACAGCATACTACAGCTAAACGAGCAACTGTTGTTGGGCAGCCATAACTTGGCATTGTCTTCTGAAGATGAAGCTATTTTAACAAGATAAGTTCCTCACTATCGCTTATATGATGTTATCTCCAAAGTGATGTGAAGTGAAGCAAACAGTTGTGCCAATGTCAATTGGGAAGCTATGCACAAGGAAATGAAATGCTTAAAATAAACTTTAGGGCTTAAAACTGGCAAGTGCTGATGGCATCACGTCTGTCCAAATGATGATTGAAACAAAATAGAAAAAAGGAGTAAAGTGACTTTTGCCTGTATTTGTTGTGTGCTTTAAAAATTATGCACCATCTGTTACACTGGGGAAAAAATAAAGGTGACAAAAAAGTTGATTCCGAGGCTCCAGATGGCAGACACTACATTGACTCAACAGGACATTGTGATTTATAAAAAACATTAGTATAAAGGCCGAGCCCTGGGGCACATATTATGAGGTGAAACTGACATCAATAAAGAACACATAAATAAATAATAATAAATTAATTATTCAGCTCACATGTCTGACCTCCCTTCGAAGTTCCTCCGTGTTCCTCAGCCAACAGCGGCTCAGCTCACTCAGCTCCAGGATTGGCTGCACTTTCAGTCGCACAGTGTCACCAGACTGGCGGATCATCTCGACGATTTCGTCCCGGCTCTTGTTCTCTACATTGCGACCGTTTATCTCCACCAGTCGGTCCCCTGGCACCAGACCAAGCGCAAGATCCTTTGTGCCCGCACCAGGTTCAGCAAAATGAACCACCCGCCGGTAGACTCCTCCGTCTGGGCTGCGGTCCAGCATGGTCGTGCGACGCAAAGAAAATCCAAAATCGCCCGTGTTACGACGCTGGAGCACCAGCTCGCGCGTCTCGGGTGCGGTCGGGGCAACAACAGCCGGCAGCTGGAGTTGAGCGGGGAACGTCTTGGCGACCACTTCCGGGATGGAGAACTGCCTGACACTGGGTTTTGCATTGTGCTGGTTGAGGCTGTGTTTGCGCAACATGTTAAAGACTTTGCTCTCCACCTGTGGAGAATCAGAGTTCTGTCCTGAAGGCGTGGAGCATTCTGAAGAGCTCTCTTCCTTGCTCCTTTGGGAAAAGGAAAAGCGCTTCATCATTTGTGAGGAGTTCTGCTTAGCCAGTGAACCAAAATGAGCCACGCGGTCTCGCACAGAATTGCGATGATCCTGTCCTCCGCCCTCGCCTTTCAGGTCATCAGTGGAGCTGGCAGCGCTCAGCTGCTCGTCCAGAACCACGCTGCTTCTGTTGCTGAAGCCATCTGACTCAATGTCGGTCAGAGTGAGCTCCGAGCTGCTCGCTACTTTGATGGGAATCGGGTTGGAGATCTCCACTTTGTTCTTGGACTCGCGCTTTGCCTCTCTCTTCAGGTTGAAGAAACCTCGCCGCATGCTCATCTCCTCCAAGCTCCGCAGCTCCGCTGCGGACATTCTCTCCTTTTTGTCCTTCTTTTCCTTCCTTCCCGAATCCCTCTCCTTATCCTTTTTCATCAGGTTGAACATGTTGGTGAACTGTAGTTCCCCGCCAATGTGGCTCTGTTTTCTTTTTCGCGGAGGAAGACTTCACTATCAGATACTTTGATGCAGCCGAAATAGGACACCTGAAGAAAAACAGAGAGAAAGACAACTTGTGTGAATATTGTGTGAGAATGTGCATAAATGCCTGAGCATTGGGATACTGTATGTTAGTGTAGGAACGGTTCACAAAAATCCACGGTTAAGTTCATGTCACGGTTTCGTGGTCACAGTTTTTGGTTCGGTTCATTAGGCGTTCGCTGTCATGAAAATCAATTATGTCTTCCATGTTCAGGATAAAACTCAAAGAATGACGCAGTCTGACAATTGATACATTGTGACAGTCGAAGGTTAAAAGTAGGCAAGATTATGTCTCCAAGAGAGGAAACGTTTCTCGTTCCAACACACTTTACACTTTACAGAAAGCCATTTGAAGTGCTCAATTGCATGTTTTTTTTTCCTTGTTTTTTTTTTGTTTTAAGAAAATTCCACACAAACATGGTGGCCACTTGTCACATTGATCGTAGAATAGGTCCTGCACTTTAGTCAGCAATTGTTTTCTTGTGAATGTGTATTATCTATTAGCGGCATCTAAACTTCTGAAGTGCAAATTACATGTTTGTTTTTGTTTTAGAAAAATTCCACCAAGCTCCTTATCACCTTGCTATTGATAATCTAAGAAATTAATCAAATACAGTATTTCTTGCAATAGCCTATTACTGTTAGTTACTTAAAAAGAACACAATTAAGTAATGTAGTAGTTCTCAATAATACACAAATCTTAAAGTAGTCGGCCTATTTTTTGCTGAATACAAGTATGAAGGTGATCAATTTGTGTGCCAAATTTTAGTAACTGCTGTTTTCTTTCTTTTTTTTAATCACTAAACAAATTCACATCTTTTAATACAAAAGGTTCATATTACAATATTTAGATGAATGAGTCACCATCTGAATTTAACTACACAAATAGGTAAGAGGCTCCCATTTGATAAATAGTGCACTGATTAATTTGGCTTCAATCAACTTAAATCAGTTCAAACAAACAGAACGCAGTGACAGTCTCATACTTTTAAAAACAGAAAAATTGATTCATGACACATTTTGAAATTGAAAGAAGGAATATCCATAACACATTTTGAAATTGAAAGAAGGAATATCCATAAGAATTGCACTCCATCAGTCTTGTTGAAACAACTTATAGAGAGACCTTTTTTTTTTTTGTAAGAATTTTAGGATTTACATTTTATAGTATTGATGTTATCAAGAGAAATGGCTGCTAACGCTAATCTGAAACTGAAAAGCTCTATTTATTCCTTGAATAATAAATGCAATCACATACGTAAACCTAAGCAACAAAACATGCATGTCAGTAACGTGTTCCAGTAATTTTACTGACATGAAAAATGAATCAGTCTGTCTGCGCCTGGTCCTCTGGGGAAAAGCCAAACCAATCCCATACTATGGAGAATGGACTTTCTTTTCGGGACCACTGTGCGTGGTGTGATTGGTCGGGTACGCAGCAGCTGTGGTCAATATTCTCCCAGACTACAGGAGGCAGTAAAGAGTGCCAACGGTGTATGAACAGTGCTAGAGAACATGAACCAAAAAGAGGGCAAAAAAAAACGATGAGGACATCAGTTAAAAAGGTAAATGGCCATCATTTTTATTCTTTACTCTATTCTTTGTGTTTTACATTATTAACAACTAAAGCCAAATAAAACATTGAACATTTAAGTGGCCTTATAAGTGCCCTTGGGGGAGCCTTTCCAGGACCAAAAAAACATTCTTGCCTCTACTTCCGTCTCACCTTAAGCAGGTGAGAGAGAGAGAGAGAGAGAGAGAGAGAGAGAGAGAGAGAGAGAGAGAGAGAGAGAGAGAGAGAGAGAGAGAGAGAGAGAGAGAGAGAAAGAAAGAAAGAAAGAAAGAAAGAAAGAAAGAAGAAAAATCCGGTTAAGATTGTTCTTCCAGATACAGCCATCCGGTCGCATACCAACCATTCGTGTAACGCGCACGCGCACAAACAACAACAATCCCAGAGAAATATTCGTTATGACTCATAACATTAGTATTGCTAATATTTAATGAATCCCTGCTCATTCCTCCATAAACCGATGGCTTTTTCAGATAATTTGTGCTTTGATGTGAATATTAAAAAAAAGAACAAGTTAAAAGAGCGTTTTGAATGATTTTGAATCTTTTACTCCACCCAGTGCAACAACGCATAATACAATTTAGGGCAAGAGTCTCTGTTTAATAAGCACGACATTAAACCCCCGCGCCTGCTGCGTTAAGCCCTCGCCTATTTAGCTACTTACTGAGCTGTAGGCAAAAGGATGCCAACAGCTGGCACACACAAGTACACAACGCGACATTGGTTGAACAACAACAACAAAAAGCAAACCCTCTGTGCAATGTGGACGGAAAAGAATGACAGCGTTAGGTGTAGCTTTTCGGCTATGTTAGCTAGCCGAGCTACTGTGTAGGTAGACACTGCTGAGAAGCACAATTGTGTATTTTTCCATGTCATCGCAAACCAAAAGGATCCACAAGGCAAAGCCAGTAGCTTAGTGACGGTTTTGTTCAACTTTTCATGAATAAATCTAACAGTCTACTAAGCGTAATTGATAGAAGTCACAGCGTTGCTTTCTGTCCCCATTTTTTTTTTTTAAAGAAAATCATGGAACGCAATGAAATGTGAACATGATCCTGTCCGCCTGACCCAGCAGCCGAGCTCCATGCTGCTGCCGACCGACATATTTGCTCCTTACGCGCCATTCGTAAACGTCAAAGGAAGAATACTCACTGTCTTCATCGAACTCAGCAGCACTGGTAACACGTCACGGTCGTTCCAGGGTGCAGCTCCGAAGGCAACCTGGCTGCCTGGTAAGCTAACGTCTTACCAGCCAGTAGTAGTGGGTGCTTCCCTGCTTCCAGTACACCAGCCTGTGCGGTTGACGGGCGACACCTGCTGGGCACTTGGTGGCCACAACACCCGTATACTGCACCGTACGCCACTGTTTTCCAACAAAGAAGTAAACAGTACTATTCGCACGCTGTCTGTTTTTATGTAAAGTGCCAGACTCAGTGACTGTACCATTTATATGAGTCATTCTACCAAACTGATTGAAATTGCTGCCCGTCAATGAAGATCACATTTGGAAAAACAATGACGTGTGCAGACTTCGCATAGGCCCAATATATTTGTACTTTTATTATCTATTTTTATTCAAATAGCAATAAAATAATAATAATAATAATAATAATAATAATAATAATCATAATACTCTGTTTTTTTGTTGTTGTTGTTTTTTTGTTTTTTTTTGTTTGTTTTTTACCGAGTAAGGCCTTTTTAAAAAGGAAAGTCTTGAGGCCTTTTTTTCCACATTTTGTGGAGCCCTCGGGACCTCTGGGGGGGGGGGGGGGGGGGGGGGGGGCCTTCCAGATAGTAGCCCCGCGGTTCTGGAAGGCCCTCCAGCTTCTTGTTTTTTTTTCTGGTTAATTAAATCCTTTTGACTGCACCTCTGCCTCCAAGCCCTGTTTTCCCTGCACCTGGGTCCACCATCGCACCTTGCTTCTTGACATCAAATAATATTTTCAATTTAAGAAAGAGAAAGAAATGAGACGGAAGGAAGTAGAAAAAGATTAAATCTATCAACGATTTATCCAGCAAAGAAAAGTTAGAAGATAAAAGATAAAATAAAAAACAATGTCAAAAGTTGAAGTTGACACCAGACCTGACCAAATGTTCTCCAAGAACAAAGACTCAGAAGGAATTAATGAAGTACAACGTTTTCAGATCATGTCAAAAAAGACCCTTATTTTTTTTACAACACAATTGTGCAATATGTTATCTTTCTATGGCCTAAAGCGCATTTGGTATTCCCACAAACAGCGGACAACCCTAATGCAAAGTTCAACTATCAGAGGAAAGGTAACGAAAAGACAGTGAACACAGTAAAGAAGTTCCTAAATCGAGATGACAATAGTCACCATCAACAGGAACAAATGACACAATAAAACAAGAATCACAAGATTCAAAAAGAAGAAGCAAAAGAGGTTCCCTGCTGACACGAATTCAGTCGACTGCGATTGGCTCCGCCCCCCTCCCAACACTGGGGAACAGGACAAAGTGGTAGAAAAGGGATGATGAATTAATGTTTCATTAGTTATAATAAATGTTAAAAGTTAAAGTACAGCAAAGTGATTACAATGCTGTCCTCAGAAAATTATTACTGCAACAACAGCAACAGTATGGTCGCTACCAAAACTTTGCAGTCACTCCTGAAAAGCGAAAAGACGCATGTTTATTAAAAATAAAATGTGTTGCACATATGGTATTTTACAATTAAAAATAGCATTTAATGAAAAAAATTGCATTTAGGAAAAAAACTAATACTGTACCAAATTGTGTTAAAATTCAGTTAGACTGATTTTGATGCCAAAACCATGTGTATTAATTAAAAACAAAACAACAACTGTGCAGTGAGGAACAGAGAAAAATGTGAATCATTAATATAATTCTTTTTATTCTTCTCTAATGCTGTGTTTTGGTAGTGACAAATTTGAGACAATATATTTGAGAAACGCTAGAAAATGGGTCAGCAATTTATACAGATTTTGGAAAACTTGTACTTTTTGTTTTTCATCATAAAATAAATCACAGTTGAGGGCATCACATGGAGTATACGGGACTGCCTTTCTTGAATCTCTAGACATTAACTGAGCTGATGCTGATGTCACCGTTGATCTCCAGCTCTGAAATGTGGTGCAGGTGAGTGAAACGGTGCCTGAAGGTGTGAGCTTGCGTTCCGTTGACCACGATCCTGAAGGAGTGATTCTCACAACAGATGGTCAGCTGGAAACAGTTTCATTTGTCAGTCACACGGTCAATTTTCTGTTTTTAACACATTCACTGCCAGCCCAGCAAAAATGCATTATTTGACGTATTTTTCCGTCAATGGCAGTCAATGAGTTCAGATGAGATGTAACCAAAATTGACGGATTTTTAAGCAAAATTTGCCTTAAAAAAAAAAGAAAAAAGGAAAAAAGGATGCTGCAATATAATCACAAAATATATTGGCACATTGTGTTTAACACATTCACTGCCAGCCCAGCAAAAATGCATTATTTGACGTCTTTTTCCGTCAATGGCAGTCAATGAGTTCAGATGAGATGTAACCAAAATTGACGGATTTTTAAGCAAAATTTGCCTTAAAAAAAAAAGAAAAAAGGAAAAAAGGATGCTGCAATATAATCACAAAATATATTGGCACATTGTGTTTAACACATTCACTGCCAGCCCAGCAAAAATGCATTATTTGACGTCTTTTTCCGTCAATGAGTTAAGATGGGAATCAACTTGACGACTGCATTGCAAATCACCACTGAGACGGCATGAGTCATGCAAGACAGTCCAATTGCCAATTGCCCATATATATATATATATATATATATATATATATATATATATATATATATATATATATATATATATATATATCATACTTGTGATCGAAAACCTGTGGGCGCATAACAGTTGAGTGACGTACCGTGAAAGGCTGTCCCTTGTGAAAGGGAATTGGGCCGCCACGCTCCTCCGAGCCCCACTGCTGCCCCTGCTTGGTGTTTCGAACCACCACCTTCTCGTTAAAACGTGGATTGTAGTGTAGAGCAATGCCAGCGTGATGGTTCAGATTGACATCGAATCTGAGATGGAAAAACAGGGAAAAAGTGTTCATTCATGGACATTATATTGTTATCTCCAAATATGACTTGTGGGCAACTTGCGTGGTCATTTGTTTAACAGCCACATTCATAAGAGCGTTTACGAACCAGGAAATATAAAATCTATGCTCTCAAACTTCAGTGTTATAACTGTGAGCCACGGTATTTAACAAATAGGTTGTAACCTTTTTCATGTTAGAACAGCATTGAAATAAAATATGAAGGCATAATGTTCCATTAATATAACATTCTTCCATGCTTAAGGTGTGAAAGTTAGACGTTTTGCTGAATATTTTTTCATCAAAAATGGATGTTAAAAAATCGATTCGGCTGCCTATTGAATCGATTTGAGAATTGCGTGCTGTAGTATCGCGATATATTGCTGAATCGATTTTTTTTTAACACCCCTATTATAGTCCATTTTTATTTTTCTTCTCACCAGTTACTCCACCAAGTTTGGACGCACACTGAGTTAATTCTCTTTTTTATTTTTTTATTTTAAATAATTTAATGAATTTAATCTCCAGAGTTAACACTTTAATTTTGACAGCCCTAAAATACATAATTCTATTTTATGCCATGATTGCCATCTTATAACCAGGAAGTACTACTATGGGGGAAAATACCACTATACCACCGTTATTAATTATTATCTTTGTTTTATCAGTGTGTGGGTCTGAAAAAAATACAATTTTAAAAATTGAGTCTGTGTTTTCAAAATACTATAATAAATGTATTTACAATTTTACAAATGATATTCTCTGAGAAAACAATTCATTCAGTGTGAACATGTTCAACAAAGTTAATAGAGTCTTTGCACAATCAATGGCATTACATGATTGAGCATTTTTCAATTCATCTTTGACTCATTAAGAAATTAAGCTTTGTAAAATGATGATGTTGCCCAACCTTGTGGCATTAGGGTGAACGGTCCCTTGGATAGTGATGGTCTTTCCAGCCATAAATCCTCCACTGATGACAGCCTTGTATGGAACGGTCTTGTACACATGTGTGAAACAATAGATAAAACACAATTGTAAGCTTCTGTGTGTGCAACAATGCATGTTTGTAAAATCGTTTTAAGAGACTCACATAGATTGGGGGACCAAATCCAGGTTGTGAGGGGAACCCAGACTGCGGGGGAAATCCTGGATATGGTGGGAATGCCTGATTCGGGTACATTCCTTGTGAGGGAAAGCTTGGCACAGGAGGAAAAGTGGGCGGGCCGGGAAATGTTGGTTGTCCGGGGAACTAAGAGAAAAACGTAAATAACTATAATTGACCTTGTCTTCATAAACGTATGACATTTTTACATCATACTGAGCAGTCGTGATTGTTACCATCGAGCTAGTGAAGGAAATGGAGGAAATGTCGACTTTCCCACCAATTGAGATGGTATCCACTCGGCAAAATGGAATACGATGTCTATACTCCATGAAGTGAACGCCGTTGACGTTCAGCTATCGAGAAAAAAATGTGAAATTATGAAGTAAATTGTACTGCAAGTGTATCACAATTACTTATCGATGGTAAACAGATTTCAAAAGTTATTTCTTTCTTCATTCTTTCAAATGCTCACTGAGCCCGTATCCCGGATTGGCACGTGCAGGTGCGTTTGTTGTAAAGGAAAAAAAAAAAAAAAAACAGTCGGAAGTTGCGTTTATTTCTGTTGGTATTGACACACGTGATCACGCCGTTGCCAACCTTTCTTTGACCAGATTTGCAGACTTAATGATCACGATACTGGACCTGGTAGGAATCCCTGGCGACTGTTATGAGCAGGTTGAAGACTGAGCCAGTGGGCAAAGGTGAGTTTTGCTTCCTTTCCTCTGTACCCCAGCGTCCATGTTGGAAGGTATTGGTCACAACGTAGCCAGGATGACTGTCGTACCGTGGGTTAAAATGGAGCGCAATGTCTGCATTTGCCTTGGAGCCACACTGTAAATTCACATGGAACCTAAAAAATAATAAAGCATTCCAATTCATATCAACATTTGACAAAGCTTTTCCGCACGACATTATACAACTAAAAGTGTATTTTTTATGGGTGAAAATTGCAGATACTGAAACGAGTGGTTTCACCTGTCAGCTCCAGGTTGGACTCGTCCACTGATGGTGATGGATTTGCCCTCCTGTAGACCACCACTGATGGAACCGGTGAAGGGAATTTTCTATCAAGGGAAGGATTTCTTTGAATAAATGCCAGGCATGAGCAATTAATTTGCAAAGGGGCCACATGAGAAATTGGAAAGCTTGCTGAAAGCCAAGCCGACATGCCAATCTCAACTTTGAATTAGAAATAAGAAAAAAAATATTGTCTTGATTCCGTAAATTGCTTTGCATATGTGGTATGCATTGTTATAATTATGAAATACAAATTTATATGCGGTCATTAAAATTATAACAATTTTGTGCACCAGCCGACAACTTGCTCTTAGTCACTTGTCCCAAATATATAGATAAGTGGGAAGGTATATTATTTTTAACAATGATATATAAGGACTAGGGATGTTCGATACCACTTTTTTTCAGACCGATACCGATACTCAGACCCTCAGTACTCACCGATACCAACTGCCGATACCAGTAGTACATTTTGACAAATAAAAAAAATCACTAAAAGATATTTTTAAACAAATATATGTCCTTTAATTTTGACAAAAAAAAACAGCACAGTCACTCTTCAGTAGTCTTAATGCTCAAAATAAAACACAAAAATGCTCTTTTAGTTTAAGATTGACAATTTTGAAGTATTTCCAAACCGGTGAAGTTTTGGTGAAAAACTGCTGCAAGCTAGCGCCACTTACAGGCAAGGAGGACTCACTTGACATCTTCCCCCTCTGCCATCAGTCGCTTGTACTCGTCTGCGTCACGAGTACTTGAGTACTTGAAAAAAAGGCTGGTATCGGCCCGATACCGATACCTGGTATCGGTACTCGCCCATCCTAATATACATACACACACACAATTTTTCTTATATACATGTGGTGTCCATTTTAACTTTTTTTTAAAGTTTAAGTACGACTGACTAGGTAACAGAAAATTAATGGGAATGACGTTAAATTTATTACCTACCAAACTGCAATAATAGTCAAGTTAAGTCATCTTTATTTATACAGCGTTTTCAACCACAAACCGCTTTACAGAAACACAACAAAACAATACAATTTACAACAAATCAACATTCTTCCACTCCTACGTTTTGACGTTTGAAGCAGTTATAGATGAAAGAAGACAGAATAAGTCTCCTTTCAGGTTCGATTCGCTTAAGTTTTATTGTATATTGCGTTAGATAACACATTAACGGATATAATAAATGTGAATGTGATGTGTGGAAGGAGGAAGGCAGAATGTTTTTTGTTTTTTTTCCCTTAGGCCCGTGGAACTTTGAAAAACTGCGTAGCGTAATGTATTGCGTGCTGTTTTACCTCAACCCTAGTTTCATTTCAAAAGCACTAAAGTCAGAATTTACTGTCAAACTATGTGCTGACAGACATGCGACAATTTTAAAATACTCAGACGACGTCGAGCAGCCGCACTAAAAGTGACGGGACAAGCAAACACGCCAGCCCTCTTCTGTCTGTACTCAACGAGGAAAGGAAAAGATTGGGTCTCAGAGCAAAAAGTAAACAAACAAAAGCAGATTCATTTTACCGGATTATAAAACGGCACGTGTTGATTGAAAGCCATCACCCAAGAAGGTATTCAGCAGTGTCTGCGTTCCGTGTAGCTAGTGAGAAGTGAGGGACGTTACAGCCGACACCGTTAACTTTCAATTCCGCTTAAAACTTTCGATGTTGTCATAAGTAGGCGGGACTCGAAACATGCATTGTTGACTCGTCTTGCAGACTTTTTGGTCAATGAGGATGTTGAGGTGAGGGACACGCGAATCGACAAGACTCGCCTTTTCTGGTTAAAACCTGCACAAAATGACCGTGTATATTAACTTGAGAAGGGCCGAACGTGTCATTAACCTCACCAGATAAGCTGACAGTTTATTGACAGTTGTGAAATCGTTTAACCCTTGAAGTGAACATATGTCTCGTCATGTGAGTGTGTCTGGATTTCCCCCTTTTAAATTTCAAATCGTTTTTAATCTTTTTAAATATTATTATTATTATTATTAAAGCTAAAATTACAAAATAAGTCCCACGAAAGTTGTGATTAGAGGCCACCACCCAAAAATAATTACTTTTGCATTTTAAACACAGCATTTTCATATGGAGGAAGAAAAAAAAAGGTCACACAAGGCACTTGTTGCATTTTCATGCATGTAAAGGCAGAATTTATATTGCATGGTTCAAGTGACCTGCGATTGGCTGGCAACCAGTCCAGGGTGTCCCCGCCTACTGCCCAGAGCCAGCTGAGATAGGCTCCAGCGAGCCTTGTGAGGAATAAGCGGTCAAGAAAATTGATGGATGGATGGTTCAAGTGACACAAGTTTGACTTGGAATCACACACTTGTTGGACCCAAGGGGCAGTGGATAAGAGAGACACGTCGATTGTGATTGGGTAACATCCATGTTTGAAACATCTTATTGGCTGCGATTGAAGCACGGATATTGGATCACAACTGTTGATCGCTTTATTGATAAAAATAAACTGATAACACAAAAATACAACAATAGGTAGTTTAATTATTGGAATTTTTAAATCGTCCAGTGGATACGGTTGTTGATTGGTAAATGCCCACCAATCGGAGGGCAAAGAACCATCCGTTGCTGGGCAGATTATGCTAATATATGCAATACGACCATCGCTGCAGCTACCATTCTGAGGTAAGAACAGCTAGATTTTTTCCTATAAAACGCCTTAAAACCAGGGATTTCCTCCACCGGGAAGCGTTGCGTGAGTTACAAGTACTCCTTCCTATTATCGTTAGTCAAATGTTTGTCTAGTTTAGGGAGCGTAAGCGCCGAGAGTGAAGATGATATTTCTCGCTAGCTCGCTCTTCGTCCATGTCTCCCGACGCTGGTAGTCCCACCCAAAATGGAGCCTGTCTTCCTTGTTTCGAGCTGGCGGTGTAGTGCCGGGCTCGACAAACTAGCGTGGGGGGACGGGTGGGTCGACTGAAATAAGGCATTTATTTACTGCTTTATCTCACGTTTTGTTCACAATGACAGAAAGTAGTCGACGGCGCGGGGAACGATATGTTATCCGTTCGGCTCATGTCGGCCTCCCAGTGGTACTAAAAGGCCGAAATGCTAACACTGAACGTCCGCGTTTATACTGTGTTCAAATTTGTGGTATGGTCCGGTTGGGACCGACAACTTGCGGGGTTAAAGTGGGGGGTAAACCTCGTTTATCGATTGGGCTAATTTGATTGTTAAATCTGGCAATTTCGTTGTATTTTCCTCCCCACGCACAGTTGCTACCGCTCCCGCACGCGTTTGCATTTGGGCACCGGTTGTAAGACGGCCTCGCCGGCAAACCTGAACCGACCTTGGTGTGCTTTACCCCCGCTTCGAGTGTGTTGGGTGACCGCTCAGCTGTGTATGATGGAGCACGCTGCTGCCGCATGCATGCTTTTGGTGTGTTGACAACTTGTGCACATCTCCAAAAAACGTTTTAATTGCCTCCAACATTCATTTTGTTTTTACGCATCGTATTTTAAGCTTATGCGTTGCCTAACCATGCAATACACCTACATGAGACTTAATGGATAATCATGCCCCAGACGATCTGAATTGCAAAATTTAGAGCAGAAGCATATACAATGTCTTGAAATTGTATTCATTCACTTTTTGCCTCCTTGTAAACTTAAATATAGGGCCCGACAGATTAATCAGCCAGCCGATTTTAAGGAAGCTAATAACTACCAATAAAAAAAATTGGCTGTGTTGTAAGATAAAAGAAATACTAATAATAATGTATAAAACGAAAGTTACGACTGTAACTACGGTACTATGAGTCGGTCGGGAGGGACGAAATAGAACAGTCAAATGTTCTGCCTGTAATTCATATATGTATTCTCATAAGCATTAAGTGACTTTTTTTTTTTTTTTTTAATTTATTGTATTAATTGACCGATAAATTGGTTATCAGTTTTATAGTCTGCCAAATATCGGAGTCAAAATCTGCCTGAAATGTTCGTATCGGTCAGGCCCTACTTGAAATGTTTCTTTGAGTTTTTTTTTTTTAGTTTTTTTTTTTTTTTTTTTAAATGAAAATCATGAAATTTAGTGTCATTTACCATCATCTTGTAGCATCTAGAGTCAATTACTATGCAGTAGAAACTGTTTCGGAAGGGTATCAATTCCTCTGACATTTTCATTATTCTTTGCAGGGTTTGGTGGTCCCTATCCAACGTAAATTATCTTGGCTCAATATAGTCAAATTCAGTGACAGAGTATGAACTCAAGGCCTCATTGGTTGAACACGCAGCCATTATTATCCACTGCATCGTTTTGTCTGGTTTAGTGTTGTTTGCTTTTGAAAACCCCAAAACTTGTGGTGGCACTCCAAATTCATAGCTTCTGCAACAATAAAGGTATCTCCGCTCATTTCAAACAGACTGGGGTGACAGCCGACCACCACGAGGTCGGCCAGTCGTGTTGGTGTTGCCATGGAAACCAAGCCGGAGCCTGCTGCCGTGTGGAGTCAGTCCGCGAACACGGATTCAGCAGACGCCACACAGGTACACAAAGTCACACAGCACATTTGAAATCAGAATTGATTGAATTTACCTGACACACTCTTGTCATTTGTTTGTATTTATGGATCACATATAAAAATATTGAAATGCAAACGTGCTCATCTTATAATCACATTCTGCTGTGACATTTTCAATTGGGTCATTATGTAGAGTGTCGATTGTTTTGGTTCGTGTCGTAGGTTCATTTCGAAGGTGGCACGGTGGCCCAGATAGTGTACAGCGAAGACGGTGGCGATGAGGCGGCGCGCGGGCAGCAGCAGCAGCAGCAGCAGGTGGTCTACACGGCTGACGGCAACTCCTACACCTCGGTGGAGTCGGCCGAGCACACGCTGGTCTATATTCACCCTGCGGATGGAACCCAGGTAAAGATGAGTTTGTTTTAAAAACAGGTGCTTTTTTTTTTTAACTCATTCACTCGCCGCCATTTTCACATGAAGCAGTCCCGTTCGCTCCCGGCTGTTTTACTGAATTTTGACTGATTTTGCAAGGCCCACAGAATATTGTGTTCAATTGCTATAAAAGCATGGAACCTATCAAAAGAAAGATTAAAGTCTCGTCTTTCATCAGGAAAAAAAAGTATGTTTCTATCTGTTTCCGTTTTGCAGCAATTCACATTAGAATATAGCTAAGCTTTGTCATTATTTACATTCCTGGTGAAAACACTGGCAAAAAGAGCTTGTTGCAACATGGCCCTGGTTGATCTCTTATACTCTGCTGCCACCTGCTGGCCGTTTGTGTAATAACTACCATTTCTGCAACCGTTCTTTGCAGTTGAGAGGCTGCATCAAAGCCTTCTGTATGCTCTAGCATAAAAAAACGTATAAATACATCTTTGGGACACTTAAAACATTAAAAAAAACATATTTGCACGTTATTGGGAGCAAATGAGTTAATCTAGGGTTCTTTCATCTAGACTAGTCGGTCTTTAAACTGGACTCTTCAGACCGCAGAATAATTTTCTCTGGAAACATGTAATAAACTATGCGAATGATGAATTTCCTTACAGGCCGTGTTTGCAGATCAACCTCAAGTGGCGTACATCCAGCAGGACGGCACGACTCAGCAGGTGTGTGCGGATGGATTGACATTATTCTTATTATTATTTATAAGTTTAAAAACAATCATAAAGCAAACCTGTCTCTCTCCCCAGGTGGCGGTTTTGCTGCCAAGCGGGCAGAACATGAACACGGCCAGTCTGCACGTCCTCAGCAATGTGGCCGAGGCACCGCAGCCCACCCTAGAGTCTGCATCCCAGGTGAGGTGGTGATTTTGTGTCAAAAAAAAAAAAAAAAAATCACTGAGAGGCATGAGAACACTGCGCTTTGAAGGGGCTGACTGCCGGTTTCACTCAGCTTGTATTTTGCCATTTTGTGTTTGTTTTGTAAACAGCGGGACGTTTCTGTGGAAAGACGGTGTTTACACCCCTCCAGCCAATCGCAGAGCGGGGTTGGGTGGGGTGTCGCAAATGGGGCCGGGCGAGCGTGTCAGCTGCGTGACGTCACTCCCGCGGCAATTTGAAAGCACGCGCGGATT
Organism: Festucalex cinctus; assembly: GCF_051991245.1. Classification (NCBI taxonomy): domain Eukaryota; kingdom Metazoa; phylum Chordata; class Actinopteri; order Syngnathiformes; family Syngnathidae; genus Festucalex; species Festucalex cinctus. The sequence continues at coordinate 2,163,594 of NC_135423.1, forward strand.
TTTTTTTTTCACTCACTCATTCACATGTATGCTTCTGTGAGTGAGTGAGCGAAAAAAAAAAAAAAAATCCGTCTGTGACGTCTATAATGGCACTCAATCAGTGAATTGCTAATTTTGTTAATTAGATTTACATTCTAGACGTCTGTCTTAACAACTTTTTGGATTCCGACTTATCACACAGGAGCAACTGTCCGTGCCCAACTCGCTAGCCGACATGGCCGAGCCCACATCCAGCCCGCTTGGGGCCATAGACACCACGGACGACTCTCAAGAAGATGACGAGGACGAGGAGTCTGATATCGACGATTGGGAGCCTCGACAGCGCTTCAACCCTCACAATCTCTGTGCGTATCTCTGTGCTCATATTACGGTTTTATGAACTGAGCCATACCATGGATAGCCCCCTCCCAAAAAAAAAAAAAAAAAAAAAAGTGTAATTGATGCCCCCAGGGTGCGAGGAGTGCAACAATGCCAACCCCTCGGAGTGTCTCAACCACGGGCCGTTGCACCCGATCCCCAACCGGCCGGTGATGTCCAAGGCCCGCGCCAGCCTGCCTCTGGTCCTCTACATCGACCGCTTCCTGGGCGGGGTCTTCTCCAAGAGACGCATCCCCAAGCGCACCCAGTTCGGCCCCGTGGATGGACCCCTGGTGCCCCAGAGTGAGCTGCAGAACAGCTATATTCACCTGAAAGTGAGTCCTTACTTCCTGAGAGAGATTTTTTTTTGCTCATGACAAGTTCCGCCATGGACACTGTGTTCTAACTTTATTAAGCCAAGGTACATATTTCACATTCGAAATATCTCATGGCTGACCAACAAAGAAAAAACATATTTAAAAAGAAAGAAAGAGAAAAATCTGTACTCTTAAAGGGAAGTAAAGCCTAAAATCTATTTTTGACAATAAAATGTTCTATGCAGCCCCACTAGTTTACGGTATTCTAAATAACATTACATTAGTGGACTATAAGTTAAGCAGCAAAATTGTATCCATTTCAGGGGGCGGCCATTTTGGCACTTGCTGTCGACTGAAGATGACATCAATGTTGCTCAGGTCTCAGTTAATGACCAATCACAGCGCAGCTTAAAAAAACAAAAAAAAAACAGGTGAGCTCTGATTGGTCGTTGCCTGAGCCCTGAGCAACATTGATGTCATCTTCAGTTCAGTCGACAGCAGGTGGCAAAATGGCCGCCCCCTGTGATGGATAAAAACATCTGGATTTTGCTTCATAACTTACATTCCAAAAATGTAATATTAATCAGAATGCCATGTTTAAACTTGGAATGTCACATATAACATATTATTGTCAAGAAATGTTTAATAATTATATGTAACTTCTGTCATCTAGTGGAAGAACGTTTTATTCTTCCCATCCTGATATATAGATTACTAACGATACATTATTTGTAGTTCGGAAAAGGCAGGAACATATTTTGAAAACATATTTAGATGTGTAAAATAACTGCAGCTGCACTTTGTCAAACAAATGCACATCCTTCGCTACTGACCCTCCCGTTGCGGCCACAGCTTTGCGTTCTGGACGCGGCGAAAGACGGCGAGAAGTCCGAGGACACGTGGCTGGACTTGTCCGACGAGGACAGCTGCAACTGGATGATGTTCGTGCGGCCCGCCCACAACCACCTGGAACAGAACCTGGTGGCGTACCAGTATGGCGCCGACATCTTTTACACTACCATCAAGAACATTGAGCCCAAGCAAGAGCTCAAGGTCGACGATGCGCGATATCGGATATCACTGATCAAGTCAAACTCGGCGCAGATGTTTTCTTTAAACTTTATGTATATTTGTGATTCTTTTGCAGGTGTGGTATGCAGCCACATATGCAGAGTTTGTCAATCAGAAGCTCCACAGTGTTACAGAAGAAGAAAGAAAAGGTGAGCATCATCATCTTGATGGATTTTTCCCTATCTCAAATATCTGAAAGTCACAAGCGCGTATAAGCTAGCTTGGAAAAACAGCGTCGAAGCTGAATTATTACCTCTTGTAGTGGGTGTCCAACGATGTCAGGGTTACCTGTTTGACATCTATTAAACACGACACAAAAAGGAGAGAAGACACTCAGTTCAGGTCTCGCAAGGAGAGGGGACTGGAACTGACTGATACAATTCACTCCTGCACTCTCTGGAGATTCCTCTCCTCACCCTCTCTTTTTATTTGGTTTTCCACGCCCCGAGTTACATGGGTGTTCCAATCCTAAAAATGCAAATGAAGGCATAGTTGGAACACAGTGTACTTGTTTGTCTATGTGTTGTGCATGTGAGTGGAAGATTGCTGAGTACACGTGTGGTCAAGTTTGCAATCATTTCTTACCAGAAAACAGGCGACCTCAGCAGACTGGCTCGAACCATTCTGCTGCGTTAGATGTTGTGGTTCTTCAGCTTTATGAGTCATCTTCAAATAGCCAGACTATGTGAATGTGAGTGGGAACAGAGCAAAGCATTCTTCACTGCAAGCAGAAGCAGTTCTTCATTGCAGCAAATGTATGATAACTTATTATTTAAAATTATTCCTACAACCTGCTGACAAACTCGTCGTCACGCATACTCATTCCAATCACCATGATCCAGCAACTCCGCTTTGCAATAACTATTTTCTTTTTGTCCTTTTTCAGTTTAAAGTGCCCCAAAACTTTGGGCATTTTTTACATTTTTCAGTATTGGTCCATGGAATTCAGACTGTCAACAACAAATAATCACAAATAAAATTTCAATATTGAGGAAATTTATTGAGGCAAAAGTCTCCATCAAAAATTTTCCGCCCTAGTCCTTATCACACTCCATGACATCATTAATGTTTCCGTGTAGTGCAGTGCTCTTCGCTCATTCTGACTTTCCTTCAGTTCTGCGGGAGCAGGAGAAGAACTGGCCGTGCTACGAGTGCAGCCGGCGCTTCGTGAGCTCCGAACAACTCCAGCAGCATCTCAACCTGCACGACAACATGATCTACTCTGTTGGCAGGTACCTTTCTCCTTCATTTGAATGAGAATGCTTGCTGGGTGGTGGAGGGTCACTCCTCCTCCTCCTCCTCCTCCTCCTCCTCCAGGTCCAGGGGTCGTGGCCGAGCCAGGGGCCGGAAGCGATTTGGGACGGGGAGGAGGCCGGGGCGACCGCCTAAATTCATACGTTTGGATGTGCCGGTTGAAGATGACACGGACAAGACGGCGGTACGTAGTAATTGGTTTTGTGACTCCGCTGGTTATTTACACACCTATCTCAAATAAACTTTCCATATTAAAATGAATGGAAATGCCTTTGCAGTGTACTGTATATATTGTGTTAATTATTTTGCATGATGTCAGAAATGTCTATTCCACACAGGGTTATAATAGTTTTGGATTTTTCATCATACATTTTACTTCTCTCTTTTTTTTTTTTAAATTCAATTAGTTTTAATTGCTTTTTAGAGTTTCGTTATTAGTTTTAGTTTTAGATTTATTTATTTTTTTGGTGGGGCGGACTGCGTAATTGCCAAGTGCAAGAAAAAAAATAAAAAAAATAAATTCAACTACAATTCCCAAACAACATATCAACCTTGCTTCTTCCATATGGTAAACTAATCACATTAACAAAAATTATTTTTATTTTTTTAAAACTTCGTTAAAGGGGAAGTCAAACCCAATAAAATTCTTTACAGTAATATGTTGTGTGCTCCCACTAGCCTAAACATGGGATTCTGATTAATATTGTGTTTGTGAAATATAAGTTGAGCGGCAAAATCGACCCATTTTTATCCATCTCAGTGGGCGGACGTTTTACCACTGACTAAAAATGACGTCGCAGTTACTCAGGTAACAACCAATCTCGGGTCACCTGTTTTTTGAGTCTGGTCATGATGTTACAAGCTGAGTTGTGATTGGTTGTAAGCTGTGATGTCATTTTCAGTGGACAGCAAGTAGCAAAATGGCCGCCCACTGAGATGGATAAAAAATGGGTGGATTTGACTAGTGGGGATGCATAGAATATATTATTGTAAAGAAGATTTTTGGGTTAGATTATTTCCTGTATTTTTCCTTAACTATAATAACCTTGAAGTTCCACCTCCATGTTTTGTTTGCCTTTTGAGGCACATTCTCCCCTTTAATTTTTCCCAAGGAGTTGCTGGAGCTGGCCGAGGCGCAACCACTGGACGAGCCAACGGTGGCAGATCAAAACGGCATGGAGTTGACCGTGTCAGAGCCGGTCACCGATGCAGATGGTCAAACCTTGCCCCCAGCGGTGGAAACATCCGACGCACAACCCCCCGGTGTGGACGTGCCGCTCCCATCCAAGGAGGACTCCACGCAGAGCGACCAGTCGGAGGCTCAGCTTCCGTCTCCGGATGTGCGACGCGTGAAAAACATGCGAGTGAGACACAAACACTTGTTTTCTCACTTGTTTTTGAGAGTGCCTTTCAAACACTGTATTTCTCTTCTTAATGCGGGCCTCTTTCAAAGACGGATGTACAGGTAGGTGCGACCCCCCCCCCCACACACACAAATGGATTTTAGCCAATCAGAAGGCTGAAAAAAAACTGTTAACTTTAAAATAAATAAATAAATGTCCTACTTAATGTTATTACCATTTGTGTAACCTTGAGAAAAAAAAAAAATCAATTGGCCATGTTTTGTCACTTTGATTGACATTAACCATAACACCATTGCTCGTGTTTAAAATTAAAGATGAGGTCCGGAGTTTTGACCGTTTTCTGCTTGTAAACAAACCGTTTATGTTTGTAAACAAACAATTCAAAATGGACCACTCCCATGGCTCAACCAACCCACACGAGCTCAACGTTCACGCCCCCTGCCTCTGATCGATCGCTGACGGGGTTAATCGCTCAAAACAACATTAGCGTTTTAGCTTAGCTTCAGCTTCAATTCCACGTGTAAATATAAGGACGTAAGAAAAGCTTGACTCTCGTTCTATATTGCCGAGTTACCCTTGTCAAAGTGACTTAGCCTAGCCACGCGATTGGCTGGAGGGGTAAACAACTGTCTGTCCACAGAAACTGTGGACGCTGTTGACAAAACAAACACAAAATGGCAAAATACAGGCCGGGGGGTGGGGTTAGAGGAAAAAAAAATCACCACCACACATTAACAGAAGCCCAGACATTGAGAAGGAGTTCATGGGTCTACATCCTGTATTTATATAGTGCATTTTCCTGAGTGAAAACGGAAGAAATAAATTGTTGCCATCTACTACTACAACCTTAAAAAAAAAATGAAATTGGCAAATATTAATTTTTTAAATAATACTAAAACAAGGGAGGAAAAAAAAAACTCAATCGTCTTTCCTCTGTGTGTTGTCAGAACGCAGCACTGCAGCATCACTTCATCCGAAAGAGCTTCCGCCCCTTCAAGTGCAAACACTGCGACAAGGCCTTCCGCGAGAAGGACAAGCTGGAGCAGCACCTGCGCGTGCACGGCCGTGACACTTTCGTCTTCCCGTGCCACCTGTGCAGCAAAACCTTCGCCACTGACACGGCGCTGGACGACCACCTGCTGGTGCACTCCGAGAACCGCTCGTACGCGTGTCTGCTGTGCGCCCAGACCTTTGAAAGGCTGGACGCACTCAGGGACCACATCGAGATGCACGCCGTCGACGGCATCTTCACCTGCCCGTCCTGCAAGAAGACCTTTCCCGACTTCATCCAGGTTAGTGTTCCAATGCGTGAGATCTGTGTAATCTCGTGAGACTTTGGCTCACTTTCACTAACCCCTAACCCTTAACCTAACCTAACCTAACCTCGTGAGGTGTGCCAGAAGAGTTCCAGGACTGGTCTCTAAAAGGAAGAAACAATTTGAAGTCTTTAATTTTTCCACCAGGTGAAGAAGCACATCCGCTGCTTCCATTCCGAGAAGATCTTCCAGTGCCCCAACTGCGACAAGGACTTCTGTCGGCCGGACAAGCTGCGCCTGCACATGCTGCGCCACTCCGATCGCAGGGACTTCCTGTGCTCCACGTGCGGCAAGCAGTTCAAGGTGAGGCCGCAGTTGCAGTGTACATATTACATCGTGGGTTCTCACACTGCAGTAGCTTGGTTGACTTTACAATAATTTGCAATAAATGATGGTTGTATCGTTTTTAAAAAAATGACAGGTCCTGTGGCCATGAGCAAAGCCATATTACTACTGTCATAAGTCCTTAAAAAATAGGCATATATTTTGGAGAATATAGTCCTATTTTTCATTATTATTATTATTATTATTATTATTATTATTAGTTGTAGTAGTAGTAGTCTTATATTGAATATATATATATATATATATATATATATATATATATATATATGTATATATATATATATATATATGTATATATATATATATATATTGAATATATATATATATATATATATATATATATATATATGTATATATATATATATATATATATATATATATATATATATATATTGATTATTATATTAAAACCTCCAGAATAAAAGGTGTAGTTTTTTTTTTTCTATAAAAAAAAAAGATGTAACATTTTGACTTATTTTTTTATATTGGCAACTTTTTTTTTTACATTTCTATGACATTTAGACGTACACGTGGTAATAATGTCTAATTGTATTGGCTCTGATATTCCGCATTTTGACAAATATCGGCATTGAGCTTTTTGAAAATTAGAGATCAATTTCAAACTGTTTTAACCATTTATTTAAATTTTTCAATTGCCTTCATAAGAAATGCTGTTGACCCTGGAAACTCTATTCACCTTCTGTTTTTGTTTGAAATTAAAGCAACTGAAAGTAGAAAATACAAATTTTGAATTGCTACTGCCACCTGTTGACGAAAAATTCAACTGCACATTGGAAAGGTTGTTAAATCATATGCTTGATAATATTACAACAAACTTAAGAAATGAAGTTACTGTAGTATTTTTATTTTATTTGCATGCCAATATTTTCCCTTTTTAGTGAAAGTGATTATCGACTCTAAATATCTGCTATCAGCCTCCTTGACTACTAATAAATCAGTATTGGCCCTGAAAAAAGAAAAAACACATCGGTTTCTCTAACTAATTGGCATAAGAATTACGGGCAGGGAAAAAGTTTGAGGACGCCTGTATGACATATTTTTCCAGAGAAAAGATAAGCTGCGGGAGCACATGCAACGAATGCACAATCCCGAACGGGAGGCCAAGAAGGCCGAGCGCATCCAGCGCGCCAAAAGCCGCAAAATGAAGACCCCTACTACCGACTTTGAGAGCTTTGTGTTCAAATGCAGACTGTGCATGATGGGATTCCGACGCCGAGGAATGCTGGTGAGCCTGGAAAGATCGCCTTCACGTCACACGATCGCCAACATGACATTTATTCTTTCTTGTTGCAGGTCAATCATCTGTCCAAGCGTCACCCTGAAATGCGCGTTAACGACGTCCCCGAGTTGACGCTGCCAATCATCAAGCCCAACAGGGACTATTTCTGCCAGTATTGTGACAAGGTAACCAGACTATAAATATTGTATTAACCCTTCTAACATCTGTTATTCTAATGATCCTCTTGTTCGCAGGTGTACAAGAGCGCCAGTAAGAGGAAGTCGCATATACTGAAGAATCACCCGGGGGCAGAGTTGCCGCCCAGCATCCGCAAGCTGCGTCCGGCCGCTCCCGGCGAGCCCGACCCCATGCTGACCACGCACACGCAGCTGGCCGGCACCATCGCGTTCGCTCCCGTCTGCTGCCCGCACTGTGCCAAGCAGTACAGCAGCAAGGTGGAACGTTTTGATCTGAAAATTATGTCATATACCGTATTTTACACACTATAAGGCGCACCTTCAATGAATGACATGTTTTAAAACTTTTTCCATATATAAGGTGCTACAGTAGAGGCTGGGGTTACATTATGCGTCCATTAGACGGCGCTGCGCTGAAGGAAATGTCAACAAAACAGTCAGCTAGGTCAGTCAAACTTTATGAATAGATTACAAACCAGCTTCCTGACAACTCCATTCACTCCCAAAATGAATAAACTGCTGTTTTATTATTTTCTCTGAGGTCAAGTATTAGTATTAGCTAGCGATCCAAGATGGCGGGATCTTCTGCGCATGCGCGTCACCGATCGTGCAGGGTCACCGATAGCGTTTTGACAGCGAGACCTGTTGTGGCTCAATATTGATCCATATATAAGGCGCACTGGATTATAAGACGCATGGTCAGTTTTTGAAAAAATTGAAGGCTTTTGGGTGCGCCTTATAGTGCGGAAAATACGGTAAATAATGTATGCAATGTATATATTTTTTTAATGAATTATTCACTATTGGCCAAACTTCTGCTTATTGTAAAGCGAGTTGTGTTTACTGTCCTGGCGGCTTACGGCGCTCACACATCTCAAGTAATATCGGTTTCGTATATGCGCCAGACTAAAATGGTGCAGCACATCCGGAAGAAGCATCCAGAATTTGCTCAGCTCGCCAACACCATCCAAGCCCCCCTGGCGACGGCCGTCATCAGCAGCACGCCTGCCGTCATCAGCGCAGACAGCGCCACCGCTGAGGCTGTCGTGGTACGTCATCGACATCGCGGTGTCGTGGAATGCGTTTTTCAAATCGCAAAGGCTGCAAATTTTGAAATAAAAATAAAAATAAATGGCTTTATAATTTTATTTTTTTTGTATGTAATGTCTAGATAAGTTCAGTACTTAATAGGCGCAAGTGCGATTAAAAGCACCTCTTGCAATAACTGCTTGGTGTCATTTACCCCCCCACCAGACCACAGACTTATTAACGCAGGCCATGACAGAGCTCTCCCAGACGCTGACTACCGACTACAGAACGCCGCAAGGAGACTACCAGAGGATTCAGTACATCCCCGTGTCACAGGCAGGAAGCACCATGTCCCAGCCGCAGCATATTCAGCTGCAGGTGGTCCAGGTGGCGCCGGTAAGAATGATTGGAGTCATGTATTTTTGTAGCTTGGTACTTCAGGGAGGAGTTAAGCCTAGTGGGAGTTTCAGAAGGAAGAACAAAGGCTCCAATTTCCAATTTTTTATTTTTTATTTTTATTTTTTAACTCTAACCCTTTTTCTCATTTTAATTGGCGTGTGGTTGAAAATACAGTACAACATAAAAATAAGTGAAAATATACTTCATCAGATTCACTATGAAGAAATCATCCACTAGACAAAGAAGTGCTTTTTTAAGCAGTTGTTTTTTGGGGGCATTTTGGCTTTTGAGACCAAAGAGGTCTCATTTAAGTGTTAAAAAAAAAAAAAAAAAAAAGTTAACACAACTATTTCAATGAGGTACAGAGCCCAAACCAATGATGGTTAAGTAGCGAGATGGGCACAGTATGGACCCGTCTGCTCACCCATGCTGAGACGGTTCACATAACACAGCATGTATGTAATTCAAGGCATATTTTTGATGAAAATTTTGTTCAAAACTTCAGTTCAAAGTTCGTAAAAAGGCTCGTTTGTAACTCCCGGTTCCACTGTACTTGCATGCTTCATTTGATTTCACACTTGATTGGCAAGCAAGCACTGCAGAGATCCAACTATTTGTATACAAGCCACTTTTTATTTTTTTCCCCTTTAATTCATTCACTGCCAGGACATTTTCGCTGTTTTGCTGGATTTTGACTTATTTTGCAAGGTCCATAGAATGTGGTGTCCTATTGCTATGAAAGCATAGAACATACCAAAAGATTCTCTTCTTTAATCAGGAAAAAAAAGGGTATATTTCTATCGGTTTCCATTTAGCATCAATTAGCATTAGAATATGGCTAAGTTTCATCATTATTCACAAATATGTTTAAAATAGTGGGGAAAAGAGCTTTTCGATCTCATATACTCTGCTGCCATCTGCTGGCCATTTTTGTAATAACTACCATTGCCAAAGCCAAAACGTATAAATACATCTTTGGGAGCATGGCAATATTTAAAATAGAACGTATTTATGCATTTTTGGGAGTAAATGAGTTAATTATATTCTTCCTTTAAAACCTGAGCAACCACTGAAAGGACCATCTGGCCACCATGTTTGTGTCCCCCCTCCCAGGCTTCCTCCCCGCACTCTCAGCAGCAGACAGTGGATGTGGGCCAACTGCACGACCCGCACGGCTACAGCCAGCACTCCATCCAGGTGCAGCACATCCAGGTCACCGAGCCCTCGGCCACTGGGCAAGGTGTCACCCAGGTATGAGCCGATAAGCCAAATATTGTAATGTGTTAAATAACAGTTGAATCAAATCTCTTATTGTTGCATTATTTGGACTTGACTCAATACGGGTTCGGATTCGTACACAATAGGTGGCTTTTTTTGTTATTGAGCAAGCATCTCTGACTTCTCCCCCAGGTGACGGGTCAGCCACTTAGCCCCAACTCCCAACAGACCAGTCAGGAGCTGAGCCCTGCTCAGCTGACCCCCGTGACGCTGGCTCAGAATCACAGTCTACAGTCCAGTGGAACACCTCAGCAGCAGCAGCAGCCGCCACAGCAGCAACAGCAGCAGCAGCAGCAGCAGGGAGCGGTTCAGCATGCTTACATACCTGGAAACTGGAACTACAGAGGCTACCGTGAGTCCAGCTTGAATCTCACACACTCACGGCTTCCTGTCATGTGACCACTGGTCAATGATCTCCTCTAGTAGACCTCTCTGCTGCTGGGCTTACTTTGGTGTACTTTTAAAAACAAACCTTTTATTTCAGTAAATTAGTTTCTTTTAATTTGACCCCCAGATCTTTCTCTTTATTTTTATTTTTTTTTATTTTTTTTAAATCTCTACTTCTACTTAAGCAGCCTCCGAGATCCAAATGATGACACTGCCCCAAGCTCAGTATGTCATCGCCGAGGCCGCCACGCCGGTAACCGGAGCCAACAGCAACCAGGCGAAAACGGTGAGTAGATGTCAAACGTCCCTTTCCTTGAGAGAAAAACAAAGCGAGCCTACGGGAATAGGGTGAGAGGAGAACATTCATGAATTCTGATCAGCCAGATCTGCCGATCAGGTTCAGTTGTTTATATACCTCGATTGGTCTTCAAACAACGAAAAAATAGAATATACCTTTACGACAGCGAAATACTCAAATGAGAAAAGAAAAAAACAGGTACATGAAAAAGCTTAGCATTGACAAAATTAACATTAACATTGACAAAATAATTGGTATCTCGCTCTTATTAAATAAATAATAAGAGACAAAAAAAGTAATTGTAATAATGCATAAAAATTTTATGAAAATTAATCAATGAACGATTATTTTTTTAAAAATACTCATGAATCAGGCTTAGACAAAATTGATGGTATCCTTAATTTTATATTTTGTTTGTACAACCAAGTACAGTTTTTTTTTTTTGTTTTTCAAAAATAATTTTACTGTATTTTTTTGTTTTGTTTTGTTATGAATGCTAACCAACCATCAGCACATGCATCCAAATATTCTCAACTTGGTCCCTCCAGACGCACTACGTCATCTCTGAAGGTCAAACGGACCTGGATGCCAAACCTTCGGGTCCCGTCAACTCGGGTCCGACCCACGGCGAACACTTGGAGCCGCCGGCGAGTCAGCAAGCCACCACGCAGTACATCATCACCACCACCACCAACGGTAGCGGTGCCAGTGAGGTCCACATCACCAAACCCTAAAACCCCCCTGAACTTTGATCTCACTTCTTCTCCGCCCACAAATCTTATCCTGCTTTTAAGCACGCGGACTGATAACAAAAAGACTCGATGAATTTAGAGGCTAAAATGAAGACCAGCACAGTTTTATGTGTTTGTAAATGATGTTGTTGTTGTCACAGGCTGCTAGAAAAGTCAACGAATGACAAATCTCAAATTAATTTACAGCTTTCTGAACATCATGGCCTGCTTAAGTGGAAAGAAAACTTTTTTTTTTTAATGCTTTTGAAGTAGCCAGAAAAGTCATTTATTTGTGAATGAAAACTGTGACAGAAAATGAAAATCTTCCAGTGTAATTGCAGTCGTCGACTTTTTGTCCAAAAAAATGTTCAGTGGTCACCAGCCATTTAGCACAAATCTGGTGAACCTTGACTGTTCGCTGGGGATAGGGATAAAATAGCAAAAGGTTTAGAATTGCATAGAAATGCCACAAGATGGCGTCGGAGCACTATGTTCTGTTAGACAATCAATCAAATTTTAATCTTGATCATGATTTTGACTTCCACGATTAAATTAACTTGATTGTCGACAACGTATTTGAAATGAAGGCTCCCAGCAAGCACTTATTCAACTAGTAGTCAGCCAACCAAAAAGGGGCGATTGCATGCTAAAGGTCCAATTAAGAGCCCTAAATAAAAAGCGAGTGCACCCAGTTAGCCGTTTGTAAATTTTGAATTCTTTCATTTTGTTTACATTTGTCAGTTATTCTATATTAAAAGTTTCATTTTGCATGAAAAAAAAATATTGGTTGTTGAAAAGTAGCACAATTAAAGTGCAGGTGTTTTCCATAGCATTATTATGAATATTTGTGACTATCATTTTGGCCATAATTGTGCAGCTCTAGTTACAGCCTGACTAAATGAAGCTCCTCCCCTTAGTTTAGCATGCTTCCATGGCCCCACTATGGCACCAAAGCACTATTTTAAGGCATCATTTTAGATTTTTTTTATTTTTTTATTTTTTTTTTTAAGAATGCTGGAGGGTCCCTCAAAAATACACGAGTAGGCAAATTTGCCACTCAGGCCATCCCGCCTCTTAAAGGCACGTATCAAAGTTACACCACAAATACCTACAATATTTGCTATACATTTTATGCTTTGATTTTTTTTTTTGTGTAAGTGTATGTACACATATATTTGCAATGTGTTTAAATGAACACTAGAAAGTTTAAATGTGTAAGGAGTGATATACAAAAAATAATTAGGATATTAATGTTACAGAAATCTTGGCAAAGGAGCCAACAGATGTTATGTGAATATGTGACGTTGTAACGTGAGCTCATTGTAGCTCAGTTTGATTGAAAGGACACAAGTAGAAGTAGCTGCGTCACCTTCAGAGGTGGGGCATGTCCATCAATCTGACGGTAAGTACCTGTTCTACAAGCTCGGCAGGTAAATCGAAAGTCGCTCGGCATGCCGCTCTAATACTTTTCCCCGCTTCCTCAGGAGCATGTCAGCTCGCAGCACATGCCTCGGCTGACGCTCGGCACCGCCGAAGGTCACGGGGGCCCGGGGCCTGGTGCGAGGGCGGCGCTGGACCGGGCCCAGAATTGGGCCGGCCGCTGGGGGTGGGAAGGAGAACTTGTCCGGGACCGCTTGGAAAAGACGAGGAGGTGAGCTGTGTTACTCGCATTCTTGGCGTGCTAAGATGGCAATCTGCTGACACTTCCAACGCACGGCTATTATTTGACGCACATTACACATGAAGTACAAAGTACTATGAACAGCATTTAGATTATTTACATTTATAAATAAACTATTAGATTGTGGTATTAGTGTTTAAAGTGTCTATTGTCTATCAACAAATACTTGTTTTACGATCACAAATGAGGTGTGAATGACTTCTAAACTGTGATTGGCATTTTGCTTGCCAAGTAGTGATCCCCTGGTTATTTTATTGGCACATTACAAGTTATAAATTGTATACAGTAGTTTTCACTTGCGAAATGGTTTGGCCCTCTTTGGCCCTTTGGCCCCTTTTCTCAGCATTAATTGGAATAGTGAGAATAGAGAGCCCCTATTATCAGTACTAGCGTCCGACTGATATAGAGCGTTTGAGGCACATTCTGGTATTTGGTAGAAGAAATTTACAATAACGGATTAAATGGGTGATTAATAATAATAAAAAAATATATATAATTTTTTTTAAATCTTCCTTTTTTAGTTATAAAAAACGTTTTTACATTACTTTGTCCTTTTAGTATTTAATTTCACAACAGAGAAAAAATTGCCATTTTTTTTTCTTTTTTAAGTCATTTATTTATTTAATTATTTATTTTTAACATTTTGTATGGGAGGAATGTTTGAATGTGTGTAAATTAATAATAATAATCTGCTGTTTTTTTGCCAGTTTTCAAAGCTGACATTGGCCGAATAAATCAGATGGCAGATTAATCACTTATAATCTAATTCTGTAGTGTAATTCTTTGCAAGTTTTACATTGTATTAAGTATCTTACACTTGCGAAATGCTGAGCTCCAAATATTGCTGAAAACGGTGTTGACCATTTCATAAACTATTTAGATCATTATTATTAACCTCATGACATTCTTATTTTTATTAAAGTGCCCTTCACTGTTAATCTGAAAGTTTTTTATTTTTATTTTTGTGCAGCAGCTCAGAGCAACTATCATGTGACCCTCAAACGCCACCAACCTCATCATCACCCACACAAACGCGGAGGAAGAGAAGGTGCAAGTTGTTCTTCTCCAGCACAGGATGCTGCACATTCCTGTCAGTGGCTGCACTGTGGTCTGTTTGCCATATGGGGGCGCCATTGTCCCTGGAGGATGTGTGTCTGCTGTGCTTGCTGTGGGGGATCATGGGGGGCTGCGTCTATGTGCTGTTGTGCTACTCGCGGACATCCCCGGGACGAGATCCTGCTCCTATTTTACGAGAGGAACTTGTCACTCAAAGCGAGACGGTGGCTAATGAGAGGTGAGGATTTTTCTTTTCTTTTTTTTTTTTTTAAGTGCAGCCTAAGCAAAATTTTCTATACAGCCCTGCTGCAAATAGTGAAAACCTGTGAGAAATTGCTGCAGCTGAGTAATTTAGTTGTGAAACTCTTCTTGGTGTATTGTGATTGTTTTATACTGCCCCCTGCTGATTGAGGAATGTATTAACAAGGCATCGCTGTACTGTTACTGTGTTGGCCTGAGTACAAAATACAACTTCTATATATCTGCGAATGCCAATCCACGAGCATGTTTGTGTTTCTTACACCAAATACTTTGACCTCATGTCTCCAGGTCAGCAAGTTCAGGTGTTCGTATTCCTCTGGGTCTTGCCCTGGCTGACGGCCTGCTCCTGAGCGTCCTCCAGGAGCCCCTGGCGGACCCCAGTGGGCCGCATTTGCAGGATCTTGTCTCCAGGCTGGAGGTGAGTCTTCATCTTCTCACGTGACATTTGTGAGGGCCTCATTTACTTTCCTCATTGTAGTCCGTGTCCAACACACTTGAGAGTGTTCACCTGGAGTCCCTGGAGCAGGACTGCGTGCTGACTAAAAAAGTGACGCTCATTCGAAACTACCTGCGGGAAAGGTAAGCGCAGGGTTCCGATGCCAGATATTGGAAGTATGGATCTGATAAATTACCGTTAAATTGTTTCTCAGTAAAGAAGCTCATCTCCATGTGTAGGAGCATCTCGCTGAGGAGGTTGCTCCTGGTCCAGCCCGAGTTTGAGGCCGGCGTAAAGGAGCTGCAGGAGGGCGTCGAGGTCCGCTGGGGCCGACTGGAGGAGCTCCACACTGGAGTCACGCTCACGAGAGAGGGCGGTCAAGACCGGGAAGACTTGACCTCGGCCCACCAGGACGCCGAGGTAGGCAAGATGACTGACTTCAAAGTCCCAACAGGCCACGATGTAGTCTGGATGGCTCGAGTTCATGCCTGGCTTTTAGAATTGACCAAAATTTGATACTTTTAACCAAAATGGCTGACTTTGTTCCATTTTGACTTTTTTCATGCATCCTGTTATGATATACATGTCCGCCAAATGTCATGTCTATTTGTGAAACTGTTGCCAGGGGCTGATTTTTTAAATTTTTTTCTAGCCTTCTTATAGAGCAAAATTCAAGGAATAACATGGCCGCTTCAGACCAAAATGGCTGACTTCCTGTTCAGTTCCAGGCATGGGTCCTTGAGACTTTTCTGTGAATCCCCTTATCATAGACATGTCCACCAAATTTAATCTCTCTCGGTGAAATTGTCAGGGGCAAATTTTTTTTACAAATCCTGAGATGACCCCAAAATGGCTGCTTCAAACCAAAATGTCTGACTTCCTGTTCAGTTCCGGACATGGGTCCTTAAGACTTTTCTGTGTGTCCTGTTATGACAAACATGTCCACCAAATTTCATGTCTATTTGTGAAACTGTTGCCAGGGGCTATTTTTTTTTCTTGCCTTCTTGTAAAGTACAAGTCCTGGAATAACCCCAAAATGGCCGCTTCGAACCAAAATGGCTGACTTCCTGTTGAGTTCTGGGCATGGCTCCTTGAGACTTTTTTGTGCATCCTGTTATGATATACATGTCCTCCAAATTTCTTTTGGTGAAATTGTTGCCAGGGGCAAATTATTATTTTTTTGCCTTCTTGTAAAGTATAAGTCCTGGAATAACCCAAAAATGGCTGCTTCAAACCAAAATGTCTGACTTCCTGTTCAGTTCCGGACATGGGTCCTTAAGACTTTTCTGTGTGTCCTGTTATGACAAACATGTCCACCAAATTTCATGTCTATTTGTGAAACTGTTGCCAGGGGCTATTTTTTTTTCTTGCCTTCTTGTAAAGTACAAGTCCTGGAATAACCCCAAAATGGCCGCTTCGAACCAAAATGGCTGACTTCCTGTTGAGTTCTGGGCATGGCTCCTTGAGACTTTTTTGTGCATCCTGTTATGATATACATGTCCTCCAAATTTCTTTTGGTGAAATTGTTGCCAGGGGCAAATTATTATTTTTTTGCCTTCTTGTAAAGTATAAGTCCTGGAATAACCCAAAAATGGCTGCTTCAAACCAAAATGTCTGACTTCCTGTTCAGTTCCGGACATGGGTCCTTAAGACTTTTCTGTGTGTCCTGTTATGACAAACATGTCCACCAAATTTCATGTCTATTTGTGAAACTGTTGCCAGGGGCTATTTTTTTTCTTGCCTTCTTGTAAAGTATAAGTCCTGGAAAAACCCAAAAATGGCTGCTTCAAACCAAAATGGCCGACTTCCTGTTCAATTCCAGTCATAACCATTCCTCTGCGTTTGAACAGGAAGGTCCTTGAGACTTTTCTGCGCATCTCGTTATGACAAACATGTCCACCAAATTTCTTTTCTAATGCTGAAACTGTTTGGTATTTTTTCCCCTCTAAATTTCTTAAAATGTACAAGCCTCGAATGTGCCCATAGCGGTCGCTTCAAACCAAAAATGGCCCAACATTGTAATTCCAAGAGACTTTTTCATCCATCCTGTTATGAAAGGAGTATCGTGACATCCCGCCGAGGCCTGACGTTAACGTTTCATGTCTCTGCAAAGACCTTATTTGCAGTCTTGAGCCACCACAGGAAGCAACTCGACGACTGCCAAGCTCTCCTGAAGGACAGCACACAGCTCCTTCAGGTAAACATCATCTCCTCAGCCACGAGGAACTGCGTCTCTCCTGGGATGTTTTCCATCTCAGTCCTGCCTTGTCCTGTAGGAGTTGACGTGGAGTCACAGCCATGCAGGCAACGCGCTCACAAGCTGCAATAGCGAGTCGGTGTGGCCGGAAATGTTGCTTCAGTCCAACATGGAGCAGGTGAAAGTTTTTTTTTTTTTCTGTTCCTCCATTCATGCCACCTTCCGCCTGTCATTCTGAAAAACGTTTCTCTCTGTATTTGCAGTTTGACAAGGTGCAAGAGAGCTTCCTGTCCCTGGAACAGCAGACCGCCACCTTCCAAGCCCACCTGGAGGGGCTGGCCAGAGGTAAGGAAGGGGAACCCCCCGCCAGCGGGGCCTCATCGCCGGACCTCAACGGCCGACTCTCCAGTGACGTTTCCTCGGAGCGTCCCGAATGGGACGGCGAGGCCGACGTCCGCCTCTCCTTGTGTGAGAGGTCGGCGCAGCAGTTGTCATCCACGATCGGACGCTTGCGTAAATCCGGAAGAAAGAAAAAAGAAGTGATTGGACATTAGAAGGATGAATATTTGAAAACATAAAAAAAAAAAAAAAAGATTGGTAGGCTATTTGACAACTCGTCCATAGCTGTGAAAGTGAAAGTGAATGATGGCCTGACACAAGGGAGCGCCCTGCTGCTAGTTATCAGCATGCAGCTCTGCGTCATAGTATTATTCTGCCAAGTCATACAAACTGATTTCCAGTCCGTTAGCTGGTATGCTGATGGAGATGGTATGGAGATGCTCTAAGATAGATATATATATATATATATATATATATATGCAATATACTTGCTGAACATAGCAATATCGATATTATTGCGATATTTAACATGTACCTAAAAAAATTACATTTTTATTACCTAATGAAAGAAAAACATTTTTCATGTGGAAAAATAAGCAACCTTCATGTAATCTTAGTTAATTAATTGTAATTATGTCTTGATAATTTTTCAACTATTGAATGGCGATGCACATTTTAGTTTGCATCTGACTGATCAAATTCATATAAAAAGCATAAAATTCCATATAAAACTTATTGCATGCCTTTGCGATATGCATATTGCAAGGGCCAATATCGCGATACCGATATTTTTTCGATATATTGTGCAGCCCTAATATATATGATCGAGTAATTGAAGCTGTATGTGGCTCCTTTTTCATGACGAATCCTCAAAATGATTTTTTACATTGAACTTTTACCCTCGCCCCCATTAGATAACTTGATTTAAAACCAAACAAAAAACTGTAATTTGGTGTTAATCTGTAATCAGATTTCTGCTTACAATTAGGCCTCATTTCGGTGAATTATGACTTCCCCCAATATGGCTCCCTAAAACTATAAACGGCAAACTTCTTGTTCAATTTCAGGCGTGGGTTCTTTCGACTTTTTTTCGTGCATCCTTATGTAATATAGACATGTACACTGAATTTCATGTCAACTGGTAAAATTGTTGTCATAGCAAACATTCTTACAAAGAACCAAGGCCTGGAATTTGTTGCTTCAAACCAACATGGCCGACTTCCTGTTCTTGAGACTCCTCTGTTTGTCCTGTCATGACAGACATGTTCACCCAATTTCATGTCAATCAAGTGAAACTGTTATCAGGGGCTGATTTTCTTTCTAATTTTCCTACAAAAAGTACAAAGCCTGGAATTGGTCCAAAGTGGTTGCCTCAAATCAAAATGGCTGACTTCTTGTTTCATTTTAGGCATGAGTTGTTATTTTTTCTGCATCCTGTTATGAGAGATATGTCCATCCAATTTTGTGTTGATCGATAAAATTTGTCAGGCCCCTGAAATACACACATTTTTTAATGGACTACGGTACTTGGGCATGTTGAGGTCCTCCATAGGGCATTTAATTCACAAGAATAATAAATAAATAATTTTTAATAATGCCCAATACATTTGCACATCACTATACGTTTAAGGCCTTTTTTCCCCTTCAACTCAAGACCTTCCAAGTCACTTTTTTTTTTTTTTTTTAAGCTAGGGGCCACAAGAAGCAGAATTAAGATAGACGAAGGGGTATGGAGGTCAACGCCGGAAGCGTTTTTGTTATTATTATAAACGATGCAGCCCTTTTGACCTGAATGCTTTGATCCCAAATTCAATTACGTCGCTGACAGACTCCTCCTCGTCAAGTTTGAAGAAAAGTCGTTTGAAAGCAAACAGATGCCATTCGACGGCATCCATGTTCGACTCGGAGCTTTGGCATTTTGGGGATCGGTGTCGTTTTGGGTTGTGTTTGGGCTTCAGGGGATTCGAGATGAAAGGAATGTTCAGAATACGGCAACAAATTGGACAGGATCCATGCGAAGATGCTTTCGTTGCTGCTGTTAAAAAGCATGTACTTTAAAACAACAAAACTAACTTATTTGTATTTTATTTAAAAAAAAAAAAAAATCTTCTATACTGCTTATCCCAGACACATTTTCCCCAACAGCAAAATACTAACCCATTCGCAAAAAGTGACGGAATACTGTATTTAATTTTTAGCAGAACATTTTTAAAGGTCCCCTCATATGAAATGTTCACTTTTTTTTTTTTTTTTTTTCTTCTTTTTAAAAAAAATCCTAAATCTGCTTTACCATAGCCCAGTGCTTCTCAATTATTTTCTGTCTGTTATTTTCTGTCGTTAGCAGCACTTACAGTTTGTGGCAAACGTTTTACGACTGCTTCAGGAATTTGGGACAATACAAACGTGGATCAGCAGAACATCTTTCACTTACCCCGGGATCGGTACCAACTATTGAAACTAAAGCATGCAAAAGCATGCGCCAATATTTCTTCAGGTGCAGACTTGAAGACTCCGTTTGTAAACAGGAGCACATGGATGAGACTTGGCCACGCCCAACTCATTTTATAGTCAAAAACACACGGAAGTCTGGCAAGCCTTGGCCACTCCCACCAAAATCCACTCGTTTGATGCTAGGCTAACAGTGGACCTTCCTAGTGGAGACTGCAACTCTACAACAAGGTACATTTTCGTAAACATTTCTTTTGATACAGTATTAGGGTGTTCAGAGGATGGTTGGTGTCATTGCTGCAAAGCTCATTTCAGAGGATCTTTAAAATTAAACAATACAGCATATATCTATATTTTTTTTTAGCCTCGCTCATTTTTATTTATTTTTTTAAAGCTAAAAATGACAAAATAATCCATTGATATTGCCCCCAGCGTATACGACGCTAGATTCTAAGACATGCTGTGATGTATGAACCACCATTTTTTTTATTTTTTTTTTTTATGTTTATGTTTATATTTTCAAATTATAGCATTCTCCTCATTGTCAAGGTTGAGAAGCTTCTTCTCGCGGTTATGAAGGAGAGGACGTTTGAAAACTCGTCAAGTGTGCTGTTGTTTGACAAAATAAGCTTCATGGCAGAGGTCAATCCCTCGCCTAAGCCCGACAATTGCGCCGGCTCCAATTTCACACGAATGTTACAGTAGCACAAGGACAATTTTGAAGGCCTGTTGCTAGAAAAACTAAACACGAAAAGATCTTCCCTTTTTTTTTTGGTTTTTGCTTTCTTGTTATACACAAATGTGGAAATGCTAATCTAAGCTACGTTAGTAAGGATAGCTTATTGTTTGCTGAATAGCACCTATTTAAAAGTTTAAGTATCCCCAAAGTCTTTATTAATATTCTGGTATTAAGGTTGTGTCAGCTGTCAGGTTTCAGTATATTAATGGATTGTCTTTGAAGTAAATGTGATGCGCGAACTTCCGTTAGCATTAGCAAACAAACCTCGGCCATTTTGTGGCAGAGAGCCTTCAAAATTGCTTTTCTGGTTTTGATAACCATGAACGGTGTGATGGGAAAAGTGGAGAAACGTCACATACCAAGCTAAGCTAGCACTCCCTGATGTGGTCATTTAGTGGCTGTTTTCTTTGTTAAATGCTGCGTTTAATGTGAAAACAAGGTTAGTATACATCGTACAAGTACTCAAAAGGTTTGTGTTTGCGTAACACAGCTTCTCAAATAGAATTTGATGCGCTAACTAAAAACGGCCCTCCAATTAGCATTAGCAAAACTGCCGACCCATAGACCTACTTACGTTATTTTGTTTTCATAATGAATAGTGTTTTTGTTTTGGCAATAAGATGTGTGGAGAATGTTGACAAGAAACCGGACAGCTCGACGAAAGCTTGGCTAGCTAAGGGAAGCTAACATTCACTAATACTACTGGAGAGAAAGTACTTGTGTGCATGTGATTTTACATATTTGGCCAAAAAAGTATTAGCATATCTGCCTAACTACTTCTTACCTAAGCCCTTTTGAGTCAAACAGCCTTCAAAATGAATAATAGTTCATGTTTTGACATCCCTGAAAGATGTATTGAGAAACACTGGCAAGAATTTCGAACTATGTTAGGCTAGCTGATGAATGCTATAATCCTCGCTAATGGTGTCATCCATGTGCTGTTTTTTGTTTGTCACGGCACATGTGCTGAGTTCAATGTGAAAATGATGTTTGGAAACAATATAAAATCACCCAACAGGTTTTATTTCTATTCTGATATCGCGTGTTTGTTCATTCAAGGTGTGTTGTGCCGCTTTTTCCACCACTGCCAGCGGACACGTGCGGCACATCAAAAAGGCCACGTACAGATGTACGCAATTAGCAACATGGCAGACATTTTGGGGGAGCAAAGGTCCATAAAGTGGCAGATTATTATGCCTCATCTAACGTGGCTGGAGGGGCCGCGTGACATTAATGGAAGCGTTCCTTGAAGTCCGTGCTACATCGTTATCCCCCCCCCCCCTTCCCTTTGGCGCTCGCATGAGACGTTTAGCAGGGGAGGGAATGTCACTTGAGTTTGTCTTTAACGGTTCTAATATCAAACGAACAAAATCATATCTTTGCCAGAATAAATAAGAGAAGAGACAAATGAAAACATTTTTTTCCAACAAAATAAAAAGTCTTCAAGTCAAAAATAATTTTATGAGAATGTCAAACTGGTGTTTTATTTGTTTTAGCAAATTTTTAAATGGTTCTAATCATATGCAAATAGTCATGCAGTCACTTAAGAGAATAAATGCACAAAAGGAGAAAAAAAAAAATCCTGTGAAATATTTTTTTGAAAAAGTCTTAATTTTATGAAATAATGAAGTCCTTTTTTTTTTTTTTTTTTTTTTTTTTTTTTTTTTTTCCTTACAGAAAAGTCGGGCTCTTACAAGATAACATCGGGACATTTTTTTTTTTTTTTTTAATTGCTGTAATCTTCCAAGTGACACAAGTGTGGAGGTTTTTTTGTTTTTTGTTTTTGTGTTTTTTTGTTATTTTTGTTTTTTGTGTGTGTTTTTTTAGTAGGATAGCTGATTTTTTTTTCAAATTAAAAATATTATTTTTGCAAGAATACATATATTCTTTTCAAAGAAAAGTTATAATTTTACCTGAATAAAGGTGAAAAATTGAATAGTTTAAAAGATTAAATGAGGGAAATGATGAAGAAAATAATTTAAGAATAACGTTTATATATATATATATATATATATATATATATATATATATATATATATATATATATATATATATATATATACACATATATAAGATTTGTAATTTTACAAGAGTGGTGTTAGAAATTATTTTTTCAAAGTAGTATTTTTTTTTTTTTATTGCCATTTTTAAAGACTTGTAATCTTCAAACTCAATTTTATTAGAGAGCACTTTATTTTAAAAACAATAATGGCTGCATGCAAGAATAAATCTTTTTTTTTTTTTTTTTTTCAATTCAATTTTAACAGAATACTGTAAATGGAAGACAACAATTGTTTCAAAAATTGTATTTATTTTTTTGGTCTGGTCTAAAATCTGCACCAATAGACACAATAACAGGTGAGACATAAATTTGATTATGTAAATCTACAACGTGTATATCCTGACATAAATTTAACCTGATGGTCAGGTGGACGCTTGCTTTCATTTTATCCACATGTTTGCAATTGTACAAAATATGGCATGATAAACGCTTTGGCCGAGCATGCTTTCTAATCCCTTTTGGAAGCTGAACGTTCATGGCAGCACCTGTCTTTTATCTCTCAGTTATGCTCTTTGTGCCCCCCTGCCAAACATGTGGACCGCTTAATATCTCCAAATCCCTGCGAAGTAATCTTTTTTTTTTTTTTTTTTCTCTCTCTCGCTCTCTTCACATGTGCAGATGCATCTGCTGCAAAGATGCCGTGTGTGGGGAAAAAAAAATAAAAAAAAATACTTTGGGGTAATATAAAAGTACACCAGTATTACTGCAGCTTACTGAGTCTCTTACTATAGCTGTGAAAGTCTGTTTGTAGCATAAATGTATTGTGAAAAAACTCTTAAGTTGGGACACTCGTCAAGGCACCATTTTCATAAAACCGTATTTGTATCTGGACTCAAGTGACAAACAAACCCACCTTGCCCCTCCCTACCCTTAGTATGCGGCGGTGGCGGCGTGTGAGGCTAAACAAACAAAAGATGGCGACGTGTGACAGCAGAAGCCACTCAATCCACATCCACACACCCACCAAATGGTGTTGAAGAGGGGGAGAAAAATGGAGGAGGAGGGGGAGAAAATTGGGATTTCCATTCAGGGAATGTCAGCGGCGCACAAAGGACGGCCGCAATAACACTGGCACTAAATCACACTTAATGGACTTCTTCCTCAGTCGATGACATGACAGGCGGCGTGCGCGCTGACGCATGTTTGATTTTGTAGCACCGTAATGTGACAGAAAAGCAACGTGATCAATTCAATTTTTATTTTGTCATAAAAAGAATTGACTTATTTAAAATGAGTTTTTCTTCTTTCTTTAAAATGGTCAACTCGACATCAGCGCCAAAGTTGCGTCAGTCTACTTCCTTTTTTATGGAGGACCAAACCTGCCAAAATTCAAAATAAATACATGACTAAAAGTGAAAATAAAAATGAATATAAAGAAAATATAATTCGAAAATATAAATATAAGTGGAAATAAATCCGTTTTTATTTTCACTTTTTCACTTTTAGTCAATTTATTTTGTCATTTATTAATTTAGTCATTTATTTTAGTTATCTATTTAGTCATTTATTTATCTATTTATTTAGTTATTTATTTATGTATTTAGTCATTTATTTATTTAGTTATTTATTTATTAATTTAGTCATTTATTTTAGTTCTTTATCTATTTAGTCATTTATTTATCTATTTATTTAGTTATTTATTTATGTATTTAGTCATTTATTTAGTCCAGTGGTGTCCAAACTACGGCCCGGGGGCCATTGGCGGCCCGCCGTCCATTTTTCAGTGGCCCGCGACATGCTAAAAATGGCATTTGACTCAGTTCAAATGAAGTAAAAACAAAAATGTTTGGAGATGGTCAAAGTAAGAAGGGAGGGTGTCGAAAAACACAGGTGCTATTAAAGGTTATTTTAGCTAACTAAAACTAACGAAATAAAACTAAAATTCAAAAAACAATTTCGTTAACGAAATAAAATAAAAACGTAGATGCTTTTTAAAAAACGAAAACTGAAATTACAGTTTATGTTTACAAAACTGACTAAAACTACAATTATAGCAAATATGTCCTTTGTTTTAGTCTTTGTTGTGATTTTTAGTGGATTTATTTTTTATATAAACCGGAACAATGACTTTTGAAAGTATGTCAAACAGAAGTGACGTCATCTAGCAGCAGCCAATAGAAAAGCACCAAAAGTTATAATTTTCGAATTATATATATATTTTTATATTGATTTTAATTTTCACTTTTAGTCATTTATTTATTTATTTAGTCATTTATTTATTTCGAATATTAGGCAGTTTTGGTCTCCTCCATACCTTTTAGGCAATCATGTTGGCACATGTGCGCGCGCGCGCACGTCCATTCATGTGGCTATATGTTGGTCATGCATAGTGACTTTTCCAAGTTGTGGCTAACCTCGCTGACTCAGTATTAAACAAACACAGTCAAGCCATGAACCCCCCCCCCCCCCCCCACCCCCACCCCCCTACAATCAGCTTGTCTTATTCTTGGCACAGGTCAACCTTCCATTACAGTTCACTGCTGCTGGGCGGAGTGTGTTTATGTACAGCGTCAGCGTGTAAGGTGGAGGCGAGGACGAAGTTTCATGCCGGTGAGTTCGCTTATGTGGTTTGTGCATCACTTGGTCGGAAATTAAACTACTGTATACATTCAAAATTGGGGTCAGGGTTTGTTTGTTTTTTTGCTGCAGATTGAGGGAAGATTGCTTTAGAAGGGAGGTGTTTATTATTTCATTTTTTCATGTCAATGAGGTAAAAGTACCTACTAATAATCTCAATCAAAAAGAAAAAAAGGAGTTGTCTGTTTAAGGGAAGCATTTGTTTCCCTGGTTTATTAGAGGGGAGGCCTTGATTTTCATGGTCTAATTAGCAGGGGACCTTTGATGGTTGGAGATGTCTATTTGAGAGGGGTGGTCAATGAGGCCTTTATTTTAGTTTTGATTCTGAAAATAAGTATTGTCTATTAGAGGGGAGGCCTTGATTTTTGTTTGGACTTTTTAAAATGCCACACTCACCATCTGGTATATTTTCCAGACGACGAAAAAACAGGCATTTATTCCAAAGAAACATTTATTTGTCACCCCGATTCATTAGATACGAGACCTTTTTATTGTTTTTGATTTTTTAAAGGTGCTATTAAAATGATACGTGCACTATTCTAAACAAGTGTGAGTGCGCTACAGTACAGCGAGCTGCTGACGGAGCAGAAGCGTGCGCTCTGTTAGCGACTCACACAGGCACTTAATTGAAGCCAGTGATGTGTGTTGGATGGATGCTTGTCCTCGTGGCGGCCATTTTGTTGCGAGACCTCCCACGCAACCCAAAAAGGGGAAGAAGAAAAAAAACAACAACAACACATGCACACTAATCCAAGTACTGTAGATTGTTGTCTCTAATATCAAATAAGAAAAATAGCACACAAAAAACCTTTTGTAACACTTGTACTGTACTAGCCTAAAATTTCACATTTCAACCATAGACATTTACAGAAAATAGACTTTTGGTTTGTTTTGTGGGCACATTCCTATGTCTATCAAAAATCCATCTTGCATCACTAATTGAGTGAATAATGACATAGTTTATTGTTAGAATCAATAATATTGGGGAAAAGGAGTACCTGTGTAAAAATAACAATAATGTGAAATGTATATAAGAAACAAAAAATATGTATGAAAATAATTAAGTACATATAAAATATAAATAGAAATAAAAATTAAATGCAAATGTAAAAATAATAAAATATGTGAAATAATAAAAAAAAAAAAAAAAAAAAAAAAAAGTATCTCTCCAAGTGTGTGTTTTTTTTGTTGTTGTTGACGTCTGCACTTATTCATTCTGGATCTCCAGCAGAACTCACTGAGGTAACTGAGCAGTAGCCGCCATCATTTCTCCCCTCCACTTCCCTTCTTCTTCCTCTTCTTCGTCTTCCTCCGCTCGCCGCTCTCCTTGTGTGGTCCACCGCGCCGAGTCATTCCCAAACAATCGGCATTAATCCAGGGAGGGAGTGAAGGGGGGGCCTGGCTGGTGCGTACAGTACACACACGTACACGCACACACTAAGTGAGCGAGGCCTTTAATCGAGCTTTTACTCTCTTGCTCGAAAATGCTTGCGCATCAAAGACGACCGTTAATGTGTCGCAGTCTCATCAAAGAAGCCTTGGGAAAAAAATCGCTTCATCACTGAAGTGATCTCGCCGAGTCCACGTTTGCGTCATGAAAGTGTTATATACCAAATATTAGGGGTGGGAACCTCTGGCTACCTCACGATATGATACGATATGCGATGCAAGGCTCACGATAACGATTATCTCACGATATGACGATACCGCGATTATCCATATATTGCTCAGGTCACAAAGCCACGATAATCTACGATAAAACTAATCATAAAATAATAATAATAATAATAATAATAATAATAATAAATTAATAATAGTAAATATCAATAAATAATAATAAATCAATAATAAAAATAAAAAACACTAAAAAAATAATTTGTATTATAATAACAATATAAATAAATATAATATATAAATATATATAGGCCTATACAAAAATCTAAAATAAATAAATAATAATAATCAATAATAATAATAAAATTAAGATCATGAGTCTTCTTCACCTGAAGACTTGCGTCCATTTCCCCGCCACTCTTATGACGTGCTCCCCCTAGTGGCCCGCCAAGTAATTGCTGAATAAGTCATGAACAATGGAGGCGTTCTAGTGGCTTGTTATTAACTAAAAATATCACAATACTTGCGTAGATGTATCGATAATCTATTGGGAGACAAAGTATCACGATATCGATATATCGTCACACTCCTACCAAACATGATGATTGTGCAGTATTTAAAACTCCTTCACTGCCAGCTCAGATCAGATGGATCTTTGACGTCCGTAGCCGTAAATGGCAGTGAGTGAGCTCCTCTTTTTTTTTTTTTTCCCCCTCATTTGATTGTGTATATTTAAGATTAGCGGGTTAACTTTTCGTGAGTATTTCAGTAACTTTATGAAGCATTTGAGTCCATCCATGAGCGATTCGATGTTCAGAATGTGAATATTTTTACACCTCCGCTGATTTCCCTTAAGTTGTTGTTGTTGTTTTCCTCGACTACAGTTCTATTTCTGGTAGTCCCGTTGAGCAGGTCCACTACACCCCCCCCTTCACAACCCTGGCGAGTGGGCCCCGGGGCTTGTGGGATTAGCCTGCCCGATGCACTAGAAGGTCTGGAATGTGGACTTTTCCTGGCCAAATTGCTGTAATCAGCCATTACTCACCCGACTTTGCAGATTAATCACGTTTGCTAGGACTTAGCGGGCACACCGATGACGATGAAGTTAAGCACCCGTGGAACTGACCCCGGATGCTGCCAGTCCAAGTCGTATGCAAACGTCGCACCCGCTTAACGCGCTGTGGCCGCTAAGGGGCCGTCAAGAGCAACTGACTGTCGACAGGCTGGACGATTGAGGAACTGTCATGAAAAATAGTCCCGTTTTGATTAGCTTTTGCAAATGTTTACGTTCTTTTAAGGCCCAATTATTCAACCGGACTTCACAACAGGTGACAGTTTGCCAGATGTGATTAGTAATATGCTTCAAAAAAGTGGCCAACATACAATGGGAAACGCCGCAGCATGTAGCTAACAATTAGCATCTATAATTTAGGATGGTAATAAATAACATAGTAGCCATATGAATGATCAATAATTGTTTTTATTGGCAGAAACGGGAGTCTACCCAAAGCTAATTTTTTTCTCAGGGCTAATTGAGGCCTGGGCTGACTTAGCCCGCCTCGGTTTTATATGGGCTAATCACCAGGCTTGAGCAGCCATTAGGGAGTCACTTCATACATTTTTTTTTTTTTTTGGACACCACATCCGCAATACAGACATATACCCCCCCTTCCTTCTTCCGTCTGCCCGGGTGAAGTTGTGGAGAAGAAGCGGGTCACTTACTGCGTTACGGCCATTACCGTAATGAACGTTGGCATTGTTAATTGTTTTTTGTCGGGCCTAATGAGGTGAGGAGAAGTACGATGCAATTAAGAGAGGGTCGACTGAGGAAAAGGAGGAGGAGGAAGCCCAGGGAAAAAAATAAAAAATTGCAGCAAGGCGCTGGAGTGGAGAGATTGAATTGTCAGTGCGGGTTATGATTAGGAGGCGCAGAAGCAGCCATGTGAAGAAATGAATTTCATGCCTGTTGATTCCGTAAATTCTCCTGGAATGTCGGGATCCCTCTGGCAGACGCGGGGATATCAGAGGACATCTGAGCGGGAGAAGATAAACATCATCTCCTGACACAAATGATTTGTCTTTGCTTTCAGGTCAAATGATTTATTTTAGCTTTAAGCTTAATGGAGTAATCATCTTGTCATTCTTTCACCTACAGAAGATAGCTTGCTAACTGGTTATCTTGCTAGATGGCTAGCTTGCAAGGGCTGTTTTGCTAGCGAGCTAGCTAATTAACTAACTATAGATAGCTAGATATTTGGCTAGCTAGATATTTGGCTAGCTAGCTAGCAGGTAGGTAGCTAGGTTAAAGGTTAAATATGAACACAGCGACGTCTTTGTTATAAGAGGGTGTGCACACTTGTGCAAACGTATCTTCTTTCTTGAAAAAAAGTTTGAAAAATCCATTTAAATTGAGATGCCCAGGTTGAAAGAGCATTTGAACTGGGGTGTGTAGAATTTTTCTTTACACTGTATGTATGCGTTTTACACAGTGCCCCCTAGTGTTGGTGAAAATGTTACACAAATCCGTAGTCAGTTTTATAGTGTTAAAAATTGCAATAACAGATTAATTATTTTTAACAAAAAAATAAATTCCTTGGTGTGAACCGAATGAAGATGTGAATCACTGACAAAAACGAAAACAAAGATTGCTTTACAATACTTTGTCCTTTAGTATGTGTTTAACGTTTACAATAGAGAGAAATATCAGCCAATTTTCTTGCTTTGGTTTGTTTTTTAGGGGCGTGGGGGGCTGACTGTTTGAACATCATTATCTGTCTTATGTTGTGATATGTGGTCCTCTCATAGTCCAAGTTAGATGAAATATTAGATTCTGTTGTTGGCAGAAGTTATGTTGATAAAAAAAGAAAAAAGTTCTCTACCTTTAACGCTTGACTGTCACACTCAATAATGATAACAACAACAACAATAATAATGAACTTTGTCTGACATGCGGTCGGTCTAGCGTTGCCAATCCAATCTGCTTGTTGTGTTCATTGACCGCCACCATGTTCTTTTTCCTGTTCAATGAACCAACTCAATGCAAGTGCTGCCTGAGGCTCAAACGTCACCACAATGGCGACCAGAACAAGGCCGAGGCCTCTGAAGCTGACAAAAGCGCTGACACAGAAGGGAGACGCGGAGCGGGGCTGAACGCGGGACGGCCCGCTCCCTCGCCCGGGCAAACCGCCCGCCCGACCTCCCTCTCGATCCCGGGGCCTCCGCTGGGCTATTGTGGGCCCCGGCCACGACCTTCCCCGTCTTTTCCGGCTGGGGCCGGAGTGCTCCCCGATGGCCCCAAACGGGATTAGTCCCTGCTCATTCTCTGTGCGTTTGTGGGCGTTACTGCCGCCAGGCTGGACGGTGGTGCTTTAATTACCTCGCCACCAGGGGGCCTCGCAGCTGCCCTGTGGGTAACGAGCTCAGAGTGGGGAAAAGCTTCTGTCTCGGCATGGGAATAATCCTGAAATACTGCCGGACTGTACGAAACACCGACAAACCTTTTTTTTTTTTTTTTTTTTTTTTTACCTCGGTGCTGTTTTAGTAATCCACTAACATTTAAATCGGTTTTCTCTATACACCAATCCGACGGCGGGGATCCAGTAATGGCCAGGCGTTGGCATGCGGTGTCTGATTAATGTATAAATGGCCGTCATAACGTCTGATCTGTTGGCTTTGGGGCATTTATGCGGATTCAACATGTTGAATTGACCTTACCGTGGCACGTCCTTCCCCGCCCACATTGTGCCTAACTCCGACATTGTTCAGGCAAAATTAGCGCAACTGAACGGCGCTCTAATGCAAAAAGTTGTCAGATCATCTTTGTGTTTTCTCGGTCAGGTATTTTTAGGACGGAGATATTTCTCTTCGAAGCAAGCAAAAGGAGGCTTTAAATTTTTGAGTGAAGGGTATCTTCACTTTCTCACCATGCAATTTTGCCCAAAAACAAAAGGAAATGCGCATCGCTGTCTGCTGCTCCAGATGTAAGGAAAACCGAAGTTTTTGGACATTATTCCTGTCAAGCAAGGTAAGAATGAATTGATATGACCTCATAGTTTCAATGTTTTGTTGATATTTATCGTAAATAGTAAGTCAACAAACGTGTGGACAGTTAGCTTCCCGTATCGTTAGCCTTTGGCTAAAAACATCAATGGAGAACATGACAATAGCGAAGACGTGGTCGTTTCTGCTCATTTTGGAGGGATTCAACTGGTCGTGTGTGCAAAGTTTGTTACGTTGGCATTTATATAAATAGTAAGTCAACAAACGTGTGGACGGTTAGCTACCCGGAGCTATCGTTAGCCTTTGGCTAAACACAACAATGGAGAACATTACCTTAGCGCAGCTGTAGTATTTTCTTGTCATTTTGGAGGATATGGCTGGTCATGTGGTCTTCCACAAAGTTTGATCTAGCGCAGACATTTTTCTTAGTTGTTTGAGGGTTTACGGAAGGGAATAATCCGGACAGCGTCTCTCTCATATCTCCCTTACACGAGCCGTGACTACAGCAGGACGTCTGTTAGTCGATCGAAATAACGGCTTAGTCTTACACAAACCGTGACTACAACGTTTGAATCTCATTGATTTTTTTTCTTGGCTTTGAGCAGCCACGAAATGCACTACCGGGAGCAGGATTGCTTTTGTTTGTCCCCAGCAAAACGCACTTGTCGTCGCAGACATGACGTCTTGCGTCCTGATTAGTTTACTGGGTTATGCGGGCGTACTTTACGGTGTCGGACAGTCGTGACATTTGATCACTCTGATTGGCCGTTAGCTAGTGAATTAGCGTGCATAGATGCTAATTGTTAGCTTGTGTGCCTATTTTCCATTGCATGCTAGCGGGTGCAAAACCGCGAGTACGTGAATGCTTTTTGTGCCTTTAGAAAAAATAAATACATAAAATATGTGCCTTGGCTCTATAAATGTTGGGAAACACCTATTTATCCTGAACAACAGCAAGCAATGTTTGTGTTTGTCTTTTAGTGCTGCACCTGCCCAATAATGAACAATGCAAATATTCACGTTCCGACAGCCAGGAATGACGTCGGCGACACCAAGGCTCGGCTGGACACGTCCACTCCCCGTTTATGCAGAACCTTGCGCCACAATAACTCACTTAAGTGCTTCCCGCTTACGATTCACATGCAGAGCCGCGATATAAAACGCGGACAGTGTGGGCCAGTTTTCAACATCTGGACTCGTGCTTCGTGACGCTGTTTGTGAGTCAGGGTATGTTGGCACATTGTGCTAATGTGCGTGTGTGAGAGAGGGGGTGTGTTTGCGAGTGGGGTCCAGAGAGAGCACGGGTACACACAAAGGTAGGCCTGTGAATGTGACCAACTGTGGAAAATTCCCGGTCGCTGCCGTGCCAAGACGTCTTGGACTTGTGAGGCGGGTTCTTGTGAGGAATGTGAGAGGATGCAGTGCAGTGCTATTGCAAAAGTGAGAAATGTGCACACAAACATGACTTTTTGTCGCCACTAAATCATGTCTATTGTGTACTATTTACTTTGTATGCAAGCACATTGTTGTTCAATTTCTGCATATGAAGAAGACAAACAGTGGTGCATTAAGGTACAAGTGATCTGATTTATGAGTCTTTTGAAATTGACATGCGAGCGCAGACATGCGTTCTATAGTGGCAGACTAGTTAGCACAATTCAACCTGCTTCACAAAGCAGTAGTTTGGCTAAACAGTGAGCATTTCATTAAAGAAAAAAAAAAAAAAAGGTTCAAGCTGTTTAATGCCGCTCCAAGTTGAAAATGATAAAGATAAAACTGTGAGAATTACACTTTGTGTATTTAAAACAACGACCTTGCTTAGCACTGGCTTAGTTCACTAGCTTGATACTAATGCTAACACTTTTAAGTAAATGAGATGTATCTATCCTCTCAGGCTCTCATCGATCTGTTTTGCTAGCTAGCTAGCTTAGTTATCTAGCTAATTAGCTAGCTATCTTAGCCAGCTAGCCAGTTATTTATCTTGGCTATCTAGCTATCTTTCTTATCTAGCTAGCTCTCCATCTTAGCTATCAATCATTGCTATCCATCTTAGCGACGCATGAAAATTACAATTGTCCTTGGAACGTTTTGGGGGAAAATAAGCCACCTTCTTGTGAAGTGTCACAAGAAGAGGGACAGCTAAATGTTCATTGGCTAACATTGAGGAAAATACACTGTGAGGATAAAAGCGATGGGACAAATGCAGGAAGAGACAAGTGAAGCAAATATGGACTTGTCCCATTACGTATTTTCCGTACGGCGTGTTAACCTCAAGCACACATCCGGTGTAACATAACATCTTGTATAGTATCATGGTGCACGCTGTGTTGAAACTGGAAAATAAGCGACTTTAAATGATGCTCGTGTATAGTGAGCTGTCGCTGTTATTTCAAGCATGTTAAACCTCCCAAAAATCTTCTTTGTGTCCATCCAAGCTGCCTCGTTGGGCCTGACGCTGCCCTCGGGCTGTTCACCTGCTTGCCTGGCCTCACGGTGCGTGCTGCGTGCGTCCTTGTGTGCTGCCGATGCACGTGTGACCTTCCAGGAAGATGCCAAAATAGTTCAGCCCACCTGCAGTCCCTGTTAGGACTGCAGAACTTCCAGGAAGTCATAGACTAATGAGGCCCATTTTTTTTATGAATCATCAACTTGTATTAGCGAAAAGGGTGGTGTTTAGCCATTAGCGTTTATTAAACACGCTCAATCGCGTGTGAAAACATCTCCGGGCGGCTGCCATTTTGCGCCTCACTTGATGCTTTGACGGCCAGGCTTTAAATTCTTTTCACTTCCACAGACTTAATAGGGACGATGGTAATGTATCATATCATCCATCCATTTTCTTGACCGCTTATTCCTCACAGGGGTCGCAGGGGGTACTGGAGCCTATCCCAGCTGGCTTTGGGCAGTAGGCGGGGCACACCCTGGACTGGTTGCCAGCCAATCGCAGGGCACACGGAGACAAACAGCCATCCACACTCACAAGCACACCGACGGGACAATTGGGAGCGCCCAATTAACCTGCCATGCATGTCTTTGGATTGTGGGAGGAGACAGGAGTAACCGGAGAAGACCCATGCAGGCACGGGGGGAACATGCAAACTCCACCCAGGAAGGCCGGAGCCTGGACTCGAACCCAAGTCCTCAGTGCTGTGAGGCGGATGTGCTAACCAGTATCATATTATGTTAGATCATTTTGTATCATAGCTTACTTTACCATGCAAACAAAAACACCTGAGCTACTGTGTACTGTACTTCTTTCCGTAGGTGCTGCTGTTTTGATTAGCAACTGAATTGAAATGGGCTCTGCACTAAAGCCTTTAATTCTTGTGTGTGAGGTGTCTATTTGAGAGAGGCGGTTTTTTTTTGTTTTGTTTTTTCACAAATCTGCTTGGATACACCAGCGCTACCGACTCTCCCACCAGGAGCTGGATCGAGACCCACTTGCATCTGGTCTTGCTTATATAAAAGGCTGACCCCCCCCCCACCCCTCAAAAGCGCAACAATCATTCGCTGCGCTTTTCCTGCGCGCCGACAGAGCGACACGAAGACAAATGGCGACTCGTTTGCCGTGCGGCTGGCGTGTGCAAAGAGGAAGCACATGCACAAATACATAAATAGACGACACACACACACACGCACACACGTTTGTAGGCATTCCTGCAGCACCTGCACCCACTTAATATTTAGCTGGGAGAGGGGGAAAAAAAAAAAAAGCCTGTTATGTTTGTTCACTGAAGGAAACAAGTTTGGTTTTAATTAGAGCGACTGCCAAGTGCTGAGGTAACTGCCTGCCTTTCTTTTTCTCATTGCTTTTTTAAATGTGAGATATATTCTTTAAAGGATTAGGATAAAAAAAAAAAAAAAAAAAAAAGCATTAAGGGCCAGCATATACGTGACCATTTGTGATGAATGTGTAACCTTGCCCTGGCAAGATGAATTCTGGCGGTATTTGTGAGAATTCATCTTGTACCGCTCCCGCAGATAACCGCCGTTCCCGAACTACTGGTGGTTTGGACCAATCACAAAGCGACATTATGTTTGGGGGCGGGATATGCAACTGTGACGAAACCAGGAAGCAAGCGACGACGCCGGGGCTAAGAAACAAACCTAACATGGATGAATGGACGCTACAATTAATTCTGTTTTTGCACATTTTCACCCGTGGCCGTGATTGGTTAAAACAAACGTGTAAATCGTCCAATCAGCTCGAATTATTGTACAGAACGTCCCGCCTTTTCCCGACCGCAGTACTATTGGGTATTGCTAGGTTAATGAATGTGAGTATTGTAATACAATTTCTGCGTCCTTTTTAAATTACCGTCATCAAAATAAATGGGATCATTTTAAATTGTTACACATTGAGGGCCTTTAAGAAGACAACAAAACATAACCGATGCTACATTCAAACACACCTACTTTCTGTTTAATATTTTTACTTTTGTTGGTAAATACTGTAAAGAGTTGGTAGCTTGTTTGAAGGAAGTTGTTGCATTGATACGTTTCTGCCACTTTGTTGTGACCTTTGGGAGCTTAAGACAAAAATGGCAACTTTCTACTGTCTTGACAAGCATGGCTTCTTGAGACATAGTATGTATGGAATTTCATGTTGCGAAATAAAACCGAAAAATTCAACAAGGAATTTTAAACCAAATGAAATAGACAAATTGACCCCTTCAATGTTCACTCAAAAAAAGTCGGACTTCCTGTGTCTTTTCAAACATGGCGTCTTGAGACTTTTTTTTTTTTTTTTTTTTTTTTGCAGATCTTGTCATGGTGGACATTCCGATCAAATTTCATGATGCAAATTCAATTTACCGTTTTAATAACTGACATGCATCTTGTTTGTTCTCCAGGATGGAGGGCCAAGTGGGAGGATCCTGATGAAAAGCAGACACTGGAGGACACGATACCGGCCGACGCTGACGCAGGTTCAAAGTCGAGCCAAGCCCCGGTCAGTGTAATTGCGCTCAGGTGTGTGTCTCGTGTTTAAAATCTGGAAGAGATGAATTACAAAAGCGGAATAAGAGACATCACTCAGCTCTCTTGCTAAAATGACACAAATGAGATCATTGGCGCTTCAGCGACATTTAATGGATAATTTACAAAATACACGCATAGTGCAAGAGAAGAAATATGGATGAAGATGCAAAAGGTTGTGCCAGAGGTTTTTAAGGACAGTGTGACATCATTTTATGACGAAACACTGGACCACCGTGTTGTGTTGAAAGAGTGACCAGTACTGGCTGGACAAAAGCGATAGTTGTAATTGCATGGTTAGACTTTAGCTCACCAGTGACCAGTGGCGTTCCTAAGCAACTTGGCACCCTAGGCAGGATTTCTGATCGTGCCCCCCCCCCCCAGAACGTGTACAACTTATTAGACCAACCACAAACCGGATCTTCACATCTCTGGAATTTTAAAACCACAGTTGCAGTGCAAAATTAATAATGTAATAATTGTACTACAATAAATCCCTGTATGGCAGGGGTGTCAAACATACGGCCCGCGGGCCGGATCAGGCCCACAAAGGGGTTTAATCCGGCCCGCAAGATGACTTTGTAAAGTAAAAAAAAAAATTGTAATGTCGGACCAATTAATCAGCCAGCCACAATAAAATATATAAATTTGTAATTTCACAAGCAGTCCCCAGATGAGTAGTGTAACTTTGACACGGAATCGCCGTGGAAGTCATTATTTTACACACAACTTAAAGTTATGGTTTGTTTAAAAAAAAAAAAAGTGTTTTTTTTGTTTGTTTGTTTTTAATCATCGACCAACATAAACGTGTTAAATACGACACAAATTCAATTACTGGTAACACAAATACATATGACAGGAATTAACGTCCTTATAACTTCAGTAACTGTGCCACACAATGCATTCTGGGAACTATATAGATGCAAAACAGGTAGATTTAACACGTCCGGAACTCATACAGGCAAAGAGTTGCCGCCTTTCATTTGCATTCGTGTTATTATTTTAAACAATAGATTACAGTTGAGCTCCGTAATTTAAGGGCTGGCCCAAAAATCTCAGAAATCTGCGTATAATTGATGGCAATTGTTTTTAAGTTATATACCATTATTTTACCGATTCGGCCCACTTAGTAATATATTTTCCTCCATGCGGCCCCTGAGCTAATATGAGTTTGACACCCCTGCTGTATGGGATAATGAGAGCTAGCAAAGAACAAACTTAACTGTTTACATCCAACCATTCAGAGTTTTATCTCAGTATCATGAATCGGGACTTGCAGAAGTTAGGTTTACATTTCACAATTTTTTTTTTTTTTTTCTTGTGTGCTTTGCTTTCATTTCATTGTTGATGGTTCTGATAACTGGTTCTTATGATGCCGACAATCTGAGTAGCACTCAGTACCTTTATGAGCGAAAATTTATATTCACATTCTTACTGATGAAATCTGCATTTAGAGCATCTCCCGTGCTTATTTTATACTTATTGCTACAACCGGGGACGTCACACAGTGGTATTTTCGCTGTAGAAGAAGAAAATAACGTGGAGAGTATGCAGCGGAAAAGTCAACTTACTGTAAATGTGGTAACATAAGATGGCCGCCACCGGCTTATTTATTGAGGACACAATCAAAAATAGAACCCCCCACCGACCCTCATCATACACAAAAGAACATAAACGTACGTCACAGATCTGTTTTTAAAGACTCCAGAGTAGACCTTGACCAGGTCGAGCCGAATTTGGGCTCAAGTTCCGATCCGCGCAGCAGAAATGTCCACAGCAGGTGTTCGCGCGGATGTTTTAGTCATTTCCTGTCATATGAAATTGAAAGTGCACACAAACCGCAATCCCGGGACGCAAACATCAACAAGTGGAAAAAACATTTGACGCCGTCGGAAAGTCAATCAGGACTGTTGGGTGGCCGCCGCTCCGCCGCCGCTCCGGGGGTGGCCCGGCCTTGTGAAGCCCCCATTGTGACGTACAGTGTGAGCACCAATTGTAACCGGCTCGAGTCAGGTGAGCCGAAGCCTCAGGAC
Organism: Festucalex cinctus; assembly: GCF_051991245.1. Taxonomy (NCBI): domain Eukaryota; kingdom Metazoa; phylum Chordata; class Actinopteri; order Syngnathiformes; family Syngnathidae; genus Festucalex; species Festucalex cinctus. Next base: position 2,201,596 of record NC_135423.1, read on the forward strand.
ACCGAAGGTGAGCTGGACGTTGGCCCAGAAAAACTCCAGCTGGGCTCGTGTGCGCGGCGGACAGGCCCGTCTTTGTCGCTGATCGGCGGGTTAGCAGCTGCAAGCTGGGGAGAAAAATTGGATCTATAATTCAAATCATACAAATTTGAGGATGACCTGAAATTGCACGTTTTTTAAATTTTAAGATATTTTTTTTTAAGTTATGTTCTTAGAGTAAGTTTCGTAGTTTTATATTATAATTTAAAATACTGTTTTAGTTTAGTTTGTTTAATTGTTTTAGTATTAGTTTTTTATATGTAGTATGTACTGATTGCAAGATAAAAAAAAAGGATGAATCAAAATTGCACAATTTTTTTTTTATTAAATTTTTTAAAATATGTTTTTAGAGCAAATTTCTTAGGCTTAAAAATGATTAACCAAAATGACACATTTATTTTATTTTATTCTTTTAAATAAGTTTCGAAAGAAAATTTCTTCGTTTTATTTTTATGTTTTGGTTTAGTTTTTTATTAGTTTTAGTTTTTTTATATATGTAGTATAAGAAAGGGGGGGGAAAAAGATAAACCGAAATTGCACGTTATTTTATTTTTATTTTTTCAAGTTTCAGAGGAAGTTCCTTAGTTTTTTTTAAAATACTGTTTAGTTTAGCTTGTTTTTTAAAAATTAGTTTTAGTATTAGTTCATTTTTTTTTAGTATATGTAGTATTTGCCAAGTGCAAGATAAAATAAAGGGTCACTAAGTATTGTGCAATAAACGTCCTCAAATAAACCTCAAAGCTCTTGTATGATATTAATTGACAAAAACGGAGAACATTCTAGCTGTATTTATAGTTATTTTTATAAATGTAAATGTAAAACATAGCTTTAGTTAGTTCATATTGTTTTAAAAACATTTTTGTTTTCATTTCAGAATTTTTTTCCCTCTTAATTTGAGTCTTTTTCGTTTGTCTGTAATAACAATGTCAGCTATATAACTCATGACAAGCTATAGAAGCATAAATGCTCTTCCGTAAAAGTGTTTAAACATACAATCCAAATGTATGTCGTCTCGATTCTCTCGATTTTGAAGTACTCGTACTAATACAACCATCAGCCGTCATCACCGCAGTCCGGTGTCCTCTCCACGCACCCCGAACCAAAACAAATCATCGCCTTTAAATACACCCGGAAACATTCTCTCCGCGCCCAAGAGATGTTCGGAAGCATTGGGGGGGGGGGGGCGACCCAAAAATAAGCCCGAGCTTTTCCAACGGGGACGTTGCGGGGAATTCTGTTTATGAGGTGCGCTCAAGTAGCGCCCTGTCCCGAGCTGATTCATGAGCCGGGGTCAAGGCCTCGCCAGCGTAGATCAGGTTCTCAGTTTTGTTGCTTCCAGCAGCTGTTATCGCGTTTAACAACCCAGCTGTCCCCATCCCGGACTTTTGGGTTCATCGTGGGCAGGCTGCGGGATGGCGCCGCGTCGGGGGAAACGCCGACGCGCATCCGGGCTGCCTCCAAGCTGGCAGGCTCGACCGGGGTCTCGGTGGTCCGGCCTCGTTTGCCCGCTTGCAACCGCACGCGCGGGCTTGTTCGGACGCACGACGACGCTTCCATTCAGCTTGTGGACGTCACCAAGCCAAGTCCATCATGGTGTCAGTGTGACAAAAAAAAAAAAAAAAAAAAAAAAAGCGGCGGAATGACTCATTAGCTCACTTGATGCTTTATCAAAGTGTCTTTTAATGGCAGCCAGTAGAGTGAAGCGAGCGACTCTTTTGATCCGGGCCTGTTTTCCGTGGCCCCGCTGGCCTCTCGTGCCCCCCCCCGCCCCCCTATGTGGCCCCACGGGGGACGGCCTTTAGAAGGGGAAGTGGCGATCTCAGATGTCTTGAAAGCTCGGGTTTGCTCCCTGATGCTGACATGAAATTTTTGATCGATGATTAGCGCCCCCGACAACCGTCTCCTCCACCTTCCTCCCTCTCGTTCGCCAAAGCGCAGCCGACTCCAAAATGTCAATGATGTTAGTTTAGCCATTGTACACGGCTGGCCGCATCTGAATGGGCGACTTGTACCCGGGCCAGCCCCCCCTACAATGGCCTCCTTTCTCACCGCGACTTGTTCTCAGCGTTTGCCTCCTTCACGAGGACAAGGCTGTCTCTCTCGCTCTCTCGTTTTCTCTCTCTCTCTCTCTCTCTCTCTGGGAGTAAATTAGAAGCCAGCGAGCAGGAGTTGGATTGAGGGAGGAGGTTTGGGGGAAGGTGGAGCGTGACCGAGCATTTTTATTTTATTTTTTTTCATAAGCAGTAGGGGTGTTAAAAAAAAATCGATTCGGCGATATATCGCGATACTACATCGCGCGATTCTCGAATCGATTCAATAAAAAAAAAATGATTTTTTTTTTTTTTTTTTTTTTTTTTTTTTTTTTTTTTAAGAGCTCAGAATTGTTCATTCGGTAGTCTTACCGATTCAACGTCCTATCATCATTGCCTTTTTTTTTTTTTTTTTTTTTTTGTGTGTGTGTGAATCGATTTTTAAACTTCCATTTTTAATGGCAAAATATTCAACAAAACGTCTGACTTCGGGTTAGGATTCACACCTTGAGCATGGAAGAATGTTATATGAACGGAACATGAAGCCTTAATATTTTATTTTAATGCTGTTCAAACATGAAACAGATTACAACCTCTATAAGACTGAAATTTCAGATAAATAAATAATACATTTTCATATAAATTTTACACTCTACAAGCTTACTGATTAGTATTTTCTAAATTTGAATGAAAAAAAAATCGCAACAATCGACTTATAAATTCGTATCGGGATTAATCGGTATCGAATCGAATCGTGACCTGTCAGGTACTCGGCAATTCACACCCCTAATAAGCAGAATTGTTACAGTGTGAGCGGCGGCAGTGCTAAGTCTGCCTTTCACCGCAAAGCTAAGCTTGTTGGACACCCTAATCAGACAGGAGAAGAGTCTGTCGAGGAAATGCGGATCAAGTCCGGGAAAAGTGGAGAAAAAACCTTTTCATACCGTTGGGATCACTTGACAGCAATAAAAATACCCAAATTGTGAGTTTTCCTGAAGTGACCCAAAATTTCTCAACAACCTCCAACTGAGGTGCCTGAAACAGGTCAAATAAAATTGCCGACTTAAGTCTGCCTCAAGTCGAGTCACGTGACTCGAGTCCCATTCGTCATCCGATGTCGTATTTGAAAATGTGCTGACGTTTGCGTCGCCTCCTCTTCTGCGCTCCTGGCTCTGCTCAGACACGTCCTCCCCGGCATTCCCTTCTTTCAGAGCGAGGTCGTAGGTCAGGGACCGCGACCCACCCCGGGGGCCAGGGTGAAGGACCCCCTTCCCCTCGCCTGTGTGAAAGAAGGCCCGCTTCGCTTTTGCCGCCTCTTTATTTTGTACACACCTGAGTCCCTTCCTCTTGGGCCCGCAGATCCGGTGACAAGGTGCAGAAAGAAAGCAGCCATATCTGGTTTCAGCACATTTGGATTGTTCGCATGGATCGATACATCATCCACCCACGCTTTCTATGAACCCTTTGTGCTCACATAGGTTTGTTGGGCCATGTTGTTGATTAGCATAAGTTTGCAAATCTCAGACTTGGCGCACCCCTGGTCCAATAGACACACACGGAAAAAAAGGTGATAGGCACCTTTGAGACACCAGAAGTTTGACAAAAGTTTCTATAAGATTACTATAGGCATCCACAAAGGTATATATTATGTTTTTTTGTTTGTTTTGTTTTTGGATGGGGGTGCGCCATCACCGCTTAGAGGGGGACTGTACCCTGTAGGGGTGTGAATTGCCTAGTACCTGACGATTCGATCCGCATCACGATTCACAGGTCACGATTCGATTCGATACCGATTAATCCCGATATGAATTTACAAGTGGATTGTTGCGATTTTTTTTAACTCAAATTTAGAAAATACCATTCAGTAAACTTGTACATGTACACTGTAAGATTTGTATGAAAAGGTATTATTTATTGATCTGAAACTTATAACCGTGAGTCACTGCGCTAACTGGATGTTAAGGTGGCCGCATGCGGTTTCCAGACGCACTTACGCTTTGAAAACATCACATTTTGGCTTGCTCCAGATATGCTCCTCCAAAACAATCCTCTTTGTTATCAACGTCTGTCCCTCTTGTGTTCATTTCCTGTTTTGAATCCCCGCTCAGCCCTCAGCCGAAAAAAAAAGTATGAGAGCATAGCTGTTATTTACGGCCCCTGGGGGGGGGATACCTGTCATCCTGGATGCTCGGTTGCCATTGCCATGGCGACTCCCAAATTCCACGGAGCGCAGGTCCCGACCCCCGCCGGTCCCACCGCCTCCCACTTCGCCATAAAGTGACGACCCCTGACCCCCACACCTGCGGACATAGGTCGCAATGGTCCATTAGAATGTGTAGGAGAGAGCGCAAATAACCCCCCAAAAAAAAATGTTTATAGGCCCAAGGTCACCTTCTAGCAGCTTTTAGCCTTTCCAAGCACTCCCTCGCAGAAAGCCACAAGACACCAACAGTCATCTTGAGCTGCTTTTGTAAACCTTTCTAAGCCACACCCCCTTCAACTGTCTTAAACTGGTTAAAATCAAACTTACAAGATGGGGTCTACTTTGTCTCAATCGATAGCTCCGAGTCTGAGCTAACAAGGATCACTTGCGAGGTTCCTCAAGGGGCCATTCTTGGACCACTTTAAGATCTACTGTATGTGCTTTCTCCTTGCTCTTTCTCCTCGCCGCTGGGACCAAAGACCATAACTTCTGTTTTCTTCTCATTGAAATTCAAGAAATTTAAAGCCATCCAGGCTTTGATCTCCTCCAGACAGGACAAAAGAGGCCTCAATGAGAAAGCGTCAGTTTTACTAAGCGGGACATAGATCTGACTAGGGGTGTGAATTGCCTCGTACCTGACGATTCGATTCGTATCACGATTCACAGGTCACGATTCGATTCGATACCGATTAATCCCGATACGAATTTATAAGTCGATTGTTGCGATTTTTTTTCATTTAAATTTAGAAAATACTAATCAGTAAGCTTGTAGAGTGTAAGATTTATATGAAAATGTATTATTTATTTATCTGAAATTTCAGTCTGATAGAGGTTGTAATCTGTTTCATGTTTGAACAGCATTAAAATAAAATATTAAGGCTTAATGTTCCGTTCATATAACATTCTTCCATGCTCAAGGTGTGAATCCTAAAAAAAAAAAAAAATCGATTCTGCCGATTATTGAATCGATTCGAGAATCGCGCGATGTAGTATCGCGATATATCGCCGAATCGATTGTTTTTAACACCCCTAGATCTGACTGTCATCCGCTAGATCTGTCATACTTGCACATTCATTCATTCCTTTATTTGACCAGTAAGAAACTCAGTGAGATGAAAAATCTCCTTTCCAAGAGTGACCTGGATGACTAGTCCCATCAATATCAGCTAAAAACAGCACCTATTTACCTATCTGCAAAATATAATGAATTAACTCATTTACTGCCATGGACGGAAAAACACGTCAAATGATGCATTTTTTTTTTTTTTTTTGCTGGTCTGGCAATGAATGTGTTAAGGATTTTCCAGAATAACGTGCTCATGCTTTGATTTTCAGTAGGCTAGCTTACTGTAAAGTTGTCTTTACAGGTCATGCGTTTTAGACACCACACCCAGTCTTGCACATGCCATACTTTGGAAATCCAATCTAATTTACCAATTCAAAAACTTTAAAGGTTCAAAGGTGACAGTTTGAGTAGTGAACGCAGTATTCACTCCTTCACAATGGCAGCTTGCTTTATAGAATTAGGTGAGATGATGATACGTTTACATTGTGCTACAGTTCTGTAGCATCACTTTTGTTACATGATGCTACGTCGTATTGCGTAGTGTTAGTTCAAAACACATTTCAACGAGTGAGTTACATGGTAGCCAGGCCAGAACCTTCCGCAACGCGTCCGATACCGCCGCTCCGACTGGCTCGGTCCGCTTGTAATGAGGCAGACGTTTTTGTTGGCACGTGCCAGTGAGGGTCCGTGCCAAGATGCCACTCTGGACCTGCCGCCCTCCATCTGGAACCCTCCACCTGCCCGTCGCCGCTTGTTTGGCTTCCCCGGGGGAAACGCCGTCCACCCGCCAGCTCGCCCTCGGGCCAAACCACACAAGCCGTCTGCCCCCACAGACACGGATCATCAAAATGTTATTCCAGAGCAAACCTCGACACAAAGTGGAGCCCCGGAGTTCGACGCGCGCTCGGACTGTCTCCATGACGACAACGTTTGAAGGGGAGACGGTTTCCCCTGACTGGGAGACTATTCCAAACAATCTGCTCTTGATAAAATGATGAATTTATTTGTTGATTGGCTCTCAATTGCTCATTTTTCCATGAGCTGTTTGTTGGGTTCTCATGTGTGTCATTTGTCTCTCCTTAGGTGTCAGCTTTCCACCGTCTCATTAGCCCGCCCTGCTCCTCATCTGCGGTTATCATGGAGAAGCCATGTAAGGTATAGATTTTTTACATTTAGTTTCTTCTTTTGTACTTTACACAATATATGTTGCTTAACTTTTTAAATGCTGATAATTGCTGAGATTTCTTGGCTAAGCTACATTTTGGCTAAGCTAATGTTTTGTTGCAGCATACCCGTCTTTATGCTAGTTGCTATGCTATGCTAGTTTCACCTTTTACGTTATGTTTCATTTTGTTACATTATATGACATTAATTATGTAGTTTTATACGGTTACTGTTATGTATGTTATATTACGTAACATCATGTTATATTTGATTGTATGCTATTTTTCGCTACGTAACATTACATTCATTCTATTATGTTCTGTTATCGCATTGCATTTATTGATGTTTGCACGTCATTTGTATTCATATTATTTGTTTTTTTGTTCCTCTAACTCAGTGGTTCTCAAATGGGGGGTAGGTGTAGCCACTCCAGAGAGATATTAAAATATATTTCAAAAGTATATGTAAATAAGCCTGGACTCGATCTTGCATCCTCAGCACTGGGAGGCGGACATGCTAACCCGTCACCCACCGTGCTGCCCTCAGAAAAATATAAGTTCATAAAATGAATTTTATATTCAGTTAGGGTGTTTAATTTCAATGTCCTAAAAACCCAGCATCTCCCCCATACCAGAATGGTTCGACCCAACTTGTCATATGCCACCTAGAATCACCTGTCAATCACTTCAAAACTTTATTTAAAATCCTTTTTTTTTCTTTTTCTTTTTTAGAACAGAGCTTTACTATGAACCCAAAGGACACTTAATGATGAAAATAATTTTTGTGTACACATATTTATTTATAATTAAATTAATTCATTCTTTCTTTCATCAAGTGCTCGTTTTTCCATCAATGCTGTACATTCACAATCACATCCCGAACGTGTAAAAATCCAGTATAAAAACATAAAACATAATTGTGAGCGGCCACGAGACGACAGATTATGTGCGATTATGTTCATTACATGTGACATCATGTCACGATTAACGGCGTCGACCGCTGCACATTGCAGGTGGGGCGGCTTAGCGCTCAAAGCAAACACACAAATGTGTTTTCAGTTTTTGCTCGTTTGAGATGTTGGATCATTGGTTGAACGCGAGCCATGTGACGTGTTTGGAAAGGGAAAGAACGGAGCGCTCATGGAGCCGCTGACAACTTCAGAAAAATATAGCAGAAAAGCATTGAGTTGATTTTTGCAATGTGGGCTTTTTTTTTTTTTTTTAAAAACATGTCACCTCGGTGTCAAATGTGTACAAGTGAGCTAACCTGGAACGCAAAAGGAGAAATGTTCCCAAAAAGTGACTTGATGTTGGCTTTAGTCGGGGGTTCATGCCCGTACATTTTCCTTGTCACTTGGTTTGTCGGCCATAGTTCAAACTGTAAAAGGAACATAGTGTGAAAATATGACTTTGCATGTTGCGTATTACCATAGCCGTTTTTGGCTATCGGCGAAATTGGCGGCTGCCTGGGGCCACCAGGGGGCCCCCAAGCGCTATGTGTAGTCTCACCTGAGGATGATTAAAATGTCCTGTCTTTATTCTGTCGCCAATATTTGTTTTTTATATCCAATTTTTGATTTAAAAACAAACATAGCACATAAATAAAATAAAGTGTGATGTTAAGGTTGGCTGGTGTTTTTGTGTCAGTTTGTGACACTACGTCAGTAACGTCACTGTGTGAGAATGATTGACATCTACCCACCCCGTTAGCGAGAGTACTACTAAATCAAACAGCCACCATAATGTCTTCAAAAAGAAAAAATGGAAAAATGGCGCGGAAAAATGGAAGAAAACTGAAGATGAAGTTTGTTTATTTGTTTTGCTATCCAACTCGCTAGCCTCGCGCATTTATTTATAGATGCTAACTTTCTCTTGGCTGGCCCCTAGTTCAACTAGTATGATATGTAAATTATTGTAGAAAATGTATAAAGTGACAAATTTGTAATTGGGTACAAGCACCGTACATCGCAATTTTTAATATAAAAACAGATTAATTTGAATTAATATTCTGTATTACTGCAAGCGGCTAAGACAATGAATGGATGGATGGATTACTGCAATATTACTGTAATTAAAAAGATAAAATATAAATAGGGATATTCACTCATGGTCTACTTGATAACATAAGGAGGTTTGTCTTTCTAGGACCACTTGTAAAATATTATATCTATCTATATATATATATATATATATATATCTCTGACGGGCCGGATTAAACCCCTTAGCGGGCCTGATCCGGCCCGCGGGCCTTATGTTTGACACCTCTGGTTTAAGTGGAGGAGAGAGAGAGGAGGGGGGGGACCAGTGACCCCATCCCACCTCTCCATCAAGCCTCCCTCCCTCCCTCGCTCTCCACTGTGACTGTACTCCTTTCTCCTCCCGGCTTTGTTGGAAAACAGTTTTCAATTTCCTGGGTAGCCGTCTTCAAAGGGAGCCTCGGTGAGGGGGACGAGTGTGTGTGTGTGTGGGGGGGGGGGGGGGGGGGATATGATGTGGGGTGGTGGGGGGGGGGCATCCGAGGGGGCTGCCAGAAGCGCAGTGACAGCTGGGAGGCAGGAGACGCATCAGAGAATTCCACGTTCTGACCGCCAACTGACATACTGCGATTGTGTGAGCTGACCCGACCCCCCCAATACCACCCCCCACCCCCACCCCCACCCTACCGCCACTTTGTATACACACACACACACGGGCACGCATTCACGTTCACAAAAGAATACAGACACACACTGTGCTACATTGTGTTGTTTCGATATTTACGTTATGTTAAAGTTGCGTTGTTATATTCCCAGGTCGCGTTCTACTGATTTACGTTTGTTTCATTACGTCTAGGTTGGGCTGTACTATATTATAGAAGCACATTATGCGACATACGCTGTATTGTGTTGCGCTATATTCCCAATGCTTGATCTTTGTTTACATTAGGTTACGTTACATCACATCTCTACATTTACTTTTACATTATGTAAATTATGTTGTTACTTTCTTTGCATTATGCCACACAGTCGGTTACATTACGTTATGTAAACCATGTAAATGTTATGGAAACCAAATAAAAAGAGAGGGTGAGGAGAGGAATCTTCAGAGAGTGCAGGAGTGAATTGTATCAGTCAGTTCCTCTCCTCTCTCGTCATCTTATTTTATACTTGCCATGACACAGCATCCTTCCCGCCTTAGAGGTCTTTGAGAGCCGCAGTGTTATTGAGGAAGTTAGGAGACTTGAATATTTATTCACATTTTATTCTGAATATGGTTAAAAAAAAAAATGGCCCACAAATTAATTGGGGTCTTCTAACTGAGCCCATTTCGGATGGAGCGATCTTGTGGCCCGGCATCCTCGCCATAATTGCCTCCTTGAGAGGGAAGTGACATCATCGACGACGGCGTATTGCACACGAGCGCCTCTGAAAGCAAAGTGATGATTACCTTCTGTATTCCCAGTGTGCAGCAGCGCACCCTCAAGGACAAATGTGCAAGTGGGAACTCGGGTTTGGAGGATGCGTGGGGAAAATAAGACAGTTAGCTGGGTAAAACTGCCGGGGGGGGGGGTCGGGGGTCTACTCTAATCCCTCCACATCTGGCTTCTATTGGGATGCGGAGGCCGCTAAAATAATGTTTTTCACCCGACAAGACTTTTTGTGCCATAAATTACCCAGCAGCCACTTCAGTGAAAGCCATTGGAGGGGGCCACTTTGTGTTTCTGCGCAAGACAACTCAACTGCCCCCCCCCCACCCTCACCCTGCAGTAAAATGTGCCTTCCTTCCTGTCGTCCATCAACAGACGACAACGTGCAGGCAAGATGTGGCCTTCTCACTTAACAACCGCATTTATTCTCTGTCGATAACCAAAACAGGAGCACCTACGGACACGCAGGTTCATTAAATGTGGGATGAATTATGACGATTAGCATTCCAGGAGACTTGTTGTGTGTGACCATGTTTACATCACAGTGTGACCTACTTATTTTTATTTACTTATTTCTTGTAGATCCACTTTCACTTGATTTGAATCAAATGAATGTATATACAACATAAACGTCCAAATCGGGTATTTGGCATTCGAGTAAGAAGGCGCGATGAGTGATTGAAACGGGGGTCCTTGTTTTCCGTCGGTCCTGACGTACGCCAGTGGATTCTCGAAAAAAGTTTGAGAGATAAATACTGAAACTCAAAGCAGATTTATTACGTTTAGTCAAGCTGGTTTTGTCCCATCAGTGACCTCGCACAGCCACAAACCATAAACCAGGTCCAGATTCCTTCCCTAAAAAACTTCCATCTCCACTTTTGGCAGGAGTTGACTTTTTTTTTTTTTTTTTTAAATAAAGGACATGGCCTCAGGGACTCAAAGGTGATTGGTTCATAATCAGACAATATCGAATTTGTGCCTTTGAGCAAGGCAACAAACTAAATTTACCTTAATAAATTGTATGCTTATGTTCTGTGTATGCATGTAAAGAAATTGCATATAATTGTAAAGTGCGGGATCAAAAGGACAAAGCGTGCTCGCCATTGAGAGACTATTGGGAAATCTGTGGAATTATTATGGGATTCCAATGTCTCTGTGCGCTCTGGGCCACATTTTATGTGAATGCGGACAGGCGGCGCACATCTGGCCAAGCCGCCATTATTTGTACGACATCACACATTTTGTGCAGCCAAGGAAGGTCGTTCGTTCAAACCGAAACGCAAGACAAGAACTGCGAGAGTTCACTTGTAGGTAAATAAAACACGTCGCTAATAGAATGCAGCGCGACGTCCTAATCAGAGGCAGACAAGAACGAAGCGAGCGTGTCAGTGCACGTGAAGACGCCGGGAAGGAAATCGTTTCGTTTCAAATGAAACTCATTTGTCAGCCTTGTGATTGATTTGACGATCAATGGAGTTTGTATGTATTCATGTAATGTATATTTCCTGAAACAAAACGTGTGATTGGAGGCAAATGCACCGATGATTGTCTTCTGGTAACATTTGGCCTCTTCGTGGACCTTTTCATATTTCATCTTTCTGCACAGCACCTGTAGGAATGTGACCCGCTGTGCGCTGTGTCCCCCCTCCACACCCCCAGCAGTGGTGAGACGGTCTGCCTGGTCGGGCCTGTCACTGGTGATGAGCAGAGGCTCATCAGTGTCGGGGGGCAAGCAGAGTTCAACGCGCAATAAGTGCATAAAAGCGCTGCGTGTATGGCACCGCGGCAGACTGAAGGTCTCGGCAAGGGCCCGGGCCTCGTGGAAGGCGTGAGGTCACTGCCTTCTTCACCACTAACACCAATTAGATGAATACGAGCTGACAGGGCGGCAGGATGAAAGGGAGAGGATTGACTAATGCGACAATCCCAGCGGTAAACGGTCCGACCGAGCCAACTTGATTTTACAGCCATTAGGCACCTGTTGGAGGCTCGCGCAGGTGATCCCAACTTTCTGGAATTACATCTGCGCCGAAACCAGAGCCTTGCAGGACGCCGCCCGGCAAAACTGCTTGATGCCATCTGTCCTGATTTTCCTCTTGTGTTTAGCTTGAGACGTTGACTGCATCAACGGTCGAATAACCCGATTTATCGGGCTTTTGAAATTGACTTGCTAGCGCAGACCTGAGATACGACAGCTATATGGTGGCAGTTAACGCAACTACACTCACTTCACAATAAGTAGCAGTTTGGAAAATAGTGAACATTTAATCACAAAAAGAGGTGTCAAGCTGTTTAATGCCACTCCTAGTTTACTGTCAAATTAAATATTAAAAGGAGAATTACACTTTGTGTATTGAAAGCAACAACCGAGCTTATCCTTTAGCCCTCTAGCTTAACGCTAACGCCCACGTCACACTGGCAGCGGAAAGGACGCGTTGCGTTTTCCTTACGGCTTCCGCAAGGACTGCAATTCACACCGCGTGTCCGGAAATCTGCTCCCGACAGACCGTAAGATCACGTGGGATTCACGCTGGAGAGTTGAGGTCACGCAATAACAACCGTGTAAAAAGATTCCTATTTGTAAACAATAGCCACGCTTGCCTGTTGTCACATCCATATGCTTTTTGGACATTGTTTCTGGGACTTCTACCATGGTTGTTCTACCATGGGTAAGTACGTTTTGTGTTTACATAGTGTTATTTTGTCATGTTTAATTTATTCGGAGCTCATTTTTTGTCTTAAATGTCCAACTCATGTCATGCTATGTAGCTAGCTACCTTCCCTCCAAAAAAAAAAAACCCGAGTTCGCAAATGGTTTTATTTTGAAATATACCGGATTTGCCTTGATGCGAGACGCCCGACTTCCTGTCCGGCTCGTGTCATTTCTTCAGCTGCATGAAATCCCGCATGCGGCGTCCGGAAAAAAATAGAACGCTTGCGGAAACCTTTCGCATCGCCGCAGTCGTTCCACATCGCAGACGCACCGCACCGCAGCTGGTGTGAATTGACATGTAGACTTGAATGTGTTCTATCCTTGTGGTGTTTGTACGGCCGCCGTACGGAAAACGCACCGCGTCCGTTCCGCAGGCACTGTGAGTTGGGCTTAATGCTAACACTTAATGAGAAACTCATAAAAGTCGTTTATGTCTGTCTGTCTGGCTATCTCGCTAGCCAGCTAGCTAGCTATCTCACTAGCTATCTCGCTAGCTAGCTAACTATCTAGCTATCTCACTAGCTAGCTAGCCAACTATCTAGCTATTTCGCTAGCTATAGCTAACTATCTAGCTATCTATCTAGCTATCTCACTAGCTAGCTAGCCAACTATCTAGCTATCTTGCTAGCTAGCTAACTATCTATAGGGTACGTATATATAATATGTATATAAATGTACTTGTATATACGAGAGGATAGAGTGTGCATGCAGGAATGTCGCATTTATTTGTATGAATCTATACCAGGTCTTAAAATTGGCCCATTTATTGTGGGCCGCCAAGTTATGACTCGCGGAACTCTGGGAATCCAGAGACCCCATTTTGACAGCAACTTGAATAGAGAACCTACTGTACATGTTAAACATGGTTCCGTTCACGTGCTATCACAACTCTACTTGCGCTTCTTTTTGAAGAGAGACAACAGCAGAAGTGTGGGTGTCGGTTGTGGCGGTGTTTGTGTGTGTGTTTACGTTGTCGGGGTCAGCGCTGACATATTTCAACGCGGTGTAATTCTAGCCGGTCACGGCCCATCATGTGTCATCCTCGTGTCAATGGGGGCCTTTGCCACATACTTGAGCCCCCCCCCCCCCCCCCCCCCGCTCCACGGCCGTCTCACCATTACTCCATCCCATAATTACCCTGCGTGCACACAATCCCGTCCTTCCCGTTCATCCTTTGCCCGTCTGCCAACTCCTCACATGTTGTCATCGGCCTGCTGAGAAGAGGGCCGGCCGGGGGCTGATCCGCTGTCGAGACGGGTCTTACCGAGCTGTCTGCTCGCCGCATCTGCTTTTATCCAAGGAACTAGCCAAACTCGGTCGTGCTAAATAACGTCACTGGACTGGAGCATTTTAACATCTTGACCCTTAAAAGGGGAAGTCAAGTCAAAGTCTATCTATGCAACGTCACGTGTCGAAACAGTAATCTGATTAATATTGCTTGTTTGTGAAATATGAATTAAGCAGCAAAATCCACCTGTTTTTATGCTTCTCAGGGGCAGCCATTTTGCCTCTTTCTGTCGACTTAAAATGACATCACAGTTGCGCAGGGCAGTCATGGCTCACCTGGTTTTGGAGTTTGGTGATGTGACATTTGCAAGCGCTAAAAATTTTGGTGAAAATTATACATTCACAAAAATGTAATTGTGGATATAAAAAAACTAATTGTGATTTAATTGGTTGAATTGTCTGCTAGAATAATTACAATTTCTTTGTATTTGAAAGTGTTGCTGAATATGCCCTCGTATTTCGTTATTTTAAAGAAATGTATACATTGAAAAGAGACGCTCTAGAAATTTTAAGTCTTAAATTATTTGAAATTATTCATTTTTGTGTTCGTGCCAAACATTCCATTTGAAATTATGGCCAAAACTTTTAACTTTGGTTTTGAAATTTTGTAAAACCGCACTTAAAATCTTCTCAACTGATTTAGGAAAATATGTTCTGATCCAACGAAATCGACATTTTTGCCACACAATCTTGGAACTTGCTTGAAAATCCAAGGTTAAAACGTGAAACTTACGTCGAACTGTATCGTATTTATTTGATTTACGGTACACCTATTTTTCGAAATCGGGGCCGCGCTCCCCTCTAAGCGTGCTAACGTCACAAAGCGCGACGCCCGAGTTGCCTCTGGAGTTGATCTCAACCAGGGTCAAGAAGATAAGATGACCCTGAAATTCCGCTGAGGGAGCTTCTCCCTTCCCGGTGAAGGATGGACACTTTGCATGGAGATGTTGATGTAAACCTTCCATACTCTCCTTGTGGATTTTTTTTCGGCAGGGGGGGGTTGCTTCTCCTCCATGCAGGGGTCTAACATATCAAAGAGCAAGGATGCAAGCAAGGAGCGGGGGGAGGGTGGTGGCGTTTGATTTTTTGGGGGGGGCGTGAGTTGGCTTTTGTTCCCACTCCTCCGGCAGGATCCCCTGAAAAGATCACCGAGTGGGCCCGATTGGTCACGGCCGAGATCGCCCCCCCCTCTGATTGGACACGGCGGACCAGCAGATGTTGGATCTCCAGCAGGGGGGCTCGGATAGCTTTTAGCTTGTCGCAAACTCGGAACCGCTCGCGTCACTGTCGCGTCACTGTCCGCGATCGCATGCGGATCGTGCAATCTCCGCAGAGAAGAACCCGAGCCGAGAAAACCAAAGCAAGCACGACCACACTGCGATACCCACAATTTCCTTTTATCAAGTCATCGGTCACCTGATTTTGTTGGCAAACCAGGGTTATTATAATTTTGGAATTGTTCATTTTAGTTCGTTCTTATTTCGTTTTGAGTTTTGTTTTTTAAATTTAGTTTTAACTAGTTTTTAGGATGATTCTGTTAGTTTTCATGGGAGTGACGTCATCTTTTGGTGCTTTTGTATTGGCTGCTGCTCGATGACGTCACTTCTGTGTGACATACTTTCAAACGTCATTATTCCGGTTCATATCAAAATAAATCGACTTCAAATCACATTTAAAATCATCCCCAAAGTCTCATGCATTCAATTCATTACCAAAGACGAAAACAAAGGACATTATTGCGATAATTATAGTTAGTTTTCGTTTTGTAAACACAAAATGTGGTTTCAGTTTTTGTTTTTATTTTATTTTGTTAACGAAATTTTTGAATTTTAGTGTTTTGTTTTGTTTTCTCGTTAGTTCTGGCTAACTAAAATAACCTTGTGTCAGACTGGCATTGATACCATATATCCGATGTTTGTTTACGGACGGATGTAATCGGATTGGTCCGGATTCCAATTCGAGGATATCCGATCTGAAGCTTTTTGTTCTTTATGGCGAACATGTCCAAATTGTGTCACTTGGCGACTTAGAGTTTCGTTGTACGTCGGTCGGTTTGTCGTAAGTCGGTTCGTCGTACGTCGGTCTTGTTTTTACAAGCAATCAAGAACAAGATACGGTGAAAGCTTGTCAAGTAATTACAGATGAGATTCCATGTCTGCTGATTCTGTTTCCTATCCGAGTTCCCAGATAAGACCAAGCTAGCGTTTACACAGTCGACTAAGTAAGTGTAATTGCTTTGACTTTGTCTCACCGGACGCTCTGAAAAGAAACGTCTCCGTGACCGAGGAGTCCGAGGAACAGATATGTTATCTGGAGGAATCTGGGGGGAAGCATTTCCCACTCCGGCCCGCCTCTGCTTGGCCCGTCCTGCGCAGGAACGAGCCATTTGGACCGCAGTCATCTTCCTGACATCTGACAATGCAAAAAAAAAAAAAGATCAGAAGAAGGGGGGGAAAAAAAGGAGATAAGAGACGCTTCAAAGTGCTGACACGGCCAAATGGATACGAGCCCCGAGAGAACAGCCATGGTCAGCCAAAGGTTACATCGGGTCAGGTCAGAACAGCACTACACTTGATTTATTTCAAAACTTTTCAGCCACAGCAACATATGCATTGACACAAATGATTTTTGGATTTGTGCATCATCCAAGACCGTCGTCAGGGGTGTAGTCGTCATTTCAGAGATGGTGGGGGACAAATTGTTCAAGAGTAAGCCAATTTTTATGAGCAAATGATTGTTTTTTTGTTTCGTAGCGGCCAAAGAACGAAATAACTGAACTGTCAAGCTGTGGTTGAGGTGAACGTAAAGTGTAAGCAGCCAGATCATTAAATGTCCAATGGTGACGCTGAACACAAAACTCTTACCAGCGAGTTTTTTTTTGCCTACAGAACAGAAAGGAAGTGAATCGGATTTGAAGCATCATTTAAAAAGTCCAAATCCTCAATTTCAATTTGAAGACTTTCATATATCCACGAACTCAAACATGGACGTCAGCTTGGATTGAAGATTGTTGGGGCCCAATTTGAAATCTGAAAATCCTCTGAAGCTCACCGAAACCTCAACCTGTGAGAATCACTAACTGATTGTCATCATAAAAATATCAGTGCAGCCCGCAAAAGAAGTTATTACTTCAGTCAGCATGTATTCTTCCGTTCCACTGGGGCTTGTTTTTCTGTTTAAGTCCCACCGTCTTCGGTAGTCGTTTTGTATCTGGGTCTGGATCTGCGTGAGAAAAAAAAAAAAAAAAAAAAAAAAAAAAGAGGCATTTTTTAATGGTGACCAGGAGCCTTGTTTTTTTTTTTTTTTTTTTTTTTTTCTGCCCTGGACATATCCACTTTTTGGGTCTACAAAGAGCATCCAGCCAAGATTTTTATTTCAAATAATGACTTCAAGTCTACACGCATGACTTGCGTTTCTATTTAAAGTTCTGCTTTCTTCAGTGATGGCGTTGATGTGCCAATTTGAAACTATTTTAGTGACTTTGTTGTATTGCTGACCAGAAGTCTTCTCTTCTTAGGACGTTTCTGCTTTTAGGGGCTCCTCTTTTATAATTTTTTTCTATTTTTATTTATTTATTTTTAGTTTACATTTAAATTATTATTATTTTTTAATTTCTTAGGACATTTCTGCTTTTAGCGGCTCATCTTTTATAATGTTTTTCTATTTTTTATTTATTTATTTTTATTTTAAATGTATTTATTTATTTAATTTCCTAGGACATTTCTGCTTTTAGGGACTCCTCTTATAATTTTTTTCAATTTTAAATTTAAATAGAATTTTTTTGTATTATTTCCTAGGACATTTCTGCTTTTAGGGGCTCCTCTTATATATATATTTTTTCTATTTATTTATTTATTTATTTATTTATTTATATAGTTATTTATTTATTTAATTTTAAATTGAATGTTTTTTTTTATTTTATTTCTTAGGACATTTCTGCTTTTAGGAGCTCCTCTATAATTTTTTTTTCAATTTTTTTAATTTTAATTTTATTATTATTATTATTATTATTTTGATTTTCTAATTTTTGATTTCTGCTTTTAGGGGCTTTTTTTGAGGCCTCACAAATTCAACAATGGGCCATTTGGACACAATCATGGAGTATTCAAGTCAGGACTACTAATCTTAGTCCAGAGTGACACTTTTCAGGAAGTGGATTTGATCAAACATAAACTAATAAGCATCAGGTCATCATTATCCTCCCGCCTTGAAATATTCTCACGTCTGGATGCAGTCAGCGAGCGGGCCTGCACTTCTTCCGCACGTCAGGGCTCTGCCGTCGCCCGATGGATGGATAGTGACGGCCGGCCAGTTGGTTCTCATTACGTCCTCTGCACTTCAAAACTACTCTGAGATCCCCTGCCCCTCCACTACCCCCCACCCCTGCCTATGCTCCGTTTTTCTTTTTCATCCCGAGGTACAAAATTGTTCCTGAAAGTGAAAAAGGTTGCCAGAGGCGACTTTTTTCCTCCGGTGTATTTTTCTAATATCCTCTTCAGACTTGACGTATGGACTTGTTCCATCCAGTGTGACTCATGCTTCTGATTAAGTCCCACCTCCCTTTCTGGGTCTGGTCTGACTTCATCATTATTGGCGGCCTTCTTTTTTGTTCATTGGGCGGTTTACATGTCAGTCATTAATAAACTGATTGCTCGTGATGTCACTCAACGTATGTAAATGTTATGTTGTTTTTTTAACACCTCACTATGGCTGTCAAAATGTAGAAATTGACTATTCACAGCTTTCAGGTGAGTTTTTTTTCATAACATTTGTAGGTTTCAGACCCACTTATATGTGAAAATCTCTGCTACAGAACATTTAAAACACATTATTTACACCTTTACACCTATTAACTCATTCACTCCCAGGACATTTTCGCTGTTTTACTGGATTTTGACTGATTTTTGCAAGGCCCATAGCATATTGTGTCCTATTGCTATAAAAACATGGAACCTAACAAAAGAAAGATTAAAGTCTCTTCTTTCATCAGGAAAAAAAAGTGTATTTCTAGCTGTTTCCATTTTGCATCAATTAGCATTAGAACATGGCTAAGTTTCATCATTATTCACAAATCTGTTTAAAATAGTGGGGAAAAGAGCTTTTTGATCTCTTAAACTCTGCTGCCATCTGCTGGCCGTTTTTTGTAATAACTACCGTTGCTTCAAGCATTCTCTTCAGTTCAGAGGTTGCGTCAAAGCCAAAACGTATAATTACATCTTTGGGAGCATGGTAATATTTAAAATAGAACGTATTTATACGTTTTTGGGAGTCAATGAGTTAAAATACGCTCACACTTTGCATCAGTTTTGATTTGCTTTTGCTTCTCCAAAGAAGAGGGAAAGCTTGCTTCAAATCCGTGAGTCATTTTACTTATCTTACTCTCTACTGCATGACCGATTTCTGTTTCTTGTCCAGCACTTTGGATACAGCAACGCTTGCTTTAAAGTGCTTTATAAATAAAGTCGAGTTGAGTACTGTGGCGAGCTCCTCACGTGTGCCGAGAAGCGTTTCTTGGGAGGAGCAATATGGCGGTCTCGCGATTTCGTCATCATTATGTTCAGATCAGTGAAAAATGTCAATGCAGCTCAAAATGGAGGTCAAAATGAATTTTGAGGACCAAAATTTAAAAAAAAACAATTTATCACTATCCGCCATTTTGGTTGTTTACTTTCACCTCGAACGCTTTCAGGTCGGAACTGGGGGAAAAAAACAACTCGGATATATCCGACTTCCGACCATCCTCGAATGCAGCATAAAGTTCGCTAGCTTAACGCTAACTTGTATGCAATGCAATGGCAATGATCAAACGTTATGGTGAAGTTTAAACCTTCAAACAATTGCTACTTTGACATAATCGGGGCACCAACACACACAAACAGCATACAAAAATGCTAAGAGGCATATTATTAGTGGAAATTATGTAGCGCCTCTTCTTCTTGCCCTTAATGACGCTGCATCTCTTCCAGTAGATCTCAATGCTGCCAGGCATGTTGTGGCAGAGCCGTGTTACTACACTGGACTGAAGTCTTACCCGTTTTTGCTCAGTTGATCAAATCATCTGTCAGGTAAATATTTTCAAGGTTACGCTATGAGTTTAAAAATGATTTTCAAGTGTTTCGTCAATCGCAATTTACTCCGTCCCGCCTCGCCCCTGCCCCCACGCCGTTTTTCTTTTTCATCCCGAGGTACCAAATCGTTCCTGAAAGTGAAAAAGATTGCCAGAGGCGACTTTTTTTTTTTTTCCTCCGGAGTATTTTTCTAATATCCTCTTCAGACTCCATGTCTCCCCCTTCCTTCATGCCTCCTCGCTTTTAAGTAAAAGCCTGTCATCCACCCCGCGGGGGCTCCGCTGGAATGCCGCCCCAATATATAAGATCTGTACCTTCGCATTCCCGCTTTAATGCCGCATGTGTCCGAGTGGGTCTCCAAGCGTGGGGTTAAGGAGGGGTTGGGGGCTGATCTGGATATGGAAACAAGGTGGAACTGTGCTTTGTTTGTTGCCCCTCCGCGCATACCAGCGCAACATTTGAACAGCAACAAAATAAGGCACAGATGTGCTTTGCTGGCTCCCGCTTGGCTTGTCCAAGGCCCAGCGTGGAGGTCACATGGTTTGGAAAGCAACACGCTCTCCCGGGCCACGTCCGCGCACGCACACACAAAGGATATTTTGTCAATGCACGTTGGCGTTTTTGTCTGCATTTTAGCTCAGGTTTTTTTTTTTGGGGGGGGGGAGGGGGATACTCCCGACAAGAGTCGTGTGTCAAAAACAGGACGTTGTATTTTATTCTGCTGTATCTGGATCTGTGTGAGAAATGCTTTCTTGTTGGTGACCCGAAATGGTTGACGGTTTCAGCTAGGGTCCAATCGATTGGGATTGTTTTTAGGGTGATGCCGATTCAGATGTTTGGTAGAATAAATTTTCAGATAAGTAATTTATTGTCAAATTAAATACAGAACATATAAGTAACTTTTTTTTTTTTGTCCCCTTAACGCTAATAACGATATGAATTACAGGCAATGAAACCATTTGACTGTTTTTCTTTGACATTTGATATTTAATTTTACACCAGATTTTTTTTCCGTTTTTTTTTTACGTGCACTCTTATTGTATCCTCTTTTTTTTGGATGAAAAATTCTATTCACCTGCCGTTGTTGCACCTTTGCCAGAAGTGACTTTCTTTAGGCTGTTGATTGGCTGAAGTGGTCTTACGATTGCTTATATTGCCGTCATGGAACTGAGCCATTTTTTTTGGTACCTCACGCTAGTTTTTAAATCACTGTTCTGAAGGCCATCACTTTTTCTTTTTTTTAAGTCGTTGTATCTACTACATGCCAAGTAGGGGTGTGCCAAAAAAATCGATTCTTATAAGAATCGCGATTCTCATTTAGTACGATTCAGAATGGATTTTAAATGTCCTAAGTTCAATTTTATTTAATTTATTATTTTATACTGTCTTGCTCTTCCATTTGTGTACTTGGAATGCTGTTCACGTTGTACCCGATTTGGCCATTTAGGGGCAGTGTGGTTCCGTGCGTTCTGATAACCAGTTAAGTCTTGGCAACATTCGAGAGAAGAAGGAAAAAGTCACGGTCAAGTTATGTCAATAAATTTTTTATTTTATTTTATTTTTTTTGTAGCGTAGGAAGAGTATATGCCGGTGAGTAATGTTAAGATGCTTCTCTGTAAACATTCCTGAAGCGTTTTGTATGAATAGCCGTTCTTTTGAGGGATAGAAGTGCCGCAAGTAGCATGCTAATTAGCATTAGCGAGTTAGACTGGAGTACATTCGGACAATTATTTGCTCATCATAACGCGTTCAATTATTTCAATCAGTCAGACGTGTTCGTGTTCGTGTTCGTGTTCACACGGCTGCTTTAAATCACGACAGAGATGGAGAAAGTCGTGGAATGAGAACACATCTTTGGTACTGCGATACTCGGACAACTCTGCCAGGCTGCTCTTCATCCACCAAGTGGCACACGGCCAACTTTCTTCTTGCTTGGATGCTTTTCTCGGCTCGCAGGCGCCCGATTTCTCAATAAAATCCTCCCGAGGAGCGACGGCGTGATGGACTTCCATCTGTTTTCTGTCTCCTGGACAAAACAGAACTCAGCAGAACATCAATCCCTCGGGATGTCTAACTGCTGTTTTGTTTAGAAGATGATTTTTGTATAGGACGTTTGTGTCCAAGAGGTTTTGGATTCACCTTTGTTTCTTTGTGACCAGAAGTCCTCCTTTTCGTTTGGGGCCTACAAAAAAGATCCGGCCGTAATTTTAAAAACGCAACTGAGATTTCATGACTTCAGTCGACATGTATTGTGTTTCATTTGAAATCAATCTGGGCCCTCACTGAGTTTAGTTTTTTTTTCTGGTGACCAGAAGTCCACTTTTCCCAAAAATTTGTGGTCAGGATAAAAACAAACAACAACCAACATAATTTCAGTACTGCACTTAAGTTGGCACGTTTTCTTCCACTCTGTGATTTGTGCTTCAGTTTAAGGCCATTTTCCAGCATCTCTGTGTAAAAAAAGCTTTGGTGTTATCATTGTTCGGATGTCCAGAAGTCCTCATGTTTTTCTAGACACTTTCAGTTTTTTGGGGCCTTCAAAAAGCATCCGGCCAAGATTGTAAAAAGCGTCTGTGTTTTCATTACTTCGGTAGGCATGTATTATTCCTCCAGGTTTATTTTCCAGGCTCTTTTTGTGAAAGAGGCTTTGGAGTTACCTTAAATTTGTTCAGGTGACCAGAAATCCTCTTTTCTGTTGACATATTCACTGTTTGAGGGCCTGCAAAATGCAAACAAAACCAAAAAAAATGTTTATTTTCATAACATTACAATTATTAAAAGCATGGGCGAGTGCCGGTACCAGGATACCGGCCTTATTTGAAGGTATCGGCTACTTAGGGAATTTTTTTTTTTTTTTTTTTAAATGGACATTGAGTGAACCCTCCTCGGCACTAGTTTGACACATTAGCCATTCATCATCTGTGTCAGAAAGAAAGGTCGTTCATTTTTTGTGTGTTTTAAATCAATTTTAAATAAGAGGTATTGAACATTATAATAAGGTTTTTTTTTTGTCCTCTAAAGTAGGCAACTTTTTAACACATTCACTGGCAGCCATTTTCACTGAAGCAACCCCCTTCGCTCGGCTGTTTTACTGGATTTTGACTGATTTTGCAAGAGTATTGTGTTCTATTGCTATAAAAAAACATGGAACCTATAAAAAGAAAAATTAAAGTCTCTTCTTTCATCAGGAAAAAAAAGGTATACTGTATTTCTATCTGTTTCTGTTTTGTAGCAATTAGCATTAAAATATAGCTAAGTTTCATCATTATTCACAAATCTGTTTACAACAGTGGGGAAAAGAGGTTGTTGCAACATGGCCGTGGTTGAGCTCTTATACTCTGCTGCCACCTGCTGGCCGTTTTTGTAATAACTACCATTGCTTCAATTTAGAGGCTGCATCAATGTCTTCTCCATGCTCTAACAAAAAAAAAAAACTTCTTCGGGAGCATGGTAATATTTAAAATGGAACGTATTTATACGCTTTTGGGAGCAAATGAGTTAATTCCCATGGCATTTAGAGAGCACATGGTAACTATATTTAATTGGTTATGAAGAGGATCTTTGTCAAATTGTCTTCAATGATGTTGTTGTGGTTGTTAGTACACGCCATCCACGACAGGTTTTTCCTCCTTGCAGCGTCCATTATAATTCCAGTGCCTGTTTTTTATGACCCCTGTTGCACTTATTTAGCATTATTTAGCACTCTGTCCTGCCTTTTCCTCATCATCAGTCATTAGCCGAGTGTGACAAGCTTGTCCTATTCGGCTCCGTGCTTCTCTGCACATGTTCTTACCAGCCCCTTTAATGAGCACTTTAGACCATCTCACCTCCTCTTGCTGATTTATGACTTTTTCATTTTTTTTTTTTTTTGCAGCCCAGATCAGAGGCCCCTGCCAAGCCCTTTCCTGACTCGGGCAGCTGCGGCCAACATGGCGAGAGGTGTGAACTCCCCCGAAGCTTAATGAGGCCACGGCGCAGGCGGATTACACGGCGGGTTAGAGGTGAGGGGACGACGGCCGGAGAGGCTGCTCCTAATATCCGTGAGGAAGATTAACGCACAGGAGATTAAGTGTGTCAGTGTCCAGGAGAATTGCAGCTGGCCGTCATGAGAGGAGCGCAGAAAAAAATCAGTGTTAGGAATTCAAATTCAAGAGTTGCAATTTTTGTATCATAATATTATCGTACACCTTGTAATCTGAGTTTGAATTTCAAATAGAACACTCTACTGTATACTTTTAAAGGGTACTTATTCTTCTAGTGAAATTCTGAGTTTAAATTGGAACACTATCAAAGTATTCAGTTTTTAAAAAGTTCACCAGGTCAACAGACAAAATATTTCAGTGTATCTAAAAAAAAAATATATATAAATACATAAAAAAAAAAACTGTTTAAAACGAATTTAAAATTGCAACGTAAAAAAATTACATAAAAAAAAAGTCTGAAATTCTTCTGAGTTGAATTGAAATTTTGGACAAAAAAAATGTATACATCTTAAATAAAATAAAAAATCAGTGCAATATATATATATATATAAAAAAAAATGTCATTTAAAGTTTAAACTCAGATGACAAAAAATATAAAGGTATGGCTATAATTAGATTTTTTTAAAACCATTTTTAGGTGTTACATGTAAAATAATAATAATAATAATAATTTGTGTAATGTGTTTATGAAAAAAAATCATTTTTAGAAATTCTAATTCAGTCGCAGAGGGCCCGGATCGACGGCCCGTCCGTAGTTAACAAGCAGAACATTGCATAAACACTAAAGACTGAACGCTCTCCGTAAGTCAAATTCCCAGAAGAAGGACAGCAAAAATTAGAAATCTGCACTCAGACCGCTATGAAAGTATCAAGTATGAAATGAACCTCACCACAAAGGAGGAGAAGGAGCCAAGTTTGGCCATAACTTTTCTTCTTTGACGGGGTGCATTTCTTTCTCTTTTTCTTTCTTTCTTTCTTTCTTTCTCTCTCTCGCTCTCTCTTATGGCTTTCAAAGTCGAACGGGGGGGAAGTGAGGTTATCACGATTATCCATCCATATATCTCATTATCATTTACAAAAAAAATAAGAAATAATTGCAGAAATTCTTAGTTTTTGCCTTGATCGGCTGGATCCCCCCCAAAAAACTCTTTTTACATACACATGGTGAACCTGAGTTGCCCCGAAAGACCCCTTAGTGGCCCCTTGCTAACGGCTAATCATATGTTTTTGGCATTTTGGTGTCCAGACTTTTGACTCGCGTGTCTTCTGCCGCCAGCAAACTATCACTTGTTCTTAGCAGGTATAAAACGCATGCTCTGTAGGGTTTAAGTTTGGAGATGAACATTGTCAAAAACCTTCCGAATTTGAACTTTTGATTGAAACTTTCTTCAAATAAGCAGCCTGACTTTCCGAGTTGATTTTTTTGCTGTCGCTATCACGTGTTACATCCATCAAGATGAGTGGGCCCCCGTCCCAGACGAGGTCCTGCAAGCCCAAGCCGTGACATTATTATTTTTGTTTCTTTCCTTCTCACATCATTTTTGTTGCTTGTCTCTCTGCTTTTTGTCAAAGTCCGGCCCTGGCCTCCAAATTTAGTGACTTGCATCTTGTAGTGTAGCATCTGTACTTTGTTCATGTCGGTGACCTTTCTTGTCCTCAGCCATGTTGCCGCCGATGTCACTCCCTCTTATGTTAGTGTCTTTCTTTACAGCTCTCAAAATGTTAACAGTGACTGTGATTGCTTCACAATTGCTTGTTTTTACTCATAAAACTTTTCAATACTTTTGGTTCAGTGTGGTTAGGTTTTGTTTGGTTTCAGGTGTTTGGAGTGTTTTGTCCTGTGTTCTCCCCGTATCTCGTTATCGTTAACCTTGTCCACCGGCGTGTGTCTTCCCTTCCCAGTATGTGTGACCAATCAGTGCCCTCAGTCTATTGCGTCTCCCCGGTGTGTCTTGTTAGTGGCTCGTTAGTGTTGATGTATTTAGTCAGTGTTGTTTTTTCACGGGTGGTGTCGTGTGGTGTGCTTTGTTGGTAACGTTTGCTGTCGAGTCAAGTTTCTCCATGTCTGGTCGAGTTTCTCCATATCTGGTCAAGTGTCTCTCTCACGTCCAAGTCAAGTGTCTCCCTCTCACATCCTGCCAAGTCTGTCCACGTTCTGCCAAGTCTGTCCACGTCCTGCCAAGTCTGTCCACATCCTGCCAAATCTGTCCTGCCAAGTCTGTCTACGTCCTGCCAAGTCTGTCCACATTTGTCCACGTCTTGCCAAGTTTGTCCTGCCAAGTCTGTCCACATCTTCCACATCCTGCCAAGTCTGTCCACATCCTGCCAAGTCTGTCCACGTTCTGCCAAGTCTGTCCATGTCCTGCCAAGTTTGTCCTGCCAAGTCTGGCCACGTCCTGCCAAGTCTGGCCACGTCCTGCCAAATCTGTCCACGGTCTGCCAAGTCTGTCCACATCCTGCCAAATCTGTCCTGCCAAGTCTGACCACGTCCTGCCAAGTCTGACCACGTCCTGCCAAGTCTGTCCACGTCCTGCCAAGTCTGTCCACGTCATACCAAGTCTGTCCACGTCATGCCCAGTCTGCTCACGTTCCGTCCCGTCCTGTCCGTCACCATCTTTGATGTTAATGAAGTTCTTCACGTTTCCCTTCCTATCTGTCTCCCTGCCTTGTTTCTCCGCCTTTGGGTCCACTCGCTCCACACCTCATGACAACTTTTGCCGAAATGAAAACATGAAAACTAATAAAAGATATAATGCATTGAAATACAAGCTGAAGGTGTCAAACCCCGAGTGTTTTCCCAATTTGTGAAGCCCTGCTTATGAAGCTGCTTTTTATCCACCTTAAAATTCCCAAACAGACGACCACCAGTCAAAGTGACTCTCATGCAAGTAGTCGGGACAAAAAAGGGAAGCTGATATGGATCCTTCTTCTTCCCTTTGTGAAACCGAAGCCTCTCCGACGGGTCCATCCGGCTCGTCCCAGCTGTCCCGTTGCAGGCCCGAACGATTTATGGAGGCCGGATCGAGGAGATTCTTCACGGGTCCTGTCGTCGTCTCAGTGGCACAAGGACGCCCCTGGAAGCAAAGCGAGAGCTCATCATGAAGACATCACTTGTCTCTGTCTTCACCTCACATCTGTCTGCCTCCGAATCTTCCCCGCAAATCTCATCCTGTTCCGGGGAGGAAATCACACCTCTGGGATTAGACCAGCTTCCAGCACATATTTTGTGTCTTGTCACCGACTTCTGCTTTGGCGGGTTGTCAGCAACGTGGACGCACAGACAAAACACAGCACGCCCCCTCCCAATCCAGATTCCGGCAACCTGCTCGGATTAAAAAAAAATAAAAATGTCTGTCTTTGTTGACATTTTCTTGTGGCTCCACGCTGATTATCTGCTGACGATTACGATTCCCGCCTTGTGCCACATCTGAAGGAGCGCACAAACAAACTGTTGCAATGAGGGCAAGTATTTCATTGGGTACTTTTTTTAAACTAAATTTTTTTGACTGTAAGAAGCACTGAAAAAAACCCGCTTCTAATCAATTACTCTGTCAGATGTTGGATTACAATTCGGGGCGCCATGTTGAGTGCGCTTCTGAAGGGAATGGAAAGGAACCATTTTGATTGGCCGTGAAGGGAGTCAACTATGACCACGCCCTAAAAGTTATCAACTGTTTTACCTATTTTCCATCTCTCACTGATTGTTTGTTTTCTAATTCACTCGCATTGACGCCCCGCCCTCCACCGCAAGGGGGCGCACTTCAACGTGACGTCACACTGGAAGGGTCTATATGTGATACGTGATGAGATGGCTTGAAAGTGGCGGACATGTTGGGAATGCCGTCCTCTGGAGGTGCTCAAAAGGCTTCTGGAAATCTTTTTTTTTTTTTTTTTTTTTACAGGAATTCACGCTGACAGTTTCATGGCTGCGTGTGTACGTGCGTGTTTGTCCACCTGTGAGAGCGTGTGTGCAACCTATGACAGTGTGTGAAGGCGAAGCAGCTTAGCAGAGATTCGGTCCTCGTCGGCGACCTCGACTGTACCAGATGCGTTCTCAAGAGCCGAGCACACATCCGCAGATTTTTATGACGAGAATATATCTCGCCGCTTTTATTCCTTCTCCGGGACAGATTTGTGTTGACGTCCAATTTTTGGGATTCAATTTTACGACAGGTCGGCTCAACAAGAATGCACGCTAAAATGAGCTGAATCTACCATTCCAGTGTGACGTCACGTTCAAGTGCGCACCTTGCGGTGGAGGGCAGGGCGTCAATGCGAGTGAATTAGAAAACAATCAGTGTGAGCTAGAAAATCGGTCAAACTCAAAATCAGCGAGCAATGCTATGGTGAACTTGTGCGCGACCGTCGGACGCTCTAATTGCTCAAACAGAGTTGAGATGATTCTTTCGTCTGCCGGCAGCGATTCTAAACCAGGCGGAAGACGGTGAGGAGTGAAAGACGAGCACGATGGCTAGCGCGACTGCGAGCGAAACTACGACGCAACTGCTTTGCGCCCACAAAATGTACGAGGATTTGCTCAGATATGCTTTTTCATATACAGCTGGTCATAACATTAACCTCTGATTGTAAATTCGAGGCAGACGTGATGAATGTGCCATATTATTTAGTGAAACAATCATTCATACTTTTTTTGCACAAGTATTCAAGTAATTTTGAACAAAAAGTTAACAATTTAACACGATTATCACATTTAACACTTTAACTCGGGCTGGATTTCCGCTGATGAATGTTTAGTAAACGTGCAGTCTGTTTGTTAGCAGCTAGCAAGCGAAGATAGCTTGACAACTTCCATATACAACAAGATGAGTATATCCGGACACAAACGATTTCATGAATGACAATTTACACCATGAAAGTAGAGATCGACGTACTGTTTCAACCAAAAACAACATATCTTAGGCTTCCACTTCCCCTTTTCCCTCCAGCAAACTCCTTTTTTTTGTAGTTAGCGGCTCCAAATGACTGGTTTCAATGATTCGCAGTAATGTCGGGATGTACTCGGGATGTTTTTTTTGACACTTGACATATTTCCCACCTTTTAACAAAAATCAAGCTCTCTACATTCATTTGTTATGGGATGTTTGCCCTCCGGGAGGCGCAGCGGGAGTTAAGCGGTGACGTCAGCTTAGAAGAGTCTATTCAATGTGAATCATCCATCCATTCATTTTCTATATATCAAAGGTGAGCGAGTCACCTTTTTACCGCACGTCTCCCCGAGCCTTCATGGGCTGTCAAAAAAATGCGCCGATTGCCACGGCAACTGGACGCGAGAACCAAGCTACCAAGATGGCCGCCCCCTTGTGAATGGCCGCACATTCCTCGACGGCGGGGTGTCTGCTTTTAGGTGGGGGGGGGGTGCCAGGGGTGTTGATGGTGGTCGGGAGGGTGTTTACTCCCAAAGGGGACTGTCTAAATAGTAGCCGGTGCTGTTTTAAGGACTTCCTGTCACTCGCTATTCCATAAAAGACTAGTTAAATAAACAATCGCTTTCCCATTGGGGGCCGGCCCGGTGTCTGCGAGGGCCAGGGTTCAATCCAGGACCCCGACATGTGGCTTTTTTAAAGGAGTCACGGCGCTCTTACAGGTCACCACACACTCTCTCTCGCTCTTGCACTCACACGCACTCACTTGCAACAAGTTACTTCTGAGGACAAGAAGACTTTTATTTTCTGCTCACTTGAATGTAGTTGTACACAAACCGTCCTCTTTGCTGGTTTGAGGACGAGAAATAGAGCAGCAGACACGCCCACGTCAAAATTTACCAGTCATAAATATAATGATAATGTGTATATTTTAGTGGAGACTGGGGTCAAGTTGTATTTTACAATTTTAAAAATGTGCAGAATTTCACAAGTGACTTCATGTTAAAGATTAGACAGCTCTTAATGTGAAAAGAAAAATGCACTGAGCTGTCACCAATGTCTTGCAATTGCAATGATGCCATCTAGTGGCAGAAAGATTACCCCAACACAAATCAACCTCACTAGTTTTTTCAGTACAGTGCATCCTTTTTTTAATTTTAACTCTATTTTATTAATTATTGTGAAATGACTGTATCACAAGATGCAGCCAAATTTCTATTAAACATTTTTCCACTTTTATTTTAACAAGAATATGAAAACTCATAAAAAATATTTCACATTTTATTGTACATTTAAAACAGTTATAAAATTTGCAATTAATCGTGAGTTAACTATTGAAGTTAGTTGAAGGCGGGGTACACCCTGGACTGGTTGCCAGCCAATCGCAGGGCACACAGAGACGAACAACCATCCACGCAAACAAGCACACCTAGGGACAATTCGGAGCACCCAATCAACCTGCCATGCAAGTCTTTGGAATGTGGGAGGGGACCGGAGTACCCGGAGAAGACCCACGCAGGCACAGGGAGAACATGCAAACTCCTCCAGGAAGTCCTCAGTCGTGGGAGGCGGACATGCTAACCAGTCAGCTACCGTGCCATAAATATACATCTCTATCACCGGCCACTTCATCAGGTGTGCACTCTAATGAGATATTACTACTTTCCTAAGGCAATCCTGCTACCTCTGATCGAGTGCGAACGAGTGAGACGTTACCCATACTGATGGAATTCCCACGGAGTCCGCGACGGCGAGTGCGATCCCGCCGCGGTGATGCAGAAAGCAGATGGAGAGAGGTGCGAGCACACACATGCACACGCAGACACACACTCGTGTCCGTACGATGATATATATACACACGCAAGCCTCCGTGTTGAGGGATTTGTTGAGTGTACGCCGTAAAAGAGTGACATTTTCACACTGCAGCTTTATGTCTTCACCTGCATTGAGTCAAAGTGAAAAAATGATGATGTCAATTTTGAGCCCAGCTCATGAGCAAAAGTTTTTGTGACAGTAAGAGAAAGCAGAAAATATGTGCTTCCAAAATTTGGAGCCATGGGCTTTGCAGAGGGTGGGGCCACGTGAGGGGGCATGACCCGCCCACACACTCGGCATGCTCTGACTTCAAAAACAAAAAACTCAGAAATGTTGCACGAGATGTGTGATGACTAGGTAGTGTACCGTCCTGTTAGCCCCCTGATAGTTACACATAGGTTGGGTTGGTACGGGAGGGGGAGGGGTTCCCGTTATCTCTCCCCAAGTGTCTTTTAATAGCGCTGGGGGTGAGAACGTGCTTCCGCGAGAGTCAACAGTGGGCTAGTGCTGCTTTGCTCAGCTCATAAACACTCGGTTGACACTCTTTGCCAGCTCGTTATCCAAAGGTCGGCCGCGGCCGCGTGCATCCACTGCAAACCACAAGAACCTCAGATTGACTCACGTATGCTCCAAGCATTCTTAAAATGTAAAAAACAATCCCAACTTTAATGATGAATATGACAACGATAAATGATTTATATCTCATGTAGCCACTCTTAATAAAACGGGCTTCACGTTGGCTGTCATGTCTGACTTGTCTGCCTTGTCGCGATGTATGCACTCATGGCCAACAACGAGGCGCTCTAAAGTGATTGCGGCAGTTGCAATCCCCTATCCACACGTCAGAATTTTTTTTTCCCCTCCTTAATCGCCACCTTTCAGTCTGTGGCATGCATGCACTCATAGCTGACAACGAGGCGCTCTAAAGCGGCCACGCCAGTGGACTGACGTGAAGGTGCATTTTCAGGGCGCAGGAATAGCTCGCTAGCTAATTGCAAGTGATGAGGAGTACCAAACTCTTGAGAAAATTGCATTTGAGTTTGAGGTTTTTCCATTTTCCCTGCAGTCCTCAAACGCAACATGAAAGTGTTGTAATCTGTTGACATGGACCAAACAAGCCTCCTATCAGTTAAATGTGGGTCAGAGGTCCCGGCACACATACGTGAGTAAATACCGCTGAGATTGTTGGGGGGGGGGGCTGAGTTGAGGGTGAGGGCGGTGTTTGTGCTGTCAGCTTTGGTTCCCAGCGGCGGCCCCTCCTGCACGGCTGGCCCCTCCCTGGCCCTTTTGTGCGCGGACCCCCGCTCCCCCGTGGACTCTCTGGCCTTTCACATGCGACTGTGTCCAATCACCACCACCCCCTCGTTCCCTAAACTTCAGACGTCTCCAAGCAGCCCGTCACCTCGAAAGAGGGACGAAAAGATGAAACTCTCATAAAACACGCCCCCCTCGTAAGCCACGACAAACTAGCTGATAATGGCCGCTCATGTTTTGTGGAAACTTTCTTTAATGCAACACACAGGAAAAAAAAAAAAAAAAAAGGGAAAAAAATCCTGTTTGGGTCACGGGTGAGTCTGGAATTGATCCCAGCTGACTTTGTGAGAGAGGAATTTGGTTCATCTTTTCACCATGCTGAGCGATATGAAGTAGTGACGGTGTTTCTTTGACATGTGCACCTGACAATTTGGTGGCTGAAAGTAGACCACGTAAACTTTTCGCCTGCTGCAACCACGTCTAAGTATTGGCGCAGGTAGTATAACGCGATTTTGGTTCATTGTTGAAATCAATTCAATGAAGGCATTAGTATAATTATCATATATGATTAAAATCATTCCAGAAGCTGGTGTTCAAGTGCCCACTTCACAGATCTGTGACAGCCAATTTGATCTCACCCACCTTTGGATGTCTGCTTGCAGCTTAAGGCCAACATGACCCGCTCGAGTATCGCACGAAAAGTCGAGAAATGGAAGGGAATGTGCGCTGATTTGGCTTCAACTACTTTAAAATCAGTACCTTTCTTCTATACATGAAACTTGGGCCTGCTGGAGAAGCTTTATGTACTGATGTCAAATCCTGTGTAGTTTTGTTGCCACGGTAACGGGGTCATGACAGAATTAAGGCAAATTGAAGCGTTCTTCCCCCTCCTCCTCCACCTTGCTGCTTTCCTTCTTCTCGTTCTTTCCGTTTGCTGTTCTGTTGCCTTTGGACTGGATCGCACCTCCCCAGGCTGCACCTGCCGTCCGAGACCCGCCGCCGCTGCCACGTGTAATGGCCGCTGTGATCATGTTGTTGACTCATGTCCATACGCACAACACATGGTTGTGTCGCAGCCCCCGGCAACCGACATTCAGTTGCGCTCCAGTGCCAAAAAATTACCCCTCACCACACCCACGTAGAGTTTAATGAGGCCGGTCAAGAACACTATTTGATTGTGTGGTTTTCACTGATGCAACTGACTGGAGATTTGCTCACTTTTAGAGACTAATTAATCCTTAACAGTATCAACTTGGAAAAATGGTCTTCCATGTCGTAATACTAAAATGATGGTGATGATGATGGTGATATTACTAAAAAAAAAAAATAACAGCAAACTATTCTAAACATGTTTTAATTCATCAAAATTAATTCCTTCACCATTTTAATACATGATATATTAACAATAATTATAAATATAAATACCAAATGAAAAAAATAAAGAATACCTTAGTGTTTTTTTTTTTAATCAATATACATTTTGGATTAATATAAATAATGTCATTTGGTTACATTATTTAATGATAATGGTAAAAATAAATATAATTATTACAACAATAAAAATATAATGCAGTGTCATAAGCAACACGAGTTGTTTTATTAGAGAGAAATAAATCCATATGAATAAATTAATACAATAATTATAGTAATAAAAAATCCGAATAATAGATTATTTTTTAAAAATAATATTTTCAATAACAATAAATTCTTATAACTGCAGTACTGCACTATATAATAATAATAATAATAATAATAATAATAACAATAATTATAATTTGAAAATTTTACATGCAGTATAAAAATTACGTTTTTTTTTTTTTTACTTTCCCAAATACAACTCTTTGTACCCAATGAAGTGTGATGAAATTTAAAAATATGATTTCCAGTTATATTTGCTAAAATTTATGTCATGGTGTCTTCCAAAACGTTTTTGATGACGCCAAAAGTCTTCAGCGAAATTTCTGAATCATATATGTAAAGCAATACTTCTAGGACAGCTTTGTGTGTTTTTGTGTAGCTGGTCACATCAAATGTGTTAATGCATACAATCCATAACTAACTCCTCCTGCCGTCTTCCAAGATTCCACCTCTCCTCTCTCCGCCTCCCTCCTTCCACCGTCCCTCCTCCCTCATCCTCCCCCCCGGGTGGGAGCAACGTGCAAGCGGGGCTGGGACATTCCAGCTTGGCCGCCGCTGCCATGATCCACGGAGCAACTCGACACTGGCTCCAGAGGTGCGAGTGTAGCCGAAGACCACCTCCGCTCAACGGCTCCTGACAAGTGAGCGCGTGCAGCCAACAAAGTCGGATTTTCCCCGTTTGTTTTTGTTTTAATACAAAATACACGCAGTGGAATAACGTCCACACCTGTGAAAAGTGCTCCACCATCCACCGCCACTCAAGTCCGGCTATTTTTTTTTCCCCTTCTCCATTTGTTTGCACTTTGTCCCGGAGCTTGCAAATCTTCCGCGGGGCTGAGAGACTCCACGCTCGCGGGTGAGGTGGTCTCCGTGTCGCCCGCGTGGAATGGAGGGCCGCGCGCGGATTTTCCACCGGGAGAATGCGTTTGGCTGCTGATACAGCCCACGGCAACCAGCGCTCCTGGAAGAAAGGTAAGGACATCGGCGATGGGGAGGCACTTGTGGTCCCCCCGGGGGCCCGAATGACTGGATGGCCGTGTGGCGAGCAGACACGTTCAGGGAAGAGCCTAGACTCGCGGTGGAAACGAGGAATGGTGAAAGACAGCAAGGGAAGGCTTGCTGTGTGGCCGGAGAATGTTGCTAAATAGACGTGGAAGGTTCGGAGAGGGGCCGGGTGGAAACTCGCTAAGTGGCCGAGGAAGGCTCACCGAGAACCGGGAAAAGGTTCAGAGAGCAGTTGTATGGAAGCCTTGTTGAGTGAGTGACCGGAGAATGCTAGCAGTGGCCGTGGAATGTTCACGAGTAATTCGCTGGTAAAGTTTGGATAGGGGACCGGGGAAGGCTTGCTGAGTTACCGGAGAGTGGACGCTCAGTGGCCCGGGAAGTTGCATTGGAGCCCGGGGAAAGTTCTGACAAGTACCGCGTCAAGGCTCCGGTTGGTTGAAAAGATGTTATCGTGTTTATTATTTTCTTTTTTCACCATGCAACATTTTAGATAAGCTGAGTAAAATAAGAAAATATGGAGCAAAGAAGTCTGAAAAATACTAATTAAATATTATATTGATTAACTGAAAATATAAGCTGAATAAAATTACTTTGAATACAATTTTACCAATGTAGACATTAAACACAACGCAGGTGTTATTCAGATTAACATTTGTTGCCTTTTTATGTTGATGTAGGACATTTTAAAAGCATATGCATGTAAAGCAAATATATTTTGTAAGTTTTTTGCTATACACAATCATATTTACATCTGATTACTACAGCTCAAGGTGACAGACATAGGAGAAAGTATTTCTGCTCCAGAGAACATGTCTAAAAATGGTTATTATGTCCTCAGTTGGCGTGCTGGTGTCAACAACATTAAAAAAAAAAAAAAAAAAAAAAGTCCAAACATGCAGCGTTGAATCATCACTTTGTACCAAAAGAAAACTTGGAATTACACTTTGGGGAGACATATTTCCGCCACATTAAATCTGCTGCAGAAACATGTTGAGTTTCTTTCTCAGCTCAGAGTTTTGATTGTTTTAAATCGAGTGTGTGACATGATTCTGTGTCCAAAGATCACTTTGATTGACTAGGGTAAAATCTGCATTATCACAGCGAGAGGGATAGTTTTACAAACAATACTTGTTTTTATTTACTCTACATCCGATTCTAATATTTTTCCCTAATGCAGGGGTAATTCTGTCCCCCCCAGGCCTTCGGTTTGACACCAGAAGGAAAGAATTGCTTTTAAAATGTTTTATCTCGTTTTTTTTGGGTTTTTTTTTATTCTTGTCGCTGATTAATATGTCACGTTCACATAATTGCTGTTGTAGTAGTAGCTGTTAAGTACGTTGCTGGATGGTCATCCCCTCTCATGTTTTTTTTTGTCACACTCCAAACAAGTGATGGGGAACAAAAGAACCAATGGGAGCGGAGCGTCGGTGCGACACACATGGCCGCCCGTGCATAAAAAAACGCCTCCGAGTTCAAACACTGGCCGCTGCTTTGTGGTGTCAATGGGCGACAAGCAGACACTTCCGACGCCTTTCAAATCCTTTTCAGGGATCGCTGATATCGGCGAGTTGCTCTTTTGTGGTGTGGAATCACGTGGAAATCCTCATTATGACGTTTCCTTTCCATTTTTACCCCCTGAAATGTCTTTAGAATTGCTATTTTTGCACAAATTCCCTATTTGCGTCTTCATTGGTGAATAGTTGCACCTCCTTCATCCCGCACACATTATTAAAAACAAAAATCAAAAGAAAGAAATGAGTAGCCAATAAAGGCATTATGTGTGGACATGCAAACCTGAAAATTAACTTTAAAAAAAAACACTTCTTGCACACCACTAGTGCACACACCGTCCAAAACAAAAACAAGACACTTATATCATTAAATGCATCATGTTTGGTAATGGTAAGGTGAAATTTAACTAAAACACCTCTCATGTAGCCCTACGTTTGTACACCCAACAGTTTGGGAATCCTTGCGAGAGATAGCTACCTAGATAAAGAGGTTTTTCATAAGATAGCGAGCTAACTATGCTGTCGATGCACCTTTCACAAACTTCACAAACATAAGAACAAATGTCAAAACAAAGCCATTAATAACTGAATAAGGTATCCTGTTTTGTCACGCAAACCTGCAGATTTTTGCCCAGTAAGACATCGTTATAACTTCTGTTTCCCCCAAACTTTTCACAAACACTTTAAGCCACTTCAAATCCCATTAGAGTTGGCACACCCCCAATTAAAGCAAAAACAAAATAAGTGTTATACCAGTCGGCCATTGCGAGTTTGGTCCTAGGCACCACAGTCCCCGCTGTAGCAAGAACTACATGATTTCTTCATATACAGCAACCTTTCACAGGCTTTCTATGATATGGCGCACCCACTGTGTTCCCCCACAACTTTAGAAACCAAAACGGAAAAATGATACCAGACTACCCCGTGGGGGCACACCACAGTTTGGGAATTCCTGTGTTAAATTCAGCATTACCTTCTCATATTTTATTTTCGTAAACATTAATATTTTGCGACATTTAAACTTTGTCGGATTTTTAGCGTTGTGATGCTAACACCACTATTAGCGGGCCCTCCGGATTCCCGTTTTTTTGGTTTCCACACTTTCACAGGGACATTAATAAGCCATTAGTGGCCCGACTCTTATCGAAGAGGCCGAGAACAAAGCACAACGATGCCATTAAGTGCGCACACATCCAGTTTTTGACTATTAGCGTGCCCGCTAACGACAAACACATGTTGCTGTGGCAGAGCTATGTTAAGTGGACAATTTTCAATGGGAGCGTGTAATGGTACCGAGCGTACACATGCACACATGCACTATTAGAAGCACACAAGAACTTTAAAGTTCACCCGTTGGGTTTCCCATAGCAACATAGTACTGCTACTCTGTACGATAGCTATTAGCATCCTCCCCCCCAGCACCTCCACGACGTTTAGTCATCTGAAAGCTGATAACAGTTTATTTTTAAGTTTCAACCTGCCGGCTAATCAAGCTAGCAAAATATGTCACCTGCTAATCTTGCTAGCTTGTTATGCTAACAACTCTCCTGTTATGGTATGTCATTCAACTGCTGCCTACTAATCATGTTAGTATTTAGGATTTGCTAGTCATGCCAGCCGACTTTATAGCCTGCTAATCAAGCTAGATGAATATGTTTCGAAACAAGTCTGCTTGTTATGCTAGCAAACTGCATTAAAAAAAAAAAAAAAAAAAGGAACCAGAAGTTTGAGTATGCTGGTGATGTAAAAATACCAGTTGCTACTTTACTATTTGCCATTTTATTACATTTTTGATTCCGTAAAACATTGATAGGCCCATTTAAAAATATATTTATTGCAAACAACTGTTTTTCTTTAGTCACTGTGTAGAGCAGTTGACCATTTCGGACCTTTCTTTTCATCCTCTTGAGGGGTTTACCACTCTGCCATCATCCCCCACAGCTAGCCTTGCTTGCTATTGGAACTCTACTTCCATGACTTTGCTTTTCACTGTCAAGTCAGACGACTGTCAGTGAGTGGTTAATTATCGCTTCTCCCCTGCTAACATAGCGTAATGGAAAGAGCATACAAATATGCAGAGAGCCCGGTATAGGTTTTTAACAAAAGAGTTTTGTTATTAATGGATTAATGTCCAGACAGTGGACGGACCTCAGTTGGTTAAGCAAAGGCCTAAATCACAGCATGGCTCTCTTGTTTATTTGAGCTCGCACTTCATTCTGTCACTGAGTTGACCTCTGCCTCAACGAAGTCCCGAGAGTCGTAAAAACACTGAGATAAATCTCAGATTTTTTTCATCACTGTCACAATATTTGGACGTGGGGAATGACTGGCTCTCCAAATCGCCTTCCGAATCCGAAATGGTGAAATTATTAAAATTTAGCCTCCCGCATTTAGACCTCCTCAACTTCTCCGATGTTAGTTAACGCCAGGCCTCATTTATCAAGGCCCAGCCCCTGCCGGGTGGAAGCTGTTGGGGGGGGAAGTATTGGGCGCCGTGCCAAAAAAGCCCACACGATCAAGGAGCCTCTGGGTGCTGATTGACAACACCCAGCAGCCAGGAAGAGCTGGGAGGGGGGGGTCACTGGAGATGACGAGCCATTCTCAAAATTGAGCCCACGTGACAGTTGGCTGCTGAGGGTACACCTTCATGAAAGAAATTCTGTCGTTTAAAGACATTGATGCTACTTTTGAAACACTTAGACCCCCTTGGAAAGTATGAAAATGTAGCCAGCAAATTAACCTCAAGTACCTGTGCAATGCTAGGCGATGCTGTTACTCTAAGAGGTTATACATGCTCTTCAAATATTCAGTTTGACTCTATAGAAGTCTATTTACGTTCTATTTCTGAAGAAATATCCCAAATTATTCACTGAAAAACTGACCTACAGCTGGTTTAATTGTGGTTGTTGTTAGTGGAATCATCTGGAAGCCAATTATTTTTAAGAGTAATCTTGTTGTTGAGTTTTGTCAGTGTTTTGAGATTATAGATCTATATTCACGATGTAAACTATTAATATAGGCAAATATGTGAAAAAATGAAATGAGAAACATGGTCTGTAGTGATTGCGAAGGCAAACAAGCAGCCTTTTTTCAAGCAGCGGGAACAGATGTTCTGCAACAGCCGCTGGAAGGCAGGGAGGGCGAGGCGGTACCGGCTGGACGCGGGCCCGGCTCGGAGGTCTGCTTCTTCTCTGAGGTTTTGCTTGTTGGTGTAGTGAAAATACAGACTTGCTCTAAATATACACAGATTACGATAAGGGGATGTAAACCACAAACGCACAACTCAAGAACTGATCAGTCTACGTCAAAACAGGTCTTCTTCAGCTGGCTACAAACTCGTCTGAGCTGCTCCTTAAGCCACGCTATTTGAAGTGACTATAAATACCCTTTATTATGTACTTGGAACCATCTGAGGGAGCGCCTTTTGGCGAGCTGTAATGTGCCGTATGTGCATTGAACATGTTGCTGAGCGCCACATGGACCAGACCAGGGGGAGCGGAATGGCGGGCTTTGACGCAAAACAAAAATACCTTGTCATTATCGGGAACGGTCGGGGTTCATTGTGTCTGGTGTGGACTTTAATTCTCCTGCATCCTCAGCATCTTCCCGTTTGCGAGATTCCCGAAAGTGACCCGACTAAATATGCCTCGGCGGCAGGCCCCGAGTGAGCTCGCCTTTTTCTTTGCGAGAGACCGCAGCTTTCTATTTCAAATGTTTCGAAAGCCAGCGAGTCACATCTGACTTTGGTTTTGGCGGGCACCAGCAGGACTATATTAAGGCCAAAACGAGCGGCCATTGGCGACTGGTTTGAAGGGACTTTTTTGCTTCCATCGGGCGTGATAGGCCCAACGCAATTTGGGTTGTTTGCCGCAAATCTGTGGAATATTGGCCTCCAGTGACTGTGACAATCAATCACTGTTGTCTTGATTGCGGTCCACGGTAGCAGCTTAGAAGCTACACAAAACCATTCGTTCTCTTTTAAACTGCCAAAATTACTGGAATTTCAAACATATTGAAGCACTAATTTTTCCAGCCTGATGGAACCTCACCCTATTCACTTTCTACTGGTTTTTATCACTTTATGCAGTTTTTTTCCCATGTTTGTATCATGTATCAAAATATTTTCCACCTGTGTGGAAATTTCATGGTATGTTTGTAATGACCAAAATTTGAGCTGGGCCACCTTCCACCACGTTTTGTATAACTGTAATATATGCCTGTGAGGTCTTATTCTTCCAATAGTTTTTCGTATTCTTCTTCTCGTTGTCTTCCTCCATTTGTTTACCGTAGTAGCACACATCAGACAGTGGAATTGCTAAATACGGTAGAAATGATAGATGAAATACAAACGGATGTTTTATCACAGTTGATCAGTAAAACTATTTCATCTAAACTTTGCTACCCGTTCTAATTCCTACAAAGGCTCTTTTCTGTTTTTCAGCCTTCTACCGTACGGTATTTCGTAGCACTCTAACATGCCTCTGATGTCTTCTTTTTATTGTTCTATGGTTATGTCTTCTGTCTCAATTTTCCACAGTGGTGTTTAATGGCTGGGGACATCTACCATTATAGGTGCTAACAACAATAATAAGGATAGTTAACACGGTTAGTTAAACAGTTGCAGTTTGAATTACTGCAGGATTTGATCACATTTTTATCAGTAAACAGTTTCATCTCAGTTTTGATGTCTTCCTCTTTACGTCCTATTCTGATATCTGCAGAAGCCCGTTTGATTTTCCCTGCCCGACGTAACTGAGGTCTGTTGGCAAAGGTCCGTGCAATTATGGCCTACTGTGACAATCAATCACCGCCGTCTGTGTTGGGGTCCACAGTAGCAGCTTACAAAAGATGGCACGCGCTACACGAGGCCATGCGTTCTCTGTTATTATGTTCCGTTTGTTGTCGTGAAGCCTTGTTATTCTTGGCCACAACTGAAACATGTTGGACTTCTTAGACGTTCTGAGCCAGTGCCAGGAAGCTGAGACGCGGCTGATGCGGCTGTTTATTGACACCAGCCGCTTTGTTTTGTGATCTCTCGATTGGCGCACAACAAGCATGGATAAACATTTAGACAAACTATATGGAGCGTTTGCGCACTCTGTTTGGGAATGCATATTTGTCTTTGGGTGCTGGTTTGTTTGGGTTTTTGCAAGAGATTTGTGCGTCGGTGAGGAAGACTAATTATATTTAACCTCTTTACAAATGTTTGTTTTTGTTCTGGCGGGCCAACCGGAGCGTTTGCAGAGCAGGTTCTCCATCCTGTAAATCCTCCCTCTCTCCCTGGCGCAGCATTGTGTGAGCACCATGAATCCGTTAAACAAACCCATTTATCACAAGTTTCTCCCAAAGTCTGTTTTCTTTCTACTTTCTTCAAAAAAACACATTAATAATATTTGTTTTCAAACTTTTTGGGCATTGGCCATGGATCTTTCAGGAGGAGGCTGACCAGAGACTGTTGTCTGCCGCTTGTTGCCTCGGAGACATGTGCACTGATGGAATCCAGGAGAGTCGAGAGGAAAGGGGGTTGAGGGGGATGGCAGCTGGATCAGATCACTGCATGCCCTACACAACAGATTCTGACTCCCCCCGGCGAAGGTGGACTTTCTGGCAAACTTAATCCTCCCCATGCATCAACGCCTTTTCCCCATCATCTCTGGAGTCAAGGCTGACTTGGAGGAATGTCTCACCTGGCGCAGTGAATCAGACTCTTGGCACATGTCGGGGGTATTATAACACTCCCCACGGGCAAGAGGGCCCCCTCGGGCATTCCTCTCTTACATCGGAATTACCTTTTGGTCCGAGCAGGCGTCCCGCTGTGGACTGAAAAGCCTGTGAAGTCAGCTGGAAGGACCCAGAGCGCTCCCACAAAGGCGTCGGGTTGTTAGTTACTTTGCAAAAGGTCCGGAGGTGGCCTTGTATGGCGGCGATACTCTGGGATCCGTTTCCCGTGTCCGAGGCCCTTATTGAGTTTCGTCACTGTTGGCTAATCCGGCTCTCGGAGGACCTTGGGAAACGAGTGTACCTCCCACCGGCCCCCGTTACGCCCCCCTCACAGATTCCCAAGGGAAAGAAGACATTGCAGAACAATCTCCAATTAAGAGCAGCCTTACATACTGTACCATTCAGCCTCGGTCTCGCTGGCCTCCTCCCCTTCTTTTGCGTCTCTGCTCTCTCGGCCAAAAAGCCTCAGGGTGGAATTAGCGTTGTCTCCCGAGTCTCAGCCCTGGCACTTTTGGGAAGGCTTGGTGTCAGGATAGGAGGTGAAGGAAGTGGGGAGACTGTGTGTCCTTGGTAAACAGGGCTTTTTGTGGGATGTGACTGTCTGATCCCCGGGGCCTCCTTCTTTCCATCTTGATCCCCCCCACCGTAGCATGACGTCACGGCCGTGGCGTCTTTGGGCCCTGAGACCAGCCTGACCTCCCCATCACCCCTGTGCCACCTCAACTGTCGACTCTCTGTCCTTCTGCTGCCTACAACCTCCACCAGTTTAATGACTTTCCCATCTTGTAGAAAGATCTCTTTTTCCTCTGGAGCTAATTCCCTATACTGATTCCAAATCACGCCTCTTTCATTGAGAGGGTGAAGCAGACGGTGTTAGCTTGGTGCTTCTACTCATTAGTTTGCTCCGTGGCCCCAGGCTGCCTCACCAAGTTTATCCTGACAATTAATGGACCCCCAGAGTCTCTTACCGCAAGGAGACTCTTCCTGGAAGTACAATGGAACCTTACAAATGTCATACCTTATGAGTTTTTTGAGTTACAAGATTTTGGTTGGTAACACAAATATTACAGTATGTACAGTAATTGCATTCACATGAACTAGTTTAGGAATTAATTAAACTTGTAAGTCGAGGTGCCACTGTAGTTTGGACTGAATCATCAGTGTATTTATTGGCAGGAGTTGATGCAAACGCGGTCCTTATCTGAGAGACGATTGAAGACAGTGGTGTTGAAGAAGGGGGGGGGGGGGGGGGGGGGGCTTGGCAAACTTTCACCTCTTTGTACCCTCATCCCCTTCTCCGACTTCCCGTCTTCTTGTTTTTGCATTTATCTCACATCATTGCGTCTGTCCTTTCCGCCGGCTTTGCCTCCGTGTTGAGTTGAGGAATGCAGACTCTTTTGCGGATCCGAGGGGCGAGTGCGGGCAGGTTCGGGGTATAGCACGCTGGTCGGCTTCTGTTCACAGGTCAGATTAGTCGACCGCCACGAGTGACATTAAAATCATCCCCTTTAAATTGGCCTTTCCTTCAGTGCCAAATGGTGTTCTACAATTGTCTGGATTTGGTTTCTGTGTCGGTGTCAGTGCGGTGAGGAGATTTAATCTCATTCCCACTGGCCCACATTGTTTGTCGTTGGCTTCCATTCGTCTGTGCCGTCTTGTGAAGCTGAGTCAAGAGCACCAGTTGCGACCTGTTTTGCCTCTGCCCCGCGGGTCTTTGATGCTCCACCGCATCGCCTTTTATTGTCGCTGTTTACCCAATGGGACAGGGATATGGGCCGGGCCCACATGGGGGCTGATGGGGCTTTAAGGAGTTCCTGCAGGTGCTCAAATACCCCCCTAGACTTGAACCCCCTGCTCCCCCTCTGCTTTCCCCGAGGGCAACCTGTCAGTGTGTTTATTTTCTCCTGTGTCAGGACCTTAGCTCCCTCTTATCCAATGGCGGTGGGGGGGATGGATGGTGCTATCCCTGCGTTGGGAGTTCTGCAGCAAAGTGAATAGTGCTACCTCAATTACAAATAACGCATCATTTGGGGACTGGTGGCATTAAGATAAATGTTAGGATTTAGTAAGTTTCTTGAGAAAAAAGGACGTTTTCTTTTGCCTGCATGTACTTAAGCCAAGTCCCAGTCAAACATTTGTCATTTATTAAACATATGTCACCTCAGTTGCCCCTCATCCCTATGTGTGTATATATATATATATATATATATATATATATATATATATATATATATATATATATATATATATATATATATATATATATATATATATATATATATATATATATATATATATATATATATATATATATATAAAAGCTTTGCACATGAACTACACGTTTCTCATTTCTTTCGTTTCTCTGTGTGTTCTGCAATTCTTGTAGCGTAAAGGATAGCTTAGCATTGTGAAATTAGCTACTTTGCCAATATTACTTTGCTGTCATGTTGTGCTAGCCCTTAGCATTTGTGCTAACATTACTGTTCCAAGTTGTATGCGTTTCCTGCAGATTTAAGTTGTGACAAATTAGCTAGTTATAAGAACAATTAAGTGACTTTTGGCAAAATACTAATGTTTTTGTGCTACAATTCGACTGGACCATCCTTGACATGCTTTGCATTTGTGCCAACAATAATTCAGAGTTGTAAGCAGTACTTGGAGCTTTAAATAATGGCTATTTGGCAAGTTATAAGAAAAATAAAGTCATTTTTGCTGCTGTAGTGATGCCAGAACATCTGCTTTTCGGTCTATAATTCTTTTTAGACCAGCCTGGACACTTCTCCCATGGTGTTAGCGCTTAGCATTTGTGCTAAAGTTACATTTCGGAGTTGTTTGCAGTATCTGGCTGGAACATTAAATTGTCACTATGTAGCTAGTTATAAGTGAAATAAAGCAACTTTGGTTGCCGTTTTGGAGCAGCCTGGACACCTCGAGC
Organism: Festucalex cinctus; assembly: GCF_051991245.1. NCBI lineage: Eukaryota > Metazoa > Chordata > Actinopteri > Syngnathiformes > Syngnathidae > Festucalex > Festucalex cinctus. The sequence goes on from NC_135423.1 coordinate 2,246,313, forward strand.
TTCTGTGGTGTTATCCCTTAGCATTGTTGCTAATGTTAGCGTTGTATTTCAGAGTTGTATGCAGTATTCTGAAGCATTAATTTACAGCTAGTTAGCTAGTCGTAAAATAAAGTGACTCTTCTGTTGCTTTAGTGGTGCCAGATCATCTGCTTCTCAGTCCATAAATAGTGTTTGGACCAGCCTAGACACCTCTGATGTGGTGTTAGTGCTCACTCAGCATTTGTGCTGCAATTACTCTTCAGAGATCATGCATCGCCTGGAGCATTAGTGGGCTAGTTATAAGAAAAACAAACTGACTTTTGCTGCTGTAGTGATGCTTCATCACCTTACTTTTCTGTAGTAAAGCTGGACCAGTTTAGATATCCGTTTTGTTGTGTTAGCATTAGCTTCGTTGCCAACTGTTGTTGAAGTAGACAACGATTGCATGTTAAAATAATGATAATAGTGTCTACTTGTATTCGCTACAGTAGATAGAAAGTGAAGTTACTTGACAACTGCTTTACCGCGTCACTGACCATTCTTGACGGCACAGGTAGCCTCACCCTGAGCCTGTGTTGCCGCCAGCATCAGTTGGACCCTTGCTAATGGGATTTTGGGTTTGACACCAGATATCCTAGCGGTGTGTGCGTCTTCATGGCGGCGGATGTCAGCGAAAAGTCAAACAGATAAGCGGGAAGATGGATGCCCTCGTGCATTTCCTCGCAGCGCCAGATGGACGGGCCCGATAGGCAGCTGTGTGTGTGTTTACACAAGGGCGACCGGTCGCCATCGAGCTCGCGGAAACGGACGGGAGGCGGTGAAATTTAGTGCTCAAGGGCCACTTTTTGATTTCTTTAAGCTGACAGATGGCCCTGGTCATTTTATAGATGTGGTAGCCTCAAGGACCACATGAGATCTAAAGAATGGCTCCCAGTGATGGGATAAACTTATGATTTCTTGGAATGTTGATGACGTAATTGGTCATTTAAAAATGTAAACACTGGCAGTAGTTTATAGAAATAAGGTGTTGGATATTGATATTTATCTGTTGCCTAATTTAGGGATGCACGCTAATATCGGTGGCCGATAATTATCGGCAATTATCGACCAATTTGAAGTCAAACAGATAAAACAGATAATAAAGAAATCTGCCGATAATTATCGGCAATTATAGACCAATTTGATATCATACAATAAACCAGAAAATTAAGAAATCCACCGGTAATAACAGACATGCCACATTGGTCCATCCGTCCTTTCCTCACCCTCTCTTTTTATTTGGTTTTCACACCCCTAGTTCCATTGGTGTTCCAACCCTAATAAATGCAAATGCAAAAAATAGTTGGAACACAGTGTTGAGTGGAAGATTGCTGAGTAGACGTGTGGAATCATTCGACTTATAGGAGGACTCGAAAGTATATTTGTATTGAAGTTAATTTTACAAACAATTATCGGCTTACTTATCGGTTATCGACATCGGCACTTACTAAATCATTTGTTTATCGGTATCGGTTGAAAATAGTATTATCGTGCATCCCTAGTGATAAATCATCAGTCTTAACTAACATAAACAAATATCATTAATTAATAGCTTGATATTTCAGAAGCCCTTCATTAATCACTCCCCAAGAAGTAGCTCTCAGGATGGTGACCCTTACAGTAGAGGCGCTGTTACAGGTCACATGTTTTGTAGGCCCCCGTGTCTTATTATTGTAATTATATATCATGAATCCAGTAAGCCGGGGGCCTGTCGCAGCATGCGGCGTGACGATGTGGGTTTGATGTGAGACGCCACAAAGTATACTTGAAGCCAGATTACACAGTAGCATGCTGAAATCCAAACTCGGTCGGTCGCCTTTAGCGCCTTCATTGTTCCCTTAAGCACTTTTACACCTGTTTCTCCAGGAATGTATGTGTGAGTGTGTGCACACACGGGTGTACGCGTGTGTGTGCGTGTGACAGTAATACTGTACTCCACCTAATTAATTTCTCATCACAGTCAGACAGTAATCACACTGAATAGTTTACATTTTGCCAAATGCGGCTTTTAAGTAGCGTTACATGAATTGCCTTAGCATAGCTTGAGCCCCCCCCCCTCCCCGCCATTCCCTGTCGGGACCCCATCCCGACACCCGTCATCTTTTTAATTTGCTCCCTCGGCTTGGCTCTTCCGCTGAAGCGTCGGCATCAATGTCACAGCTGGGCGGCCATTGTAGGGCTCGAGTCCTGGTTACCGAGCAGGAACCCCGGGATCAAAGCCTGGCCTGGATTACCCTCGGAAAGAGGAGGAACATGAGGAGAAGGAGGAGGCGAAGGCGTTTTTTTTTTGGGGGGGGGGTGACCAGGGGAATTGCTTCTTGTTACACACCTTTTTTTTAATTTATTTTTTCTTCTTCTTTTTTTTGGCTGATCCAGCCAGGACCAGTGAGGGACGTCAGGCTAGGGTGAACCTATGAGGAGGCAGAACGGTGTGACAAGAAAGTGATATAAAGACAGTGGCTGCATACTCCCTCAGTAGGAATTGGTGTCAAAGAGGTACATTGGTACCTTGAGATACAAGTAGGGAAGTCACGATCGAATAGTTTCAGAATCAATTATTTTATCTTATTATTCCATTAAATGATTGGATAAAATTTTATTTCACGTGTACAGCATTTAATAAAAACAACAACATACATTTTCCATTAATGTTTATTAAATTTATTATTGTTTATTTGGTATTGTAAACTGATTTAAAAACAAGTCAACAAAAATTATGCAAAGAGGGATTGATGTTGTACTCGCCAACCTTTTTGAAACTGATGATTCAGTTACTGGTTTTGTCAAGGTTGTCTTTTATATAAATTCATGGTTTATTTATTATTTAGCATATTTCCATCCTGTTTATGTATAGTAATATCGTTTATTGTAATGCAGATTATTTTGCTTGTTTAAAAAAAAAAAAACTCAATGAAAAAATTATTACACATTAATTCACAATCACAATATTGATGAAAAATTGTCTCGAAAATTACCGGTACCACAATTACATTATTTTAAAAAATTGTTCAGCCCTTCTTGTTTATCTATGTGTGCCCTTTGATTGGCTGGCAATCAGTCCAGGATTGGCCCCGCCTCTCACTCCAATTCATCCAGTATACATCAGGAAATGGATGATGGATGTTTGATAAACACAAGGTGAATTGGGCCCGTCTGTCTTCTTCCATTTTGTTTGTTTGTTTGTTTGTTTGTGGCCCTAAGTGGAGAAATTGTGGACGTCCTTGCTCCAGAGGGGGTCAAGTAGTCAAGTGGTGCCATGTGAAGATTAGAGAGATGCTCCCCATTGTCTCCTTTTGTCGTCGTGGCTACAAGCTGGTGTCTGACGTCGTCTTGTTTTTCTTGCCCCTCCCCTTGTTCCAGGTTGGCCAATCGGAGGAGGGCGCGCACGCCGGGCGATCACGGCTGCCGGCAGGGGTCCGAGGGCGTCATGGACGGTGGCCTCAGGGTCTTCCTGTCCACTCTGCTGTGTCTCAGCCAGTCCCTGCTCATCAGCTGCACACGTCAGTTGCTTTTGGCCATTTACCGATTACCTCCACCAAGGCTGTCTGTCTACAATCCATCCATCTGTCCGTCTGTTTGTGCACCTTAAGATGTGAAGTTTAGTTTGATTCCAAATTTGACGACCTTTAGTTCCAGTAGTATTTGGTGAAGGTCATCATTTGAGTGTAAAGTAGCCAGACCTGGAGGTTTTTTTTTTTTTACTTTTATGGCGGCAAAGCAAAACCTCCCATTCACGTCTTTGTGTGCTTTACGCGTAGCAGTGCAACACTCGAGAGTCCGTGTTACTACCATCTAAACTGACTTTTTTTTTTTTTTTTTTTTTTTTTTTTTTTTTTTAAACAAACTCCTTCACCGCGTTGAGACTCTAGCAGTACAATTCTCAGTTAGGCTTGTCAAAGTTAGAATTAGGTAGAGAGAGAGAGAGCGATAGCTAGGTAGCGACTAGCGAGATAGCTGGAAAAATAGCTAGCTAGCTATTGAGATGATAGATAGATAGATTGATTGATAAATGGATAAAAAAAAGTGTTCCCTTAATTGTTTTGATTTTTTTTAGCAGTACATATATACATATAGTGAGATAGCTAGGTAGCGACTAGCAAGATAGCTGGAAAAATAGATAGCTATCGAAATAGCTAGCTAGCTATCACGATGCTAGATAATGATTGATTGATTGATTGATTAAAGGAACAAAATGTTCCCCTTAATTTTTTTTTAACAGTACATGTCTACATATAGTTAGCTAGCTAGTGAGATAGCTAGGTAGCGACTAGCGAGATAGCTGGAAAAATAGATAGCTATCGAAATAGCTAACTAGCTATCGAGATGATAGATAGATAGATAGATTGATGTGTGCGTAAACCCGTCGTGACTGCGTGCCATGTCCGGGCAAAATTTTTAAACGTTCAAAATTTTCGTCACGACAAAATTTCGCGACGGGGTCGTGAACTATGCGCAAACTGTTGATGAACTCACACCAACAGCTCACGTCGAGTTATAGTTCAGTTCGTGCCCCAAATGGCACGACTTGCCATGCCAAACTCGTGGCCAAAAGTCGCGCATGTGTCAGCCTTGCATTACCTTCATCTTCCTCTGATGTCTATTTCCGAAGCTGACGCAGCCCACGACCATCCCGCCTACATGCGCATCACGTCAGAATTTACCGCATACAGGAAAACGAGGTTTTACTCCCTTCATTCATCATCCGCTCTCTTTCCCTCCTCAGCGCAATATCCGTTTTTCCGCTCTGAGCCCGCCTCACTGGTGCAGAGTCCGGGTTCGGAGGCTCGCCTGCGCTGCGCCGTCAGCCCCCCGTCGGCGGCGCTCTCGTGGCGCTTCCGGGGCGCACCCCTGCTCGTTGACACCTTGCCCGGCGTGGAGCTGAACAGCGGGACGCTTAACATCGCCTCCCTGCAGCATGCCCACGTCGGCGTCTACCAGTGCGTGGCACGCTTGCACCATGGGCTGGCCGTCGCCAGCCGGTATGCACGCGTGGACCTGGCAGGTACGTGGACTTGTGAGATGTACTCATGTTTTACTTGAGTATGGTTCGATTCATGTAGTTTAGTCAAAGTTGAAAAAAAAATAAATATATATATATATATATTTTTATTTTTTAAATATTTTCTACATTTTTTAAAAAATCATTTATTATTTTGGGGAGACAAACACTTATTGGGAATATATCCCCATTTTAAAAAAAGGGAAGTAAGAAACAAATTAAATACAATAATAAATAAATAAATAATTAAATAAAATGGGTGTTCGTTATTTGTATATTTTTGCTGTTTATGGAGCGGTGGGGGTTCTGGAGGCCGTCGGGTCCCCCTTTGCACGCCACTGCTTGTAATACACAATGCTAGTGTGTTTAAGTAAAGTACAGAACCATGAAAATCTATTTAAATTACCAAATATTTGATACTTCCCGACACTGCATTAAAGTAATGAGGCAAGCCAGGAAGTTGCTTTTGGAAAGGGGCGAGGACGCGTGCCGCTGAGTGGCGCCGGGAAGGAAGCAGCAGGACCTTTGACATCCTTAATGAGCCTTCGGGTTTTCCTTTCCTCAGTCATAACAGCACTCGCCACTTCCTAACGTTCCCCTCTCCGTTGGGCCTTGCAGAAATCTCCGAGTACCAAGACAGCCGGCGGCATTCGCTGTCCGTCCAGGAAGGCGAGCCAGCAATCATCGAGTGTCCTCTGCCCGCTAGCGTGCCGCCGGCCTTCCCCAGGCTACGAGTGCGAGGCGAGCGCGTGGAGGCCTCAACAGGTTCTTCTTTCCGAACGTGATTTCTTTTGGAGGTTGAAGACGAATTGCGGCTTGTTGGTCACCGGTTCAATTGACCTGTCTCTCTTTTTAGACGACTACTTGGTTCTTCCATCTGGGAACTTGCAGATCCCGTCCGTCTCGGCGCGACATCAAGGCGTCTATAAGTGCGGCTCGTACAATCCTGTCACGGGGGAAACTGTCACACAGACCCACGGTACAAAAATTTCTGTCCGACGTAAGTCCTGTTGGAATTTCAAACTATTTTGATATACATAAAATATATGTATTTGTATTTCTGTACACTGAGCTTTCCCGATTACGAGACTAATGTATAAAATTCTATTTTATTTAGATGCCGACTCCCCCTCCTCTCCCGTACGTATAGTTTACCCCACCACCCCAAAGAATGTGACACTGCAGCGGTCCCAGTCGTACACCCTGGAGTGCGTAGTTTCCGGAAATCCGTCGTCGTCGTCGTCCACATGGCTCAAGAACGGCGAGCGGATCCGACCGGGGCCTTCGTTGCGGCACCTGCGTGACAATTTGGAATTTGTCTCCGTGACGACGGACGATATTGGAGTGTACGTCTGTGCTGCTGAAAGCGAGCGAGGGACGGTGATGAGCGCCAACTACACCGTCAACGTTCTCGGTGAGTATTTGCAACTTTGAGCACCACAGTTTATTATTGTTTATATATAATATATATATAACATTTTATTTAAAGATTTAAAGTCTAATGGGAATTTTCCCCCCCTTGAAGAACCCGCGTTCATCTTGGAGGGCCTCGTTGACCTGCAGCACAAATCTCCCGGGTCCACTGCTCGTTTCAGCTGTGTGGCCACGGGCAACCCAACTCCCAACGTCACCTGGCTGTTCAACGCCGAGCCCGTGGCCGCCTCGCACCGGGTACGAATCTCCGAGGGCCAGCTCATCATCGCCGATGTGGCGCCGCAGGACCAAGGCGTGTACCAATGTTTGCTGGACAACGGCATCGGGTCGGCGCAGTCGTCGGGAATGCTGAGGGTGCAGTCAGGTACGTCAATCGTCTAAGAAACAAAAAATTGTCAGAGAGGTTGAGTATTAAAAGTTACTTCAGGTCACATGTACTCAGCGGAAGTAAACATCGCAAGAGAAGCTGTGCAGTGAAGAGTCTTGAGTCAGTCCTCACGCTTGGAGCGGGGGGGGATTGCGCCAAGGCCGCCCTCCTTTTCCCCAAGCTGGATCGTGAGAGTGAGCTTTGTGCACGCCGCCCGGGGATAAGCCCCGCGGACGCTGGAATGCGAGGAGTAGCTGTGAAGGGTTAGGACAGGGGAGCGGACCACCCGGCTGTCAACGTGCTACACAACCGCCTTGTATTTACGTCGTGGCGTCCTCCCACTCCTCCGTCCTCTCCTCCTTCCATCCCTGCCTCGCGTTTCCACTGGAAGATGCAAGCAGAGAGCATGCCAAGCTGATAAGGACGCTTGTGTTGGGAGATACCAGCCAGTGAGTTTAACCAGCATCCCTGAAACATTTTGCTTGTTCAGGAGCGCTGCAAAAGCTCAAATCTAACAATGACAAAATATCTCAACTCGAGGATCAAGATATTTCTTCTTACCAGGAAGTTTTTTGTGTTAGAGCATTTCACTTGCTGCAAGTATTTTCCCTTATAAATCTTAAGATCTCAGATGTTATTGGGGTTTTTTTACAACTGGGTATGTGTAAGTCAACTTGAAACGTTTCTTGACAATAATGTTATATGTGACCTCAATAGTCTAACATTCTGTGACATTGTGATTAATATTACATTTGTGGAATATGAGTGATGAAGCAAAATCCAGCCGTTTTAATCCATCTCAGGAAGCGGCCATTTTTTGCCACTTGCTGTCGACTGAAGATGACATCACAAGTTGCTCAGCCAACGACCAATCACAACTCATCTGTTTTCTGAAGCTGCGCTGTGATTGGTTGTTACCTGAGACCTGAGCAACATCGATGCCATCTTCAGATGACAGCAAGTGGCAAAATGGCCGCCCCCTGATATGCATAAAAATGGCTGGATTTTGCTTCCTAACTCTTATTCCACAAATGTAATATTAAACAGAATGTTGTGTTTAGACTAGTGGGTCTGCATAGACATAGTGTCAAAAACATCATTTCTCAGTACCTTATGCTATGTTCCCGGCACCCACATTTCAGGACAAAATAGGATGGATGTGACAGAAGGGGAACAAAATGGTCAAATGTGACAGGCTGTGAAAGCAGGAACAGATTAATGGCATTTCCATTCATTTGAATGAGAAAAAAAGACGATTTGAGAGCTTGATTACGGAATGAATATGTGAAGGGTACCACTGTACTTCCCTTTTTTTTTTTGTTGGGAATCCCTTGTGGCTTTGTTCCCACTTTCTGCCTTGAAAGACTTCCTTTAATGTTGGCATCACTTCCTTGACATTTTTCCTCTGCTTGTGGCAGCCTCACGACTACATACAGTTTCTCTCTCCGCTATTTTAATGGCCGGCGTGCGGAATGTGTGGCAGCTGGCGGCGTTCCCGGGAATCAGGTTTAGTGTTACCAGCTCCCAGCATGTTTACTTTTGCAAAAGTGTAGCGGTGGCATGCTGGCGTGCGCGCACACGCACACACGCGTTCACTTGCACATTGGTTCTGACAATGTATTTCAGACATTGTTGTCATCCAAACTCAACGTACTTGCATCTTCAAATAATTCGTCCATCCATTTTCCAAATTGCTTTATCCATCCTTTTGTGAAGCTTAGGACTGGTCTTAATTTGCTCACAGGTGTCAAACTTGAGCATTGGCTCTAGATATGGCTGGCCTATTGTATCATTTTATGTGACCCCGTAATGCGATATTTATGGCTAAATAAGGTTATTTTCAATTTTGGCAGAAATTCTGGACCGAATTTTTTTTTTTTTCTTCACTTTTCACAGCTATTACATTTTTTTTATTTTTTATTTTATTTTATATACCGGTATATTATTATCATCCATTATTATTATTATTATTATTATTATTATTATCATTATTATTATTATTTTTATTTCAAATCCCTTTTTTTTTTATTTTTTATAATTAACAAACCAGGTAAACAAGCGACATCTGCAGTGGTGTAAATTGATTGTTGTCATTGTTGCTATTTCCCCACCTCCTTTAGAGCAACAATGTGACCATTTGTTGTTTTGCCGAATCCCAAATAAATCGAGGAAAAGTGTGAGGATGTGTCAGAGAGTGGGCCAGAGGCATGTGATCTGCACACATCTCTTTCTCCCATTTTCTCCTCGTATTACGAGTTGAAAAGGCCTTGTTTTCTCATTTTTGTATTTTTAAAATGTCATAGATGGTGAATAAACCTGACAGTTGGTATGCACTTTTTGTTTTGTTTTTTTTTATGTTAAAACATATCCTAGTTTGAGAACCACTGTTCTACCAAATGTGTGTTGTAGTTCCACTTAAAAAAATGTCTCTTACCAATCTTTGTCTGTCAGAATTGAATCCCGATGTGGACGTTTGGCCCTCGCTGCCGCCCATGCAGAGCGACGAAGGTGACGAGCGCTTCCTGACGGGGGAGGACGAAGACACAGACGGGCCACCGTCCGACGGGGGCGGCGACCGTCTCACACCCGACGCTCCCATCATCACCAGCCCGCCCCAGACGCACAAACCCGACATCTACGACCTGGAGTGGAGGGCGGGGCCTGACGGCGGGAGCCCCATCAACGCCTATTTTGTCAAATATCGTAAGGTAAAATAAAAGCCAAAGGAGAAGCAAATCACCAAGCTTGATTGTCATTGAGCTGCTGCTCATTTGCGGTCAAAGGTTGTCATGTGCTCTACTGGTATCCTTTCCCGGTGTCTCCCAGGTGGACGAGATGGCCACGTTGATGGAGAGCTGGCTGACGGTGCGAGTGCCCGGCAGCGAGCGCTCTCTGCGTCTCTCCGATCTGGAGGCGTCCAGCCTGTACGAGGTGCTCATGGTGGCCCGCAGCTCGGCGGGTGAGGGACAGCCGGCCATGCTCACCTTTCGCACTGGAAAAGGTACATAGGAGCAGGAGTAGTAATAGGAAAAGTATTAGTAAGAAGTAGTAGAAGTAATGGTAAGAAAAAAATAGTAGTAGTGAATGAAATTTGTTGTGAACACTTTCTAAAAAAAAATTTAAAAAAATTAAAAAATGTTTGGATTTTGGATTGCATTTGTAATAAATAATTGGACAGACTTTTTTTTTTTTAAAGAAAGATTTAGTTTTTATTATTATTATTATTATTATTATTATTTATTAATATTATAAACTTGGGCAGGTAAAAGAAGCTCAAACTAAACCCAAGCGTAAAGCGGCTGCGCACCCCAACAAAAATAACCACAACAGATGGAAAACCGGTCCAAAAGTAAGCCGAGCCGTCCACAAAAGAGCTTGTGTTAAGTGTATCCCAGAGTCGCTGTTTTATTATGTTTCCAGTTAGCCTTTATCACAACGCACCTCCGTTCAATGTTGGGAATGTCCTCAGTCTCCACTCTCTGCTCGGTTCTGCAGCTGTTGTCATAATTTTCCTTTCAATTTTGATTACAATATATGTTAACTCAGAATTCATGATGTGTAATTGTTATTTATAATAAATTAAATATGAATAATAAATTGATTATGTAATAAATTCATAAAATAGTGTACTATTTCAATATGTGTGCCTACGGTAATGCTACGCAAAAGTCCGTACTTTGCATTAACTCTGATGCAACATGGCTGCCACTTATGTCCATACGTTGCCTTTGACGTGAAAGTCGCCCCTACCAACATGGCCGCCAGGTAGGCATATATGTGAACAGTTTAGTTGCGCTGTGGCCAGTTGTGGAACTATTCTGGCCTGTTAGATCGAGATTCCACTGTACAGGGTTGCTGAACTTTATATAAACCGACGAGTTTCTTTTCAAAGTAATACAGTGGCAGAAACCTGAGCCTCCTCCTGATCAAAAGACAGCGGCTCAGTGTTCGAGTGCTTTTGGCTGGTGGGGGAATGACAACTGGGAACATGTGTGGGACTTTGTTTAGCTTGTTCCTTACACCTCCCTTCTCCTCCAGAAAAGACCGCCTCGTCCAACAAGAATCCGTCCAACAAACCTCCCGTCGTCCTGATGCCGCCCAAAGCGCCCGAGGACAAAATGCCCAACACGCACTTCGGGGTGGTGATCCACGACAGAGGTAAAAGTTATTTTTGGGTTGATATATTAGGTGGGGGTTTTATGAATACATGGTTTAATCACATGACACAGCCAAGAGTGCCCTGGACTTGTTTCGCAGGGGGAAACCACCGCAAAACTTTGCCTTCTGCTAGCTTAATGCTAACTCACAATGCAAAACGCCATAGACCAGGCTAGAAAATATCATTGGTCATCCTGGTGTAAAACCATAGATATGAAGACTAGATACGCCACCATGTTGCAGCAGCTGGTTAACGGACGTGCCTACGTGGCGGCCATGTTGGGGAGGTCGACATTCCCATCAAAAGCCGTTCATTGTGCATTGAAATCGTAACGTGCTCATTTCTCAACCGAATTTCATAAAAGGACTAACAAGACTCAGTTAAACTTTCCACTAACCCTTGTCTCCGTCTTCCTCTGCCGCCTGTCTAACCGTGTGGCTCTCAGCTGCTTTCGTAAGTACGCATTCCTCCCATGATTTATCCTTTCCGCTTCCTCCTCTCCTTAATTCCTTCCATCCTTTCCGCCCTGTCGGGATGGGGCGACGCAGTTCAAAGGTTCACACGCGTCTTCTCGACTTTCACAGTTCCCGAAGCTCCCGACCGGCCCACCATCTCCATGGCCACCGAGAGCTCCGTCTACGTCACCTGGATCCCCAGAGCCAACGGCGGCTCGCCCATCACGGCGTTCCGGGTGGAGTACAAGCGCAGCCGCAGCGCCGAGTGGGGAGTGGCGGCCGACAACATCTCGCCGCTCAAGCTCTCCGTGGAAGTTCGCAATCTGGAGCCCGGTGAGCCTTGACTGGATTTCGGTTGGTTTCCCTTTGGTGCACGGGTTCTTCAAATAAGAAAAACAAGAAGAAAAAAATAGTTGCCTCGATTTAGCTTTTGTGGATTACAAATGACCTGGATGACATAAAGTTAGAAAAAAAAGAAAGAAAGAAATTGAATATTGCACAGGTGGACAAAAAGTGTACTTACTACTTTCTTATTTATTTTTGAAATAGTATGATTCAAGCAAAAGTTAAAAGTAGTCCTCCAAATACTTACTTGAGTAAGTATGAACTACTCCTGAGTAACTGGTGATCTGTTTTATTTTACGATCAGAAAATAAATATCAAAAAGTGCAAAATATAAAATAGGATTGTGCAAATTTGAGCACTTCAACTAAAGCAATAAATAAATGACATCTTTATTTATTTATTTATTTATTTATATATATATATATATTTTTTTTTTTTTTTAAATCCAGTACAATTTTTTATTTTTTTTTTACTGGTCGTGATAGATTTATTTTTATTTTTCAAGCAATACTGTACTTTTTTAAAATACACATTTCAGTTGAATTAACTTTATGACACATTTGCATGAAATCCTTAATTATGATTTGTACGCAGTAGTCACCAGCTTCACATTTAAAGCACTACCTTTTGGACTTGGACATGAGATGGCAGATTTTAAGGCCAGCTTCTACTTCGTGACCTGTCTTGACTCCACTCATGTTCATCCGCGTCCCTCAGGGGCCACCTACAGGTTCCGCGTGGCGGCGATGAACTTGTACGGCGAGGGTCCTCACAGCATAGCGTCAAGGCCGTACCAGGTGCCGCAAGCCAGCCCGCGCATGGCCGAGCGGCCCGTGGTGGGACCGCATATCTCCGCCACCGACGCCATCAGCGACACGCAGATCATGCTGCGCTGGACTGTGAGTACGCCTTATTATGTGTACGGTAAATATAGAGTGACAAGTTCCTGCAAACAGCACGGGAGGGTTAAAAAAAAAAGAGGCCATTACAAACGGACATAAAAAGGCAGCGACTTCCCTCCTCATTCTCATGCCGATGAATTCGTCTCGTGCAAACTTTCAAGAGCCGAGGGGCGCAGATGATAATTGCCGCCCTTTTTGTAACCTCCGACTCTCATTATCTGTGGGCCGCTTCCGCACAATCAGAGAGCGGACGGCTGATAGCGAGCCGCTCCATTAGCTGCGAGGGGAAAAAAGGGTAATGGTGGTTTAATGTAACCATGTTTTTTTTTTGTTTTTCCTCCCCGTCTTCAGTACAGTCCCTCGAGTAACAACAACACCCCCATCCAAGGCTTCTACATCTACTACCGGCCCACCGACAGCGACAACGACAGCGACTACAAACGCGACGTGGTTGAAGGTGCGTGAAAATGTAAAAAACAAACACCCAAGAGAATTTGCTTTGCAAATATATAGCAACCCTCTTCAACATCCCAGCAGAGATGTTGCGCCTCTTTTTCTCGAAGTAAAGCCTATTTAAAGCCATTCAAGGCATCACGTTTCATCCTGCCACCATACATACATACATTGTGTACATACTAGACTGTATACAACATACAGTATTTGCTTCTCCAGCTGTGGTTTTGCTGAATGGCTTCCAACTTAATTGGCCTGAGTTGAAATAGGAGAGCGGGCAGCGGCTCGGGTTGCCTTCTGGAATGCTAACTGGCCATCGTGAGACAGGAAAGGAAAAGAAAGGAAGTGGTGGAGCTGGTGGGTTATCTATGGACTTCTCCACTTTTACCACAGGTCAAACTTCAGTCAAGGCTTATTTAAGGTAAATGAGAAAGTTAGTTTTGGACCTCGGGTCAACCAGCCTGGGGATAAATATATATAGAAATAATAATATAGTAAAAAATACAATCCTGATATAGTAAATAAATAAATATGAACCACAATTTAAAAAAACAAAAAAAAATGAATAACTTTTAAATGAATGAACATCATTATGCTGCTACTCGTCTTCTTACTGATGCCCGTAAGAGGGAACATACTGTATAACCTCTATCCTGGCCTCTCTTCACTGGCTGCCTGTGAAATTTAGAATCCATTTTAAGATTCTTTCATTAGTTTTCAAATCTCTCAATGGTCTTGCCCCACCTTAACTCGCTGAGCTCTTGCACCCCTACACACCTGCCCGGTGCCTCAGGTCAGCAGACCAGACACAATTGGAGGTACCGAGGGCAAAAATTTGAAAATTTATTGAAAATAAAATGTAGTAATAATACAATATAAAAGTAACAAGTACAACAAAATTAGAAAAAAGAAACACATTTGAGAATAATTGATTGTAATTTTCCACAAAGTAGAACATAATCCACATTGGTTGAACATGTGATTTTTTTTTTTTGTCTTGTTGCACGTGTTTGAGTGTGTTATATACAGTATGTGTCTTTGTGTGTCTGTGTTAATAGTGGAGTTGAGCCAGCACAAACACAAGCTGCCATATATGGAGCTGAACTAGAAGTGCAGCAACTGTGTGAAGGCCCACGGGACTGACAAGAGACGTGTGTGTGTGCGTGTGTGTGTGTGCGTGTGTGTGTGTATAATGGAGGGGGGCGCATGAAAGAACACGACCTCAGCCAAGTGGAAAAAATAATGACGCGTTATTAGACAGGATTAAAACCTCCACAAAACACCAGGAAGTCGCTGCTAACTAACCCCCCCCCCCCACCTTCTTCTCAGGTGTGAAAGACTGGCACATGATTGGCCACCTGCAGGCCGAGACGTCGTACGACATCAAGATGCAGTGCTTCAACGACGGCGGCGAGAGCGACTACAGCAACGTGATGATCTGCGAGACCAGGGGTAAGGACAGGCCCAGCCAACAAACAAAGATCCCGAAAAACTAGGGACTAACTGATGCAAAATATTTGGCAGAATAAAAATTCTATTTTTGGCCGATTTGAAAAGACTAAAAAAAAATTTATTCCAGCTCGGCAGACTCCGGGCTCGCCCAGCCAGCGGCCCGTCATGCCGCCTCACCCGCAGGAGCCCGCCGGCCCGCCCGGGGGTCTGCTGTACCTCATCGTGGGCTGCGTGCTGGGCGTGATGGTCCTCATCCTGCTCGCCTTCATCGCCATGTGCCTGTGGAGGAACCGGCAGCACAACAACATGCACAGTGGGTGTTGATGTTGAACGCCGCACTAGGGATAGACCGATTATCGGCCGGGCCGATTATCGGTACCGATATTTGGCACATGCTAATGACCCTGGAAGCTCCCTGCAATTTTTATTTT
The DNA here is from genome assembly GCF_051991245.1 of Festucalex cinctus. NCBI lineage: Eukaryota > Metazoa > Chordata > Actinopteri > Syngnathiformes > Syngnathidae > Festucalex > Festucalex cinctus. The sequence continues at coordinate 2,261,328 of NC_135423.1, forward strand.
TTTTAAACAAATCTGTCAATATAGTTTAAAAGAAAAAGTTGAGTTTTTTTCTCCCAATTTTACTGCAAATGAATATCGGCTTGAAATATCGGTTATCGGCGTGCTTGACTACTAATAATCTGTACCGTATCGGCCTTGAAAAAAACATATTGTTCTATCAGTACGCCGCACCGAACGAGCACTTTTTATTGAACCTTTCCAAACATCCGTGGTCGGCTTGAATAAACAGAAGAAAACAATTAAATAAACGCTTAACGAATGAAATTAATCAAACTAACTTGAGGATAAATCATAATATACAATGCTGCCATCTGTTGGCTATAGTTTATAGTTAGTAAGTATAGTGTGCGTTTTTGATTTCACAAGCCATTGACCAGGCAGCGCTGCACTTAGATGTTGCGCTGCCCATTGATTTAAAATAAATAAATAAATAAAATTAAAAAATGTAGTTGACCTCATTTAACGTTTATGGTGGTATACGTCGTGATTTTACTAATCGTTATTAAACGTTTTTGGGTGTCAAAGAGTTTAAAATTTAATTTAAGATTTAATTTAAGATTTTAGTTTTATACGTGACCTTGTAAGGAGTAAGCGGTTAGGATAATGTATGGATGGATGGATTTTAAGTGTTACGGAAATATAATGGGACGAAGAGTGAGCCTTGTGGTACTCCGTGTGTTTCCTGCCGCAGAATACGACCCGCCGGGTTACTTGTACCAGCCGGCTGACATGAACGGACACGTTCTGGACTACACCGCGCTGGCCGGCACCGGCCACATGAATGGCGGCGTCCACGGGGGCTACGGGCACAACGGTGGCGGCGCCATGTTGCCCCCGGGGTGCCACCACTTGCACCACAAACATCCCAACGGCCTGCCGGTGCACAACGGCAACGGTGGCCTCTACACGGGCGGACATACTCACGGCCACGACGGCACCCTGCCCCACCCTCACCACCACCACAATGTGAGTGCGGGACCCCCAAGGTGCTCCTCAGCTGTTTTGTTTTTTCTATTCTAAAATACAATTTTGAATTTAAGTGTGTCCCAAAGTTAGTTTAAGGATACATTTGTAGGGATTATTACACATTATTTTTGCTGACCCTCAAGATTTCCTCACATTAATCTTGGCTAAACAATTTTTTTATTTTTATTTTATTTATTTTATTTTATTTTTTTAATTTATAGGGAGGCGGCATGTACACAGCTCTTCCCCAGTCGGAATCTTCAGAGTGTATGAGCTGTCAGAACCTGTGCAACAATAACAGGTGCGTTTACAGGTGGCGGTGTGAGCATGCAAGAACAAAATTGATGGACATAAGATGTTAATCGATAATGGGAAGAGAACGGAGCCTTGTGGAACACCCTATGTGTACATTGCTGTATTTCAGCTAATTTATATGCGAACATGTCCTGGTTCTCGTTTTCAACTGTTTTTCACATTAAGGGAACGTTTGAGATCCGGCACAAAAGCTGATAAGTGCCATTTTGATAAAAAATAAATAAAGACACAACTACGAACAGATTGCCTATCACATCATAAGAAGCGTTTTCATTCAAAGGCCACTTTTTTATTACCCTCTCGATGACTTTTCCATCAAGTCCATTCGCGGTAGTCTGTTTAGGACTTTGTCACGTAGCGTGTCGTCGGGAGCGAGGCCAGCTGGCCTTTTTTTTTTTTTTATTTTCTTGCACTCCACATTCCCATGTTGCTCCTGTTTATGTGCTCAAGGCTCAGCGGCATCACAGTTTACCCTGTGTGCAACCAGCCAACGCACGGGCCGCACTAATTAACCTCCTGTTTATTTATGTACACGGGCGGGAAAGAAAACGAGGATCGCGGTCGGGGATCCTTGTTCTGATAGCAGGAAGTGCGGCGAAACCCGATGCTTCTCTTTGAATGGGATTCGGAATATTCTCGCCTTTGTGTTGGCTTTGAGGACTTTTGAAGTGTCGTGCTACGCAAGGACGCTCCTGTGGATTTGAACAAAAACACAGAGGGGCCTATTCACGAAAGGTTTGCGTAAACCGGTAAAAATGGAGCAATCCGGGAGCGCCTAATTCACTAAACACGCGCAGATGGGGGAATCCGTCACTAAGTGCGCTGCCAACCAGATTGTGCGCCGGTGTTATTTGCCCGCATGTAAATGAGGTCATTTGCATACATTTGACGCAAATGAGACTCATTGATGGGCAATGGCAGGGAGGCATTTTACGATCACATGTGTGGTAATTCAGGTGCAAATTTGCTCCAAGCTGTCAGTTTTGTGGGTGTGTTTGCGCCGGTATATGATTCGAGCAATATCCTTCGTGAATAGGTGGCTAACTGGGCGCAAACTGCGGGTGCAGTTGTGGTGCAATATTTGGCGCTATTAGAACGACATTATGGATCCCACTTGAGTTCGAGCCAGTTTTTCTAATCCAGCGCAGTCCATTTGTTAACACAGCACAATTGAATAAAGATTTGAAGTACAGTAAATTGGCATTTGAGTCCACAGCTCTCTGTGCGGCTTTCCAGGTGTTACAACAAGACCAACGGCGTCCTCTCGGGCGGGACGCTTCCCCTCATGCACCGTGTGGCGCCCTGCCAGCAAGACGGTCTGGAGATGGTTCCTCTGAACCGGCCGGCGCCGTCTCCGTGCCGCCACCACCACCGCCGCCCGCCTGCCGGCCCGCGGGGCGAGCGGCGGGCCGACGACCTCGACGACCCGGAGGTCGCGCGCCCGCCCGACGAGCACCGAGAGTCGTCGCCTTCGCAACGCTCGTGTTGTCTCGACGGCGACAACAAAGAATGTCCGGCAGATGACACAGGTGATTCCATCGTTTTTTGTTTTTTTTAAATATTGGTTTCAATAAATAATAGATGAAGTATCGGTCTCCAAAACAAAATAAATAATATTCATATTTATTTAATTAACAAATGATTGCTTGTCACTATTTAATTAATTTATTAATTAATTAATTTCTATTTAATCATTAACACTATTATTAACATATGAAGTCCCTTTACCAAGAATGTGTTTTTTTGTTTTCTTTTGTTATTTTATGTTTAAAATCCTATTAATATGACCAACTCATTGATTGGCTGTTGTTTTCGCGCACAGCAGAGGAGGATCTGGACTGCACGGATCAGGACGATCCGGCGCTGTGCTGGGACAGTCTGGGCCCTCCGGACTCGGACTGTGACGAAAAGCCCGGCTGGATGTCTGGCGGGGGTGAACTGATCCAGGCCAGCCTCCAGGAGGTCTGAGGTCCCTGCGGGTGGCAGTTCGTTGGAGGGGCGGAGCTGCTGTGGCAATGTCACAAAGAGGACCTGAGAGAGGACAGTCAGAGGACCTGAAAGAAGACAGTCAGAGGACCGAAGAGAGGACTTTTGTCTGACACGGATGTCAAACTGTTGCGGAGACTGAGACGGAACTCCTAAAGACTCCCTAGATGACTTATTTATTTTTTCTAGTAGTAAACTATTATTTCATATGAATGTATCTGTGTCAAAGAACAAAGTTGTCAGTCTTTTATATTATTTATGCTTTTTTTTTTGTTTTGTTTTGCCTGAGAACCGTTTTGTGTTTTGGAGATTTGGCGACTTGTAAAGTTTTGTAATAATATAAAGAGAAGATAAGGAAGAGTAAGTCAATACACTGTCAGCCTTACTTCCTTTCTCATATTTAATAGCACGGCGGTGTGTGCGTGTGTGAATTGATTAATGAGTGAATTCATTAGTTCGTGTTTGTAAACAGGTGAGTAAGTCATTTGGAAGATTGAGAGACGTAAAACGGCTTGTGACTGAGTGAATTGGTTCGACTTGGCTCACAAGTTAGGACATTAAGAGATTTGTTAACGAGGTGGCGAGTTAGTTGGTTATTGAGTTAGTGAGTCATTGTGTAAGTCGGCGTTGTTGGCGAAGGAGTGATTAATTTACTTTGTAAGGTCGTGAGTTAGTTGGTGAGTGAGTTCGAGTAGAGTGTGAATGAGTTAATGAATCAGTCTAGTGAGAGCATTATACAGGGAGTGAGTGAGTGAGTTACTTAGTCAGAGAGCGAATGACACTTGAGTAACTTCTGTGATTTTATTTGCACGAGTGCGACATCATCGTCAGTCATCCTCCATGTCCAGCCTGGTGGAGTAGAAGATCAACCTGCGCCGGTGGCCCGCGCGGTACAACGCCTGGCAGGTGTACGTGCCCTCCGCTTCCTGCTGCACGTCCTCGACCACCAGGGAGGAGGAGTTGGCGGGCACGTGCACGCGAAGCGCGCCGTCCGGCTGAGGCTGCAGCACGGCACCGCCACCGTAGTCGCACGCCAGAGCCACGCTGCTGTCCGAGCCGCTTCTCGTGAAGCCCCAGATGAAGACGGACGGAGGGTCGTCGTCGCCGCCGCCGCAGTCCAAGCGGACCGAACGCCCCGAGGGCGCCGTCACGTTGAAGGCCACGTACGTCACCTCCTCGGGGTCGAAGGGATCCAGAGCTAAGGGTGGAACAACACTGTTGGTTAGTGAGCAAGTGATCGAGTGAGAATTTGTGTTGTGGTTGACTTGCTTAGTGAGTGAGAGTTAGTGTGTGACTAAATTGATTGGTTTTTTAGTGATTGAGATTTTGTTTATGTTTGACTAAGTTGGTCGGTTGTGAGTGAGCAAGTTAGTGAGTGAGTGAAAGTTAGAGTGAGTGAGTGAGTTTATGGGTGACTACTAGTCAGTGAGGTTTTGTTTGTGGGTGACTAAGTTGGTTGATTATTGAGCGAGTAAATGAGTGAGAGTTAGTTTGTGGTTGGCTAAGTCAGTTGGTTATTGATTGTTATTGATTGATATTGACTGACTAAGTTAGTGGGTGATTAAGTTGGTTGGTGATTGAGTGAGAGGTGGAGAGTTAGTTGGTGGGTGACTAAGTTGATTGGTTATTCGGCGTGTCCATAAGATGTAGTTGGTGAGTGAGTGAGTGAGTGAGAGAGAGGTGGGTGACTAATTTGGTTGGTTAGTAGAGTCAGTGGGTGAGTGAGTTAGTTTATAAGTTAAGAGTTCGTTAGCCGAAGAAGTGGTAAGTTAGTTGTTTGAGTGACAGCATTAGTGAATGAGTGTGTTAGGTCAAGTTTGTGAGTCATTTTTTTTCTAATCAAATAAAAAGCAAGCCATTTATTCATTTGTAAGGATAATGTTACACGATGAGTTTAAATTTGAATATTGAGCTTTTTGGGATCATTCACTTGGAAACTATGAATACATTATATAGGCAATTATCAACAATTTGTGGATAAATGCGGTTTTCTGTTTTTGTTGTTTTAAATTTGCAACAAGGCTCAGTCTCTATTATTGTCTCCAGGTATTGCATTGACATGCTGGGATGGATTATTTCTCTCTTTGGCATTCTGGCTCGGTGACAATGTTCACATGCAATTTCTGAGAACATGAGTTGAGTCACATGTTAATAAGTATCTTGGCTAAGAGACCTCACAGTTTGCCCGGAATGTGCCAGTTCGTCTGCCTCGGGCCTGTTGGATGCGTCCCGCTTGATCGCCTTGGAGGATGTTCATCATTTCGACAAAAAGGTGCGCCGGGTCGCTGTAAAGTCGCTCGAGCGCTCACCTTGGAGTGGAAGAAGCCGAATCCAGGTGGCCAGCAGGCAGATGAGACGAAACATCCGGAACATGCTGTCACAGCGTGGTCACAATTTCTCCCTACCGCTGATTCTTTCTCGGACGTGTTTGAGCCGCCTGCTAAAATATTGAGTAGCACTGCAGGCCGTCGCCGTACTTCATGTTTTATTCAAGCAACTGCTGCATGTTGCGTTGTCATGAGAGAACACCAACTGACGCGTTCATGGACTTTGTTTTTCACTCTACAGTATGTAGCTGGGCTGCAACCGCGGTGTGAAGACGAGCGAGCGCGACCATCAGCCTTCAAGTCGCTCCAGGCTGAAAACATGCGAGCAGCCCGTTAAAAGTTGCTCTCATGGAGGCGAGCCCAGAAACAAGAGAAGGCTCTAATTAGTCAGCACTCACAGTTTGACTTGCTCGAGGCCAGGGGAGCCACCGCTCACTATTTATAGACAAACATCTTGTAAACCTTATTGATGATACGACGCAAACGTGTTGTTGGCCTGCTGCACAAACAACACACACCATACAGTTTGTTACTTTGTTGGTTAGTGAGTTTTAAGTTGATTTAGTTCACAAGTTCTTCTTTTATACACTTGTTTTGGGAGCCAATCATCTTTGCATGACGCCTTTGTGACTCAGTGAACTTCATACTGAGTCTTAGAAGCAGAAGGTACAACACGCTAACTAAAAGTTAAGCATGTTAATAAACTGTGATTTAATCTAATACCTGTACAGTTAATCACTATTATTACAGATTTTTTTTTTTTTTTTATTGCCATTCATTCCTGTGGGGGATCCAGATTTGGTTACCCAGTATTCGGGAATGGCTAATCTTAAGTGTCAAGTGTGGAAAAGCAGAAAAGGTTGAGGATACCACCCCTACGACAAAGCTTTGTACCCCGAAAGGCACAATGACTAATAAAAGTGCATCTTAATGTGTGGTCCCTGTAATGGGGCAAAAGCTTACCAGCTGCAAGCAGCATGCCACTTAAAGCACAAGCAGTGCGGCTTGGTTGGGAAAAGGAGGTAAGGACGGGGGAAGTGTGTGGGTGAGCAGGCCACACTAAAACAGAAGGATGTCAACATCAGGACACTTTACATCGGTGGTTCTCAAAACGGAGCTGTAAAATAAAAAATAAAATAAAAAAAAATATGTAATTCATTTTTTTTTTTTTTAAGTGCAGAGTCAGACAATAAAACCTACTTTTTTTCTACATTTGCTTTGGACTCAAAAATCGTATATGCAGTGTTGGGAACGTTCCTTAAAAAAAAAAAAAAAAAAGTAAATAGTTTCTTACTTTTTTCAGCAAGCAATGAGTAACTGAGTTAGTAACCGAATTACTAAATAATAAAAGTAACTTGCTACCAGGCAAAATAACTCTTTTATAATTATTGTATTTTATAAAATCATAGCGTAGACACATAATTAAAAATAATAAGATCAAAAGAAACAATTTTTGCGTCATTTCTTCTTCTTTCGCTTCTTCTTCTTCTACTACTACTACCGCCACAACAGCACAGTAAGTTGCTAATGCTAATATTGGTCGTTTTTCACTGATTTTTCACGGAGGATAAAGAAACATATACCTGTGAGTATTTGTTTTGTTATCTGTCTAAATGTGTTATTCCAACATTTATGTTCAAATATCCGTTGCTAAAGAGTTTTAAATCCGTGACCGTCGATGCTAAATGTTAGCACGTCAATGGCATTCCCATTATGTGTTAGCATTAAGCTAGCCGGGGGCTTTCTGAACGTAATGTGGTTTGCTTATATGAAACGTGTAAAGGCAAAAGGCCTGTGTCTTATGTTTAGTTTGACACTGACAGTAAACTTCATCTGGGAATGGCATTAACCAACACGAGGCCTCTTATTTTGAAGTAAGTCTATACAGCGTTCGTATCTCAAGTTTGGTTGGCAAAAAAAAAAAAACATCTCAAAGATGTCTGTCTCATGAAAAACGTATAATTGTCACGTGTGAATAGCGAAAATCCGCGTATAATTGACTATACATACATTGATATAAAATAATCATTTGTTTGAGAGAAGCCGGAGTAGCCGCAGAACCTACACGAGCACAGGGAGAGTTGAGATTAAAACCCCGAAACCTCAAATCTGTGACGCACCACCCTCACCCAACGTGCTGCCCCAATCTAAAGTTGAAAGTGAATTGGTTTTCCCTGAATTACACTGAATACAATAAGTAGTTTGATTGTAGTTCCAGGCAATATTTGTTCATTAAAATCAGTTTCATGTGTTCCGTATGACGCTGCCAAAACGAGCCATCGTGTTGCATTTTATTTGCACGCTTGAGGACTTGCTGTATCGAATTTGTCTAATGAAGACGTCAGCGTGAAAGTCAAGCATGAACGTCAGAAATGGAGAAGGAACAACAGACGTATTGTTTCGTATTGTCTGAATGCAAATGAATCATCAGTCCCTCTGGCTCATTTATTATTTTATGTCAACAGTTGAAATAAGTTCCAGATGAGAATTAACTGGGTTTGTTTGCATGAAGTCAACACAAACAAGCAAATGCTTTTCTTTGGCATGAAGGGAGTTTTGGCTCTTGAGCGTCTGACGCACGACCAATTACAAGTCTCTAAATCATCCGCAATTCATTTGATCAAAGTCTTATCTCTTATTTATAGCCAATAAGAATTTGGAAAATGCTATTGGGGTTTATTTATGTCGTTCATTGGTCTTTACGCATCAGGGTAAAATGTCATCATGACATTTTATTTCCGATCAGTGCCCTTTGATTGCAAAAGCTTTCTGACTCACTTACCCGTGAACTAACTCAGGTGAACTACCCAACTACCCATGAACTAACTCACAACAAGTTTATTTTGTCGCACGCCGTTGCCATAGCGATGCAGTTTGCCAAGTAAAATGCTGCGTTTTTTTTTTTTAAGTCTAAACGTGTGAAAACTCATTAAACACACATGAACGTGAATATTTTAGAGATTTCTTGTGCAATTTGCAATAATTGGCTCAATAGCGCCCTCTAAACATTTTTATGAACCTTTTCTGATTGTATGATTCAGCTAGATTTGTGAAAATTAGGAGAGATACTTATCAGCCAAAGACTTACAAAAAAAGTATTCTGTAGCCATATGCTAAACCAAACAGGAAGTCCACCATTTTGATTTATTTTGGCATTTGTAGCGATTTTGGGGGGCCTTTTTATAGGGGTCATATTTTTACAAAATCCTTCTACAAAACGTATCCAATCGTTTTCAACCTTGGCGTGTTTCATCTTAAGATGATAAAGATGAAAAGTTATCAGAATGTTTTTATTTTGTCGGATTTCTTTGCTGTAGCAATGCATTGTTTGCAAAGGAAAATGCTTTTTTTTTTTTGAGAGTCTAAACATGAGCGAAAACTCAAAAAACTTTGCACACACATCAGACCTGTCACGGACATAAATATTTTCGAGATTTGAGAGTACCCCAACGTGGCCCGGGTTGTGAGGGCCCTTTTTAGCTGCTCGCAGCTCCAGTTGCAAATTGTTTTTGCGAACAACCAAGTTACGGCTCGTCCGGGGACCGCGGTTTGAGAAGCACGCCGAAGCACGCCTTTTAGCGCTTTATGATCCTTGCCGGTCAAAATAAATGTTTTTTTTGTTCCTTCTCTCATAAAAAAGTGATGAATAGAAGCCAGTTGTCTTGCTCCAGTCGGGCTCGAGAGGTTTCTCTCGTATTTGAGTATGTTGCAACGCGGAGATGTGATGTTTCCCACACGGGCGTGAACGCCGGACATTTTTGTATTTTTCTGCGTTGAGCGAACCATAAAGATGACAAATATTTGGCATTTTGTAGCAGCCTATTCTGAGCCAGTGGGTGTAAACATGAAAAATAAGTCACACTACTATAGTGAGTTAGTGATTGCGTCGTAGATACCCCAACAATTTCTGCCTAGCAACAAACGACTCGAGCAACTTGTGACTTAGGGGGGAAGAAAAAAAAATAAATAAAAAAATCATGTGACTTATGTTGATTTACGTTGCGGCATCTGCTAGAGACATGGTGATTTATTTCACTTGTGAACTTTTAGGATTGAATGGCAAACATTTTTGGTTGTTTGTTGCTATTGGAAGAGAATATGAAACAATAATAAAAAAAAAAAAAAAATATATATATATATATATATATATATATATATATATATATATATATATATTTATTTATTTATTTATTTTTTTTCTTCCCCGGAAAACTAACTTGAACTCTTGAGTTGAGGTGTCGGCATCTGGAAGCAGTAGAAATCTTGTCTGGAAGATAAAGTAAAGAAGATATGAATGCCAATGTCCAGTCTGGGATCAATTACGCAGAAACCGAGGGGGAGGGAGTAGATAGTATATCTTCATGTAGATACTCACGCACACGCACACAAATACGCTCAACAAACATTTTGGTATGTGTGTTTGTGTCTGCGTGTACGTGGTTTTTGTATGGCCCCGCCTTCAGCGCCTCCCTTCCCTCCCTCCTCGGCCATTTAACGAGAAGCTTGTGGCAGCTCCAGATGTGGACGGCCGCCGCCCACTGGCGCCCGCTGCCAAAGCTGCCGGCTCACGGGGGCCACGCGTTGGATCAATAGCGAGCGAACGAGTGAGTGAGTTAGTTAGTTCGCTCCACAGTCAGTCAGTGAGTGATATTGAGAGATTTGGGTTTGTGAGTAGGGGTGGGAACCTCTGAGTTCCTCACGATGTGATATACATATGCGATACGAGGCTCACGATTAACGATTACCTCACGATATGACGATACCGCGATTATCGATATATTGGTCAGATAATAAATTCACGATCATCTACGATAAATCTATATAAATAATAAATAAAATAAAATAATCAATAAATTAATAATAAAAATACGCAAATAAAAATAAAAAATAATAAAAAAATATAACAATATAAATAATAATAATACATATACACACACATATATAATAAAAATAAATCAATTCAATATCAATAAATAATGAATAAAAAACAATATAATAAAAATAATATCAATATAAATATAATATGAATAAATACATAATATATAATGTATATAAAAATGATAATATAATAATAATAATAATAAAACTAGGCTCTATTTCGCCTGAAGACTTCCATCCATTTCCTCGCCAGTCTTTTGAGGCACTCCCCCTAGTGGCCCGCCAAGTAATTGCTCAATAAGTCATGAACAATCGTGCCGTTACAGTGGCTGAATATTAACTGCAAATATCGCGATACTTGCGCAGACGTATCGATAATCTATCGGGAGACAAAGTATCGCAATCTCGTCACACTCCTATAAGTGAGTGAATTAAATAGTTGTGAATTGATGAGATAAGACTTGGTTAACGATGTAGTTAATGAGTTAGTTAAGTGAGCCAGTTAGACTTTTATTGAATTAGTTTGCGTGTTTGTTTCTGAGTGACTGACTGAGTGAGTTAGTGGGCCATTTGCTGTGTGTTTTTTTTTTTTTCTAATTAGTTTTTGAACTGATGTTGAATGGTTTGAATAACTGCATGAGTACAAACACTTAGTTAATGAGATGGTTAATGAGTATGTTGGCCAGGTACTATTTTATTTTTTTTTTGTGATTAGTTTGCGAGTGAGTGAGTGAGAGTGAAGGAATGAGAGAGTGAATGAAGGAGCGCGTTAGTGTCAGTTACATAATGTATTATGGATTAGATGTGTTTTTATTTGTTAATTAAGTTTCACTGGCTTAAGTGAGTTATTTAGGCAGCAGGAAATAAACGTAGAGGTGCTCAAGCTTTTCTGATCCCTGTGAAAGACTTTTTGAGTTCTTTCAAACGAGCTTTCTGCTTGCCGCCAAACGAAAATATCACAAAAAGCAAACATTTTGAAATGATGATCTCGTCTCAATTTACTTCCAGCTTGGTGATGTGTGCTGAAGTCCAATTTGCACATTTTTACAAGCGTTTTTACGGCAACATCTGCACACCAACCTCTCAGCAGTGCATTGTGGGATGCGTAAGACGGAGGAAAGAAGGGGCGTGTCATTGAATGAAAATGAATTTGCCAAAACAGGCTGTGAGAAAATCTAAATATCCAATCATAAAATGTGTTCAAGGCTAGAGCTGTCAAAATGAATCGATTAATTGACACGTAATCGATTATCAAATTCATCGACAACTATTTTAATAATCAAGTAATCATTCGGAGCCATTTTTTTAATTTAAAATTGTCCAAATCCTCAGATTTATGCATACCAACAGTAATTGTTCACTGATTTCTGTAGTCCTTCATAAAAGAAGACCGATTATCTTCCGTGTTTAATCAAAATAACATTTTCAAACATCTCTTTTTACTTTGGAAAACAATGAATGAACTGGCAACATTGTACAACATCAATCCCACTTTTATTAATCACTATACAAACGCAAATTACGAAATAAACAGCAATCACTGGTTAATTAATCAACAGTAATCGGAGGAAAAATATGCTTTTGTAAATCACTTTAATTCAAAATTCACATGAATCCAGTAGTCTATTAAACAATTGAATAATCAATAGATTAATTGGTTAGTGACAGCACAATTCAAGTCACTTTTTTTTTTTTTTTTAAATCTCTGTCAGACAATTTAAAAAGTTACTCATATTATATTATTTGATCGTTATGATGAGAAATCAGTCACCAGCATTTGCGTTACTAGTTATAGGTGTAACCAACATGAAAACCAGACAGCTGACAAGCAGTTGTGGAGCTGAAAACTTGATCAAGAGCCGCCACCTGTGCTGTCCTATGCTGCAAAAAGAAGAAGAAGAAGAAGAAGAAGAAAGGAGTTCTGCTGCCATCTAGTGGCCACTGCCATTTTCCTCAGCACAACTTGTGGACACTGCGTAGTCTTTTTTTTTTTTTTTTTTTGTGGTCTCTTTGATTTTTTCCCCCCTCCAATTTATGGAGCAAGGGAGTGTGTGTTTTGGAGAGTATCCGTGTATATGTGCATGTGTGCAAATGTGCGTTTACCTCAGTTTTATTGTGCGAGGTAAATTAGCTCGTCTCTATTACAAAAGTTAATCACGACATTTGGCGTGTACAAAATAACGTCTGTGTCGTTTGGAATAGTGTGAAAATGGCAAGCTTAAAATTATGCAGAACGTAGAAAGCAGCAGAGACGATTTTGCAGGTAAAGTGGCCCCACACACAAAAGCAAATGGAAGGGCAGCGCGTGTCACCATGGAAACTATCAGCTTCTCCTTCTTCACCGTCGTCGTCATCTTTTTACTGAGACACTTGAACATTCTTACAGACTGAGAGCACAACAAAAACAAACCTCTCTTCGCGTACTGTAATATACTTTTTTAAAAAACGTGTTCGTCGTTGAAATTCAAAGAGTCCGTATTAACGCGTTTCATGATGGAAGACTGGGACTTGTTTTCATGTCTATCTCATAATATTGCACATTAAAGTTGAATACAAATTGTACCTAAATAAAAATAAATAGTTCTAAAAGATGAAATGCAAATGTGTTGTACTTAGAGTTATATATACAACAGAACAGTACTTGCTGTGTACCCCCTTTTCGAGCCTAAAGTTAGTTGGGATAGACTCCTGCTCACTATAGACCCTTCCAGCTTACATCACCGCTTAACTCCCACTGCGCCTCCTGGAGGGCAAACATCCCATAACAAATGAATGTAGAGAGCTTGATTTTCAGCGAGCGTTTTCATTAAAAGGTGGGAAATATGTCAAGTGTCACAAAAAACGTCCTACATTACTGCGACTCATTGAAACCAGTCGTTTGGAGCCGCTAGCTACAAAAAAATGGAGTTTGGTGGAGGGAAAAGTGGAAGTGGAAGCTTAAGGTATGTCGTTTTTGCTTGAAACTGTTGTGTGATGAAGGGTTGGATCCCAAGGCGCAGACACAAATTAGGTTTTATCTATTTATTCACATCGAGAAGCAGAAACTAAGAGAGCGGTACACAGAAACAGTTGGACAGTCATCCGTCAAACCACACACAATTCTCAGACTGCACCCACAGACAGTGAATTGTAAAGGACTAAAGAACGACATCACGTAGGTCCAGACATCACCTAAAGCAGGGGTGTCAAACATACGGCCCGCGGGCCGGATCAGGCCCGCAAAGGGGTTTAATCCGGCCCACCGTGCTCGTCTTTTACTCCTCACTGTCTTCCGCCTGGTTTAGAATCGCAGCCGAAAGAACGATCTCGTCTCTGTTTGAGCTATTAGAGCATCCGTCGTCCGCGCATAAGTTCACCATCGCATTGGTCGCTGATTTATGAACCGATTTTCTAGCTCACACTGATTGTTTTCTAATTACATTGACGGCCTGCCCTCCACCGCAAGGGACTTCAACGTGACGTCACACTGGAAGGGTCTATACACGATAACTCGCACTACATATTTGATGAAATGACGAAAGGAGCGGATCCGGATACTATTTTGTGTACGTACGTCGCGTTTTGTTTCAATGAACTTCCGCCCGAGTGGACGCAGCTCTGCGTTTATTTCCTGCAGTGACATTCTTGTTTGCCTCCTCTCATCCCTGCCAGTTTCCATGACAACACCACTTCACTCTCTCATCCTCTGCTGCCATGCATTCTCCTGACCTTCCATCGCTCTTTTCATTTTCTTCGCAAAAAAACAAAAACAAAAAAATAGCGGCACCCAATCCTCTTCTCATTCCGCGACTCTAATTGGTGCTCGCCGCATACCGGCGGGAAAAATGATGGATGCGCATCAAGTGGATGACATGTTTACGATGACAAACAAATCTTGCCTGCAGGCCATCTTCATCCCCCTGCTGAGGGACGTAATGATGCCTCACAACAATCCTGTCTGTCTGTCTGTCTGTCTGTCTGTCTGTCTATCTATTTTCTTAACTCATATTTTTCATATAAAAAGGAAATATGTGAGCACAAAACACGACTGACCTGATGCATTGTCCCCACTTGGTCTTCCTCATTCAGAGGTGAGCGCCTTGGCCACCTTCGGGACAGCATAAGACAGACATACGGATCCGCCACGCTGGAGACGCAGCTGGTCTCCCGGCTTCTCGGTGTGGCAGTGAGATTAGCCGTTCTTCGCAGAGGATAAAGATAATATAACCGTGAGTATTGTTATAAGGTCTGTCTACGTGTTCCCCCCACTGTTTGCATTCAGATATCCCACGTTTACATAGATGCTAACTGTTAGCATGTGCGCCTAAAGGACTTCCCATTGTATGCTAGCGTAAAAGTAGCGGCGTGCTATGTGGTTGTTTGGAAGACACGACAAACCGGGAAAAAATGGTAAGTCAGCTCGTATCTCAAGGCTAGGTTGAAAAAAAACACACAAAAAAAACACAAATGCAAGAAATATTTATGTAAACATAAATGTAAAAAAAAACCCAATACTAGTTCAGTACTTGATTTATTTTTTTAATCTTGAATCATTTATGTATTGATTTGACAATATGTTTGCTATTGTGGTTGTGTGCAACTGCATTGCATCACACCAACAGCTGCTTCTGATATTTCGGTTAGCATATTTAGCAGCTCTCAGCGTGATGCAGCGCAGCCCTCCAGAACCGCAATGACAATAATAAACAAACACATTGTGAAATGACTACATGTCTGGGAATGTCAATCAAAAGTGAAAATTATCATCACAACCGTTGCTACATCTTAGATTCGAGGCAAAGTGGTCTTTTATGGCCTACTTGGTCCTATTTTTATATGTAATGGTTCTTTCGTCAATTTGATGAAATATGTTAATTAAAATCCAGCAGAGTAAAACACGACAAAATAAAAATATTATACAATAAATACACAAATTGTTTAATTAATTGCACAATTACATTATCAAAAAGAGGGTGAATATTTAATATTAGATTCAGAACACTTTATCATAAACAAATGAAAATATACAAAGAGATATAAAAGTATGTATATAATGTATTTTTTAAACAAACTATTTTATGGTCATTTTCACATTATTTACTGCAAATAAGGTATGTTTATTTATTTACCTGTGCCAGTGACGTATTGTGACAAGGAACAATTAAAAGCTCTTCCACTAGATGGCAGAAGGCACAATTAACCTGTATATCCACCTGTTGCCACGCAAGCAACAAAATGATAGTTTTAGATTCAACTAAACAGGCCCAGATTACACTTATTAAGTACATTTATGAATAAATTGAAAGCCAATCATAATTATTTAAAAATATTTACTTTCTGTGACATTTATTTATGTTTAGTGTGAGATTTTTCCAAACGTGCATTGACAATAAAGGTTGGAAAACCCCGTTTTTTTTCGTTCTTTTTGACAGTGCGGGTGTACCTAATAAAATGTCCAGCGAGTGTCACTGTGGGAAGTCCACACGGTGACACTAGTCAGTGACTTACGGATGCCCGTGTGGACATTCTCGTGATTGTCAGCTCGTCGATGGCGACTCGTCCTGCTTGGGAGTCATGAACCGCGGCGAGGCGACGCGTCTCCGGATTTCAACCCAAACTTCCAGCCAGACGTGCCGCGCCGCGCTTTGCTAGCTGAGGCTTTGTTGTGGGGCGAGACTCCCGTGGTGTCTCCACTCTTCACCCGCCTCCAGCACTGTACTCCAGCGAGCGGGGTAAGCGGCTGTGGCTGCTACACGCGCCGGCTCAGCGAGCGCTGTCGGCGGCTTCCACCCCCGGGGAATGTCGGCCCCTGACGTCGGCCTCCTCCTCCTCCTCCTCGGGTGTCACACAGCAGCCAGATGGGGTAGAGTACGCCGCATGTTTTTACCTCTAACTGTCACACAGTCTTGTTTTTAGTGAAAACTTTACCATTTTTTGTTAGATTTAATTAAATGTTTGCTGGTGATTTAAATAAAAAAAAAAGTTGAGTTCGCGAGGGCATACGTCAATTAGCATGCTAGCTAAGTTAGCATCTGACGCATCCAGCTCGCCGGAGTGGGCTTCCACGCCACCGGCCAGCGTCCCTCGGAATAAAAAAAAAGCTCCACACTCCCCCCTCGGGCTAAAAGAAGAGGCACTCGGCCGACCTCAGGCGTAGCCCGACGGATGTCGTTCACCCACCCCGTGCTCTCCGTAACCGCTGCTTCGTATTAGCCTGTCGGCTAGGCGGAAGCGGCGGTGAAGCTGCACCGAGTCGTGTGGGGTGACAGGCGGCTGACACTTGCACGCACAGCTGGTGTGGCCATGCGGCGACTTGACATATTAGTCACACTGACATTTAAATGCAAACATTACGTGACATTTTATTCGTTTCACTTTTTCTTTTTTTTTTTTTTCTGGCGGTGCCAACAACTCGTGTTTTGAGGAGAAATCCTCAATACAAAATGTTCCTGCACGCATCCTGGCGAATAAGAACCGGTCTAGTGTGTTTTTGCTTGTCCGGTTCTTGGCTCGTTTTCCCCGCCATGGGTGTGCGTGCGTGATTCGTCGACATTGACCAGCAGCCTGTTGCATGTATGGTTGCCATAACGCTCCTGCTGCTGCTGGGCTTTAAGTGCACGCGCACACAGACTGCGTGTTCTAGCTCCCATATCCCGGCTAGCTATATTTAGCCCACTAACAGAGTTTGCAACTTGATCCGAATTGTCTTGCACAGCTCAGTGGCGGGCAGTGCATTTGGTACTTGGCCTTCAGTGGGGACTTTACCAACTTAATCCACTTCTTAACATCACCACTATCATGTTGCAATCATAGAAACCATCAATAATATAAAAAAAAAATAATAATATAAAAGCACATAACTGTTCTCGAGCTGAACAAGTTCATAAT
Organism: Festucalex cinctus; assembly: GCF_051991245.1. Taxonomy (NCBI): domain Eukaryota; kingdom Metazoa; phylum Chordata; class Actinopteri; order Syngnathiformes; family Syngnathidae; genus Festucalex; species Festucalex cinctus. The sequence goes on from NC_135423.1 coordinate 2,278,667, forward strand.
CAATATATGGTTGTTAAAATGACAAAACATTTTTTTATTTTTATTTTTAAAGTTAATAAATTGCATCATAGACACCAGGGATGCAGCTTAGTTACAGCAGGTGTGCATTGCTAGTCAAGGTTGACTATAAACAAGATTGCTTTAGAATTCTGACATCAATGAGGGCCACAGGCCCCGAGGACAAATTTGAAATCTGGTTGGGAGACAGTGCAGCACCGCATATTTGTTGTTTGGCAAATTCAGATTAAAAAAAAAAAAAAAAAAAAAAAAAGTTTATTTGATGAAAAAAAATCACATTTCTGCTGTTATCTGGTACCATCTTGGTGTCAAGGAAGTGCGTTGTTTGTTTGACATAAGTCTGCTACTAAAGATAATTTCCACAGGAAAAAAAAGGCACAATTAGGCGATTATGTGACTAGGAAGCCACAAATCGGCATCAAAACCATGCATATTCATTCAAATTCAACATTTGCAAACTTTGCAATCACAATTTTTGTCTGCGGAAGCCAACACCTATTCGTTCCAAGTGTAGGCAGTTTTTAGTCACTTATTCAGTGACTTGCGGATTTTTGTTTCTTGCAGGGGAATGTTAAACTTGAGCCATGCAGTGTAAATCAAGCCTCGGAATTGCTTAATTGGCCACTGATTTTATATTAATCTATTTGATTGGACCTTGTTTGGCTGCAGTTGTAGAGACAACACCGCGCACATGGAAAATGCAAGTGAGATCACATGAATGGTGAGGGTGGGGGACTCAACTTCCTGTATCTTCTGTCTGCAAATGATTTTGAAAGGAAAAGCTTGTGACATACAGTCAGTTAATCATGATGAAATTAAATCGCATCCGCAGATAGGGGGATGCAAACTTTACTGAACCGAGCAGTGAGCAATCACAGGCCACGATATAAGGAGCACAATGCATCAAATGTGGTCCAATATGAGGGTTGTGTCAAAAATAGCCACTTTCCCTTTTGATTGACACTGAAAGTAGCAAAAGTTGAATTGCGAGCCAATTTTTCGCCAGAGAACATATTGGAAATGGAAGCAGGAACAATCTCCATCATAAAACATTGAACAGGGTCCGATATTAACGGTGGCCCGACGCCCCTGGGCCAGTATGGCACTGTGTTGTCAGGTCACCCACATAACCTACAGAAGACGCTGGCCTGAGTAGGCCAGTACAAATTCCATAAGAATGGCAGTGAACTCGATTCAACTCATTTCACAGTTTGGCCGATAGAGAACAGTTCATGCATGAATGAAAACCCTCCAATGTTGCTGAATTAAAGCGATTCTGCAAAAGAGATTGGGCCGAAATATCTCAGAAAATATGCACACATTTTGGTGATCATTTTCCAAATTAAAAGCAGATGTTTGCAAACATCTTATTTTGATTAACGCGAAGATAAACACTTTCACGGAGGAGTACAGAAATCTGACAATGTTTACTGTTGAGTGAAATTTCAAGTTAATATCGACTTGCTCATCAAAATAGTTCGAAAGTCGACTAGTCGGTCATTTTAATTGAACTGCTGTGTATGTGTTAACCTACAGCGTATTGGGTTGGTTATTTAAGCATGTTTCATAAACTCATTGTGACCGTCTTCCATTTTTCTGTGTGTGGCCATGCGGAAAACATTTAGACATCCCAAAGTAAACAATGTTTGTTTGTTGTAGTCATGCGTTTGTGCGTGTCACTACTGTGAGCTCAAGGAGCAACCACGTGGCAGCCTAACTGGCCTCAGATGACACCGGCAGGTATGGTTAGCACGCCGCTGAGCGCTAATTGGCCACCCGGCGTCCCCTCTCCTCTTGTCCGAAGTTGCGTTCTTCTCATCATTGTTGTTGTGCCGACGCTGCGTTGTGACCATCTCCTCTTCAGTGCCACACGACGCGGTTCGCCGAACGGAAATGAAATTCTCCAGCTGTGGAGGCAAACGGTCGGCTGCTAGCTCATCAAATTAATGGTGGCGATGGGAGTGTGAAGTGCTTATCTATCCTGAAAGCAGACAATTTAAAAACAAATTTCATGAATGTGTCTGTGAAGCTGAGAGAGGGAGTTTTTTTTTTTTTTTTCCCCTATTAGCTCTCGCTCTGTCTATCGATGATGAGGTTGCAGTTTCACATATTCCCTTGCTCTAATTGGCAGCCTTCCAACTTCCAAGCATGCCTGACAAAGGATGTGACCGTTGACCTACAGTGCAAAAAATCAACCGCTACTTCCTTGTTTCGGAACAGAGGCTCGGATGTAACCTGGTACACAATAACGACTTTTTTCAAATAAAAAAAAAAAAACGTGTCAGGAGAGAAAATAATCAAATATTTCCTTTAAAATGCGTACACTCAAGTTCATATTGTAACTAGGGATGTCAAAATTAGTGTGTTAATTTTGAGTGAATTTAAAGTTTCCTTTTACGCAACTAATTTTCATGCGCGATTCATGACAATGAAAATACAAATACATACATAAATACATTCACAATAGCTATAATAAAAAATATTCATTAATAAATAAAAATAAAAATATATAAATGCAATTACGCCATCTAGTGGCTTCTTTCTTTTTTTTTACAGTACTGTACATCTTTTTAATTTTAATTAAATGTTATGAATTACTGTATTATGAAATTACTGTATCAATGACTAAAAGATGCAGCCGATTGTCTATGAACTCATTCACTCCCAGCCATTTTTACTGAAGCAACCCCCTTCACTGTTTTACTGGATTTTGCATGAATTTGCAAGGCCCACATAATATTGTGCTCTATTGCTATAAAAAACATGGACCCTACCAAAAGAAAGATTAGAATCTCTTCTTTCATCAGGAAAACAAAAAGTACATTTCTGTCTGTGTCCGTTTTGCAACAATTAGCATTAGAATATAGCTAAGTTTCATTCTCATTTTCATCATAGCCCTGGTTGATCTGTTGTACTCTGCTGCCACTTGTTGGCCATTTTTGTAATTACTACCATTTCTGCACCCGTTCTCTGCAGTTGAGAGGCTGTATCAAAGCCTTCTGTATGCTCTAGCATTAAAAAACAAACAAACAAACAAACAAAAAACAACATATAAATACGTCTTTGGGACACGTAATACGTTTAAAATAAAACGTATTTATACGTTTTTGGGAGCAAATGAGTTAAACACGTTTTCCCACTTATGTTAACAAGAGTATGAAAACTTAGAAAACAATATTTTATTGTACATTTAAAACAGACATAACATTTGCGATTAATCGTGCGTTAACTATTGAAGCCCTGCGATTACTTACGATTTAAAAATTTTTAATCACCCGACACCCCTAATTGTAACGTATATTGTTATTCTGAAGGAGGGATTCAATTTATGCCGTGATGTGAAATACAAGCCATATTGCTTAGCGTTCTCTTGTAATAATCACATTGAGTGATCCTATCTTCTGTTATGGCTCTGATGCGCTCATTTTGAGTGATTGATTGATTGATTGATTGATTGACCAAGAAGTGTGTCCCAACACTTTTATCCACATAATCTCCTTCCTCTTTACACGTTTGTCGTGGTCTCCCGACATGTTTTTTGTTTTGCTGCTGCTTGACTTATGTGGAGCGTGCCAGAGAACCTTGCCAGAGGTTACTTGAGGTCGTTAGCCATGAGCACAAAAATCTTCCAATCATGACACAGCGTTCCACTTTTATCAGTTCCATCCTTGACAAATTACTCGGCCGGCGTCTGTCATCTGCGTGGCCGCCATCCTGCGCCTGTCGGCGGGGGGGCAAAGTGCACCGTGTGGCGGCAGCGCGAGCTCGCGGACAAACAACAGCCTCGGCATTAGTAGCTTTGTAAGCAGGTTGCCGTGGCAACACAACAAGCGGAGGAGGCCAACCGGCAGGTCGAGAGCTTGTGATAGGCGGACGGCGGCGTTTGGTTTGATGTTGCAGACCTGTGACGTCCTTTCCTGTTACGGCATTATTATCATTAACGGCAAACACAAGTCAATTAAACGAGCTTGCGCATAATGCCGCCTTCGCTTTCTTGCCAGCGGGTCGCAACTTGTCCGAGGCATTAATTCCCCACAGGTTTAAATGTTACACAACACTGACAATCACATTAATAATTTATCATCGTAAAAGGAACTCCAGATGCGCTTTGTCTGCTTTTAAATGATCTTTCTGACTTCTCAATGTAACCTTTTTGTCATGGTGGCTCCCTCGACATCTTTGGCTTCTTCTCCAAGAGAATGAAAGTTGGCACGGGCTTGTTTGCTGATTCAGTGTCTGTTTCAAAGCAGCAAAAACTCTGCAGACTTGCAAAGCTTGCATGTCAATCACTGGAAAAATCATTTAGCGGACAGGAACACTTGGCGTGAACTTCTTTTGTGTGGGAAACATTTTAGTGTCAATCAAAAGCGTGTTTATCTTCTGTGACGGCGAAATTTTTGTAATGGGTGTTTTTTATTTTTTTTCCTTTTTAAACGTGTTGTCGTATTACATCACCGCAGTGATTAATCACACAGATTAAATAAGGCAAAAAAGTTTCCACTGAGGGGGAAGAAAAACACTTGGTGGTTTCATTCCGTCAAGGGTCATGCATGTTGTTTTGGCCTCTTACTTATTTTTCCTCCGGAGCCCCATGTTTGGTAACAGACTAATTTGGTGAAAAAAAGCCCTCCACTGTCAATGAATGTTGCTTCTGCGTCATTTATCTGCAAGCGAGTTTATTTGTTTCCGTAGACTGGGGCATCACTGTTCCAGACAGTCTCTGCATCTTGTGATAATATCAGTGAATTCTAAATATAGCGGGAGCAGTGATGTAAAGTTGGGCCCGATTGGTACATATTTTTTTTTAGGTTGAAGTTGATTTGGCAGAAGAAGAAAAAATCCAATAACCGATTTAAAAGGGTCCATTGATTTAATAAAATATTTCATGAATAAAATGATTTTTTTGGTACAACAAGAAAAATAATTACGAGTAGAACATTTGACTGCTTTAGTGCTTTATTTCTGTAAAGTAACAGACGAATTTTCAAGTACAAAAACATATTTGCGCTGTACTGTATCCATATCACAGTAGATAAGCAAAGTAATGAGTGAAATGACTGACAAAACATTTATGAGTGATGCCCTTTTATGTTAAATCCGATTTCTTGTAGTTGTACTCTTATTTTCTTTGCTATGAAGTGATGACTCATTAACCCAAATAAAAAACAAACACCTTTCAGAAGTCAGAACATGTCATCTTTGACACAGGTGCATTTTAAATATATGATGTACAGACAGAGAGTTGAATGGAACTGGGCGACTAACTTTTTCTCATTACTTTTGTGCAATTTCTCCACAGTCATCGCCGATACAGTAGGGAGGATTAATCGCATTAATGGGTTTGTTTTATTTTATTCGCCATGCACTTTTTTTAAGAATCGTTTTTTCGGATGTGAGCATGTATATGCACGTGGCGAAGATTCTCCGTAGCCATTCAGACTACACTTGGCTCCTCCCCTCACATCATCATGCAGTACTTCCTTGACACCAATTGATATTTTCTAATTAAAGCTGTGGTGCCATCATGTGACTGTCATTTTAAAAAGCACAATGATTTATTTTTTTTATTGAGTGAATATCCGTGGGTGAGTTTCACAGGGGATAAAAACGTGGCGAGGTGATTTCATGAAGAGTGAAATCCAACATTGAGGAGGGGGATTAGTACCGGCATATTTCCCCTGAAGATTTCTTAGGCCTTGGCGGAGGTCTGCGCTCACTATTTGCCCTTCTTGTTGTGTTCATCAAGTCCAGCAATTGCGTTTTACAACCGTCGCTTTTATGTACCATGAAGGTCTTGCTAAAACAATCCATGTTTACGTCACGCTACTCTGAACACACATGACTGTTGAAATTTTTTTTTTTTTTTTTTTTTCCATGTTTGTACTGAGTTTAGTCCAAGTGACGCCGTCCAATCAGCCAGCCTGCGCACACCTGGTACATCTGATTTAGTCTGGGCTGCCTTTGCATAACGAGCTTGACTGGTGTGTGTGCATTTCCGAAGTGCGTCAGAGAATTGAAATCTGATATTTATTGGACGGGGAGATTAGCGTTTCTTTATGAGGACATGGATAAATTAGTTTAAAAAGTAGTTGTTGTTTTTTTAAACAATTTCTAACAGTTCCCATATTTTAATGACATTCTCTTCCTTTAAAAATTGGGAAGGAATTCAAAACTAGCCAATGTCCACATCATTGAAAAAGAAGGAATAACCAAAGTACAGCATGATCTTATAATGTTGTATTTGTCATGACTGGGTAGGGCTGCTCGATTATGGTAAAAATACTAATCATGTTTATTTTGGAAATAATTGAAATCATGATTATTAAAATGATTGTTTATTTTTTGGTTAAAAAAAAAAGTATGTTTAAGAAATAAAAAATATTAAGACAAATTTAAATAAATACATACAAATAGTAAATACATAAATAAAATAGAAACACTATGATTATTTAAGTCCATTTTAGCCCAAACAAAATTTATCATAATATATATTTATAATAATGTTTATTTATTTAAGTTGCACAGTGCATGTGCACTGTGCAGTAGGACGATAATTTTTGCACAAAACAAGAAAATGTTTACACGTAAAAAAACAAACAAAAAAAAACAACTAAATATTAAGAGAAATAAAATTGTCAGAAACACTATAATTATGTTACTTTTGGATGAAACAAAATTGCTTAAATTAGTGATTTTAAAATTGGAAAAAAAAGGTGCAAATGTATAAATTTAAACAACTCAAAAATTACTATTAATAATCTTTTTTTTTTTTTTTTTTTTTTTAACGATTATGCAGATTTTTGTAATTGTGGAGTGTTATAATTGAAATTGTGATTGATTTTCGATTAATTGCACAGCCCTATCACTGGGGTATTAGTATTGTGTGTCTCTCTATTTCCCACTCAGTCGCTGCTTCTGGCAATACCTGTGCCACATTTGTGCATCTGATTCTCATTGGGGGGGGGGGCGTGTCTGCAGCACGGGGTTCCTCGTCTCCCACTCGGCTGTGATGTCATTCCGGTTGCCCTGGAAATCTTCCCGTTTGTGGTGAGCGTGAAAGAGGATGCTCATGATTTTTGTGTTTTCCTGTGCTGTCAAGAGACTTGCGCACGATCATTTCTGACTGAAAGTGGGTTTACGATGATTTCATAACGTGGCTAAAGCACATTCAGCACCTGTTTTAAATGCACTCTCACAGTTTTGTCCATCAACCAACTTCCGTCATCACTGTATTTTACAGGTACGCCAACATTCTCTCATACATGCGACTTTATAATCCAGGTAAGAGCAGATGGACAAAAAAAACAAAAAGTTTATCGTTTTTGGTTCCCAGAAGTTACGAAAAACTTGAAAGTCAGATAACTGTGCTTCTTTTTTTTTTTTTTTTTTTTCCCCCCATTTCGTTTTTTTACAACCCAAAATGGATCAATGAAAAGGCTCGCATCGCATCTTGTTGATGGCGTCGGCCTCCACAGACTCTCCTTGAAGTGAGCGTCTGCTTGCTATCACCCCAGGTCGGCATTCACTCCCAGATAGGCATTATCTCGTCTTGGCCGTCGACTTGAAGGTCGGCTGCCCGCCGTTTGATTAGTGTGTCCCCCCCCCCAGGCTGTTTGATGCACAAAGCCAATGAGTCACATTTGTCAACAGGGGTGACATCTGACCAGCCCCCGCTAGGTTAATGAGTGATGAGGTCCTGGCCCCAGCGTACAAGGCGTGTCTCTGTTCCTTACTTGAGTTGGTTAGTTAATGACTAATGGTGACATTGTGTTCTGGTTTTGCTACTATTTAGTACCGGGCAACACCAAGAGAATGGACAAATATATTTTATTGATCATTAGCGTCTGAAAGAATTATATGGAAAATCACTCTATGGAGAGCTTCGAAAAGGGGGAATGATGAGCCACAAGAAAAGGATACTTGAACTTCTAAGAAAGTGTTGTTTTTAAAAGACAACATCGGCAGTCAATACTGCTACACGTGATTCTCATGCCCAAATCCTGCTCTACGTAATATGCGGTGACAGAATCGAAACGATGAGCCTTCAAGAATTCCAAATCAGCACTTAATAATACCTTGCTTCCATTTAAAACATCCTTTCTTTATGAAACCAGATTTTCTGCAATGAGGGCAACCAAAACTAAATTGCGAAATAGTCTTGATCTGCGGAACACGCTTGGGGTGTCGTTGCCCGCCATTAGCCCAAGATAGGACTAGCTCCAGTGTCATTAAGTCATTAAGCCTTTTAGCGTAGCTCATTGACAAAAAAAAACTAGTAAACAAGCAAATAAGATCAGGACTCCTATTCTTTATAATGACTACATTAATTATAATGGTGAGTTGTTTTCACCATTTGTTTTGTTTTTGTTGGTCTGTCAAAATATTGCTTTGCATAAAACCTGTCCATGGTAGAGAAATGTTTTTTTTTGTTTGTTTTTGTTTTGTTTTGTTTTTTAATGTGGGAAGCGGGTGACTCAAGAATTAAGTCTTGTGCTATTTCCACCATTTTGAGTGTTGATCGCTCTCTCTCTGGGTTCTATGTAAAAGCCTGTGGCGTACAAATGTCATCTGTACCGTTATGCCTCTTGCGGGTCACGTGTTCAAATGGGCTCAAGGCAAAACACGTAATGAGTCAGGCATGCTTGTTTTGCGAGGCGGGTGAGTCAGGTATCGTTACACAAAGCCTTGTGGAATGTGCAGTGAAGATCTTGTGGACCCAGAATGCTGCTGGGCTACTTGGACAGAGGGAAACTACAACCCCGTCACCACAACCCATCCTCCCCACCCCCCACTTTACTCCAAACACAACAGTCTGCCGGCTCGTTATTAAAGACCTGCTGTGGTGACGGTGCGAGGCCTTTGCTCTCTTATCGCTGTTCTTTCGTGTCGGCCTCCCTCGCGGCGTCCATGTTGTCCCCGAGGCTGAGAAGTGCGCCAATGATTGTCAAGATGACTCACCATGGTGCTCTCTCTCCCTGTGTCCAGGTCTGAGTGTGTCCACTGAAGCATGAAGCGAGAGAATATCAATGATGTCGTGCCTCATCCGCAACCTGAGTGTGTTTACAATAATTGACAGGTTGGATATGTTTTTTTTTTGTTTTTTTTGTTTTTAATATAACAGTTATCTCACTTTTTTAGGATCAACTTCACAATTATCCCTTGCTATATTGAAGATGACTTTTTTTTTTTTTTTTTTTTTTAATAGTAGGCTACTTATTCACCATTGAAGGTATGCTTTCCTTATTTAGCCATTTTTGGCAGTCAAACATTAATATTTTGCCTATAAATAAATTTTGATATTTTCAATATTTTTGATGTACAATCAGTACCTTTTAAAAACACATTTTGCAACTTGCTGTCGACTGAAAATGACATCACAAAAGGGCTCAGGTAACCAATCACAGCTCAGCTTGTGAATGTCACATGACCAAACCTTGAAAACAGGTGAGCTGTGATTGGTTACCTGAGCCCTTGTGATGTCATTATCAGTCGACAGCAAGTTGCAAAATGTGTTTTTAAAGGTACTATGTACGTGAAAAATAATGAAAGTATCAAATTAATTATATACAAAATATTAACTTTTTATTGCTATATTGGGCTAAATAATTGAAGTATCCCTTTAAATTTAAATCTATGATTAAAACTGCATTTTTATGGTAAACATGGTTTGCTAATTTAATACCACCGCTAATAGTAAGAAATTGTTGTACTGTACTCCCTCTGCAGGTACACACAACCCTTGGTGCACTTTCGATTGCAAAACGCAGTAAACACACAAGCACATTCCTAGACGACCTGCCGATGGCCTCAGCTGACGCCGTCGCTCAACTCGCTAAAGTTTAGCTTGTTAACAGCCAGCCAACTTCTCATTTGCTGACTTCCATGTCACTCAGCAGGCCCACACACATTCAAACGTCACATATACTACAGTGTAGTACTCATAAATTACCCCTAATGTCGCCCCCTTTTTTTTTTTTGTATTAGCAGTGAGGGCAGAACAGTAACGTCGTGTTTGCTGACCTTTATTGAGCTCAGGCATATATGTTACATCAGAATAATTCTATGGGACGCCACACTTCCAAACAAAAATGTCACAAAAAGTATGTATGCTCCTGAAATTATGACGATTTTATCTCAATTTAGTGCAACACAAAACGTTTGTTCGGTTGAATGAATGGCAACAGGTGGAAACAAACATTAATTGTAAGTTGTGCCATCTAGTGGAAGAGCATGAAACTACACAACATTAAAGTAAATAGATGAACACAGATTTATTGTGGTAAATAAATAATTTCCCATGAGAATTATGTGGGGGGGAAAAAAAAAGGAAATTGTACGTGTCTAGGCAGGGGTTCACTAGAATCTTACTAAAAACTTCATCTGTGAAAAAGCTAACAATGGTTGAAGTTGAAACTAACGACTGTTTTTATGTCACTCCTCCACTAGCGTTGCCTGATCGCAATGTGAGCTCCGGCCGACGTCTTCTCCACGCCGCTCCTCAGCCTCACTCAGCAGCCAATCAAATGCACACGGACGATAAGCTGGCCAATCATGGCAAGCAAGGTCACCGGTGACGGACGAGCTCAAATGGCCGCCGTAAACCTGCAGGCTCAGCAGCAGCAGCAGCAGCAGCAGCAGCAGCAGGGAGCCGCTGGTCACTTGGGTCCGAAGAGCCGCCTCAGTGCCGGGGGTCATGTCGTCAACAAGGGTAACCCTGGGCCGAAGGCCGGCGGCCAATCGGCCAGCACCGTTGGAGGAATGCTCAAAACCAAAAGCAAGCGGGAGAGGAGTGTCTCTGTGGACTCTGGTGAGCCACGACATGCTGCTCCTAAAACCCTGGAGGCTGATGCCAAAGCAGGTGAGACTTTTATTTATTTTTTTCCTCCATGGCCTAAAATGGATGCACGCCAAATTGACTTTTGAGTTGCTTGTACACGAATAGTGGAATGTCTGGATAGCCTTCACACCAATAAGTGTGAAGTTAAACTCTAGTAGCGTACGCCCGAACATCTCCTCCTTTGGAGGAAATTTTACTTTCCAATGATGCTGCAAAAAGTTATTAGATTTGGTGTTGGAGATGTTGATTGAGTCGTGAATTTGGTGAATGTGAAGTGTTAAGAAGACACTTGTGAACGGTTTTAAAATTGTGGGGTGGGGGGTGCATCAAATCTCCTTTAGTAGTGCAAAAGTTCACTACCTTTTACCCAGCTATAAGCTTGAATCTAGCAAGAAAAGTCTTGATGGCGTGCCTTCTTCACCTCCTCCACGACAGGAAGTGAAGGTAATAGCACCGAAAATGCCCCGACCTTTCAGCAAAGCGGCAGAATTTCCTCCCTCCACTCCCCCAAGGCTTCTGATAGCGGCAATGACGTGTTTCACATGAAAACGCGTCGAGTGTCCTTGCTCACAAGGTCACGAGCCACTTTGAGTTCCCCTTTATTGTAAAAGACAAGTGTTTAGTGTACTTGTTGCTGAGGCCACATGCAATTCCTTGCCCAACAATAAAATAATATCATCCATTGATGCAAAATACTCCCATCCCAAATGGGCCTTCTTTCCCCCAAAAATGTATGTATATATTTTTTGTTTATTCACATTTTTTGCCAACGAAGCTGTATGCTGTCATTCCAGTTCTGCCTAGCAACATCTCTGCATTCACACAATTGCTTACGAAATTGCACTTACCAATTTTTTAAATAAAATTAGGGATGTTGAACATAATTTTTTTTTCAGTCTTGTAACAGTACGAGTACTCAACTCTTGAGTACTCAGTACTCACTCACACCACTACCAAGTAACCAAAAGCACTTTTGATACGTTTGATACATAAAATTTCTATTAAACCAGTAACAGATCATTTTAAAGGTTTATCATATTTCTGACAAAGGGCAGAACAGTTATTGCACGAGTGAAATCAAATTCTAAATTTAAAAACAATTCTGATTTAGGATTATTTGTAATGAATAGAAATTGTACCCCATTCCCTATTCATGTTGACTTTCTTATTAACATGAGTATTAGTTGATAATAAATTAAATACCATCAGTCGGAGGGACATCGGGCAGAGATACCATGCAGTTAGCGTTTACCTGTGCCTATATCTACTTTCACTTTCTGTACCGTTGCCCTTGATTTTGTAGCTGGACTAAAGAGTGTTGAATTGAAATGAAGGTCAAGCCTGCCTTCATCTGAGCTGCACATCACTGTGATGCAAAAGGCAGGACAAGGCCAGTGATCAAGGCAAACAAATTGGCTCAATGACTGACTTTATTGTGAAAAGAATCTCGTAGCCCTTGGCAACATAACATGGCAGGAAAACAAGCCATCACTGGCATTTAATTGGCGGGGGCTCCCTCTGCTGTCTTTTGTGTGTATTAATCCTGCATACAAGATCTGATGTTGCTTGATGTCCAAGTTGTTTTCATTTCAAAACGACAAATAATGTAAAGTCAATTCCTTTGTTCCATGCTGAGATGTTCCCAACTGTCACATAACTGGACCCGAAAAGTATGAGAAGCCCTGGCTTAAAGAGAGGGCCATATACACACAGTTTTTCCTGTTTGTGTATTGAAGAGGGTGTCACGCGCAGCAAGCGTCGTTGCGTTTTGGAGAAGAAGCAGCCATACAGCGGAGATGAGTGGTGTTCTGGACCCGACACGGAGGACGACGAAGACAAGCCACGCTCAACGACTCAACGTGAGTCAGAGTTCACTAATGTTTCATAACAATGCTGGATTAGCCCCCTTTCTGAGTTCTATTTTATTTTATTTTATTTTTTGTATTTTTTTTTCTGTTTTTATTTTTAATATCTCACAAACATAAACCAAGCAAATACGGTTTGTAATAAAGTTCAGTTTCACTGGCTACACCAAGGCCTGATTGCCACCATATTTGTTGAATCAAGAAATTCCTTGAATAGTACCCTTCAGACATGTCACAATCCAAAGGAATTCAAGTACATGAGAAACAAAGTGTCTGCAAAAGGTTTGTAGGCCATTTCCAAGGCTTTGGGACTCCAGGGAAACATGCTAAAGGCTATTAACCACAAATGGTGAAAACTGGGAACGGTGGTAAACAGAAGTTGTTGCGTTATCCACATATGGCTAGATATGTTTGGATTTTATTCCCTTAATGAATAAAAGCTTCTTTTTTTTATTTACTTGAGCTGTCTTTTGACTGCATAATACCCCCCACAGAATTAGCTTTTAATACATATTTTTTCATTGTTTTGTGCATGACCTCCTCCTTGATTTGATTTTACATGTGGTGTGACTCCATCTAGTGTTTCTGTCAATGTACTGTCGCTACAAGGATGCTGCAACATGAGGGTTGTGCCTCAAAATGGTTTTTTTTGTTTTGTTTTGTTTTTTTAAAGGTGAGCGAGTGCTGCCAGGACCCAGACAGGGGCAACCTGATCAGCCTCCTGTAGTGCCCGCTACGTCTGGGCCTGTAATGGCTTGTGGACCTGGACCAGGACCAGGACCAGGACCAGGACCAGGACCAGGACCTGGACCTGGACCTGGACCAGGACCAGGACCAGGACCTGGACCTGGACTGAAGCCAGGAACGCCTGCGCCTCAGTCCTCGCAGCAGTTGTTATACGTCTTCACAACCAGCATGGCCAATAGGTAAGCTCCTGTTTACAGATGCAAAATGCACTTTTAAGCACTTGAGATTGAACAACTTTTTGATGCTAATTTTTAAGTTTTGCTTCAACAGTGCTGCAGAGGCAGTAATGAAAGGAAAGATGGATTCCATTCTTCAGTTTCACCAGCAAAATGTTCCACGAACCAAGTTGGAGCAGGTCGGTCAATGACAAATAAATCACATATACAAGTGAAGCATAGCTTGTAAACCAAAACAATTTATGTCTAAAAATTTTGTCTATAGTTAATGGAACCGCGTGTGCATCTATGTTGCACATGCTAGTCCAAAACAGTCTGTGTACGCACCATACAGAAACTACATGAGGAAAGCTGGTATTGAAACGGCTCTTTATGTTTGTCTAATACAGGGACACGCACTGTTGAGGATAGGTGAGAAGGTCAACTCCAGTGCCTCTCCACCCGCAGGGACCCCTAAATCCAAAAGTGGAACCCCGCGGCCCAACTCGGCAGGAGGCGGCATCTCCTCACTTGCGGTGGGGACACCAACGTCAGGGGGCCACTCTGACAATGATTCCCCTCGGACCAGACATGGTGGCCTCTCCATTAATAACTCAGTCCTGTCCCATAGGCCAGATCGAGATGGCAGAGGCACACCTTTAGGCCCTGTCTCAGGAACTGTACATGGCGAGGGTCTTCCCATTGCTAGTCTCTCTCCATCAGGGAGCCCTTCCATCCTGTCTGCGCATTTACAGAGCGACACGGGACAGAGAAGCGGCCCCGGGAATTTAGGCGGTCTTTCCAAGGAGCAGCTGGAACACAGGGAGCGTTCTTTGCAGACTCTGAGGGACATCGAAAGGCTACTTCTACGTACTGGAGCAAGAGGGGGCCCTCATGGTGACACGGGGGGTTCCAACAGTAACCTTACAAATAATACTCCTAATGTTATTAACAACAGTAGTAGCGATCGAGGTGCTATTCTTGAGGATGGTGACAACGGTACAAACACTGGAGATTGCAGTAGCGGTAGCATGGTGCTGTCTGCGTTGGCCTCTCTGGGAACCATGAAGAAATTTGAAGAACCACTGCAGTCCATAATGTCTCAAACGCAGTCGCTCAGCGCTGGCACTCACAGCCCAGAAATGGAGCCTCACCAAAATCTGCCGCAGCACCCTCATCATCAGCTACCTTCACCTGGCATTGACATGGGCCCCTTACTTGGACCGGAGGGACTGACCCAAGAGCAAATCGCGTGGCGGAAGCTACAAGAAGAGTACTACCAGGAGAAAAGGAGGCAACAGGAAATGCAAAATCCTCAGCACTTTAGGATGATGACTGAAATGGGCTTGCATGGAGGTCCCATGATGATCAGGGGACCCCCTCCCCCATATCACAGTAAGCCTGGAGATCAACAGTGGGCTTCTGGGAATATGATGGGAGGAGGAATGCCTGGAAATGTACGAATGCCGGGCATGCACCAAGAAGGACCTGGACGTCCAAGGTTCTTAGCACATGTGCAGAGAGGACCACCAGCTGGAGCAGGCTTTCCTGGCAGTCCGGGGGGGGTCCTATCTGTTGATGGTCTAGGACCCCAAAGGCCTACTAGGCCAGGGATTTGGCTTGATAACATGCCCAACAACATGGACGGTGGAGGTCCATTCCATGGTTGCTATCCTCCTCAACACTTGCAGGATGACACAGAACATCTGTTAACCCGTGAGGAATTATTTCGCATTACAGAAAAGCGGCAGATGCAGGGTCTTCCTAGGTTTGAACTCGACCGGATTATTGCACAGCAGCAACAGGGCAATATGGGATCGAGAATTATGGAAAATCCTGGGGCTCCAGACTTTTCCAATTTGGGTATGGGCAGGGGTCCACCTTCCAATCAAGGGGATCCTATGGACTTTCCTGGTTCACGGGATATGATGGGCTCACCTGGAGGAGGGCCTCAGATCAGAGACTTAATAGACTCTCCTCTGGGGAGCAACCTTTTAATAAACATGAACCCACAGATGAATATTCAGCAGCAGCATATGACCCTGTCACAAAAGCTCAGAAGGGGCCCAGGAAGAGTGGGGCCTTTAAGTGACTTCTTCAGCCCTGGAGAGTTAGCAAGAATACGAGCGTCGCAAAATGAAAGAAGAAATATGGGAATGGTCTCGGGACCTGATGGTCTCTTTCGTTTTCCATCGCAAGGCCCTTTCGCCGGTGGACCGGGTGAAGGGCCATATCCTCAACAGCCCGGTCCTGAGATGTTTGGGCCGGAGCAGGAGGGTCGTAATCAGATGGGAGGTACGTCACGACTCAGTCATATGCCGATCAGTGGAGAGCTCAGAGGAGTGGGGCCTGGTCCTCGGCATCCTACAGACCTGTCAGTCAATGTTCACCCACTGACCTCTCCTCCGGTCCAGCATCCTCACCAGCTCAATTCACCATCCCTACACAGAGAACCTTCTGCTCATCTTCCCTCTCCGTCTGCTCCAGGACAGAAGTCACCCTCGATTATCGCCCCTGCAGGCCCTCACCCCCCTTTCCCCCCTACTTCTGGTGCAGGGACACCTTGCTCTTCGTCTATGAAATCGCCTCAGATCATGGGGTCTTCGAACCATGACTTGCACTCCCCATCTATGTCACCTGGACGACTGAAGTCCCCAGCTATAGCTATGGGCTCTCCTGCGTGGATGTCTCCGAAAACCGATCCTTCAAGTCCAGGTGGTCCAACCGGTGTGAGGGCAGCAGGCAATGGAGGAAGTCATACTGAGACAGGTATATTTGAAATGATGATGTTTCTCACAACATGTCAGAAGTTATCTGAAGGCATTATTTATCCTGATACTTTTGGTGACATTTATTTTGATGTATTTTTTATTTTTTTTTGCAGGGCGAGCAATACCACCCAGAAGTTCCAACTCCACCCCAAGTAGCCAATCAGGCTCGATGAATCCTAGTCTGACATTTGCGACTTCGCCCGATGCCCCCAAAACACAGAATCCTTTGTCGCTGATCATGTCTCAGATGTCCAAGTACGCCCTTCCCAGTTCCACTCCACTTTACCACGACGCAATCAAGACAATAGCAACTTCTGATGACGAGATGCTGCCCGATCGACCTCTTCTGCCCACTGTCAGCATTGGAGGTACGAACTCCAGAAACACACGGGGATTAAGTTTTCATTTGGGGAATGTTAGGGTGAATATTCACATTGACCAGAAGCCTATTCATATTTTCTAGCAAAGTTTACCCAACTTCTCTGGATTAGGGTTAGTTTAGGTACTATTACAGTCTCATCCTAACATGCTGGTTTTCCTACGCCAACAGGAAACATTGGAAACCCACCGACATCGCAAATCCTGGTCTCCCAGAGTTCCATGGGTGGCCAGAGTGATTCCCAAAGCCCCGTGGGAATCCCAAGCCAAGGTCAACCGCAACTATCCCACGATGCCTCTGAACCTGCGCTGTCTTCCCCAAACCCAATGGGGCTTCCTCTTATGAGTTCCACCATGATGGTAGGAGGAAGTGATGAACTGGGCCCTTGCAATGTATCCCCAATGTCTCAAAACCAGATGGCGGCTTTCTCCCGCATGCAGCCGTCATCTCACGCCCGTATACGCTCACCAATCAGCAGAATGTCACAGAACTTCTCACAGTCTGGCGAAGACATTCTCCCACCTCAGCAATTGCACCTGCTTGGTAAAGACCCCCATCAACGCCACCCCCATCCCTCAGAGTCCTTTCCACCTCTTCCCATGGGCGATGGCCCGGATCTGAGTGAAGTCATACGACCTACCCACTCTGGGATTCCAGAGTTCGATCTGTCCCGCATCATTCCATCTGACAAGCCCAGCAGCACTCTGCAGTATTTCCCCAAGAGCGAACCGCACCAGAATCCAAACCAGGGGCCCGGGTCACAGCAGCCACCTCCCCAGCAGCTCCTCAAACACTTGTCTTCCTCTGGTCCTCCACACATCTCGTCATCCAACCCCCACCTGGCCAATTTACAGAACATGATGGCTGAGCAGCAGCTGCCACCTCACCAAGGCCACGGCGGACTCGGTCAAAACATGGCCGTCCTCCAGGGGGATGCCAGGGGCATGGTGTCCGGCGCAGGCATGGGCCCCATGTGCCCCCCGGGACACATGCTGGGAAGGACAGGCATGGTTCCCCAGCAACAGCAAGCCATGATGGCCAACAGTCTTCTCCACCATCCCTCCGGTCCATACTCGGGAATGATGTCACCTCAGCAGCACCAGCACAATTTGATGGCGCGGCAAAACGTGATGATGATGCAGGCCAAGCAGCGCAACATGCCCATCCCGGGAGACCCCTTTGGCCCCCAGGGTGCTTTAATGACCGCTCAGGGTCCCAACGTACAGACTGGAATGATGGGACCCCAGTCCCTCAGACAGCGGGGGATGTCACTGGACAGCCCCATTGGTTACGGTCCTGGCGGTATGGCCAACATGCCTTTTTGATCCACCCACCGCGGCCTGTGCAAACGTCTCCTTTACATTACCGTTGGAATCCATGTATCATTCGTTCCTTGCATTTTAATTGGCAATCAATTTTTTTTTTTTATTTTTTTTTTTTTTTTTTTTTTTTTTTAAGTCAGTCTAACAGAAAAAAATCAAAACACGAGTAATTGACGCCCCACAAGCAAAACTTCCCTGACACACAAAATGTCAAGTATATCACTTCAAAATACTTCCTTTATACCAATGTTTTCCTTTTAGGGCTTCACAAAGTAATAGTATAATATAATATGCACCACGTAATTGTCCATGTTATATTATGTCTAATGGATTGTGATCAAGGTCCAGACAAATTGTGATGGCTAACAAGCTAATGTATCCGTTCCAATAATGGCAATTCTTGTTACCAAATTAAACCACACCAATTCAACCAGTAAATCATATTAAGTCAAGTGGCCTGTTTTTCCTGTTTTATTTTTGATAAGAATCTAACACGTAAATGTGATAAATCAAGTGCGGTGATGGGGGGGGGGGGGGCGTTTTCTGCTACATTTAAAAGAAAAATAAATAAAAAAATAACAATCATTGCCTTTTTTTAATGTTTGATTGCCATTTGAAAGTGAATTGAGCAAATTTTGCATGGATTTTTTTCTTTTCTTTTCTAATTGTCACTTTTTTTGGAGGGGAGAAGAGAAATTACAAATGTCAGTAACATACTTCCTGTGATGGATTGCTACTGATTAATACATTGAAATATTTAAGAGCACTGTAAAATTGTTCAATATAAAAACAAAATCTGAAGATCTTTTCTTGAAAAAAAGAAAAAAACTGTAAAAAAAACAAACTGTAAAGTATGTACATTTCTGAGATGTGCTTGTTTGTCAGGAATCACATGGCAGTTAAGGAGTGCCTAACATTTATATTTGTTTTTCCAGCTACCAAAACTGTTGATTGATATATATATATATATATATATATATATATATATATATATATATATATGAAATAATATATAACTGCTGTATATAAGATGCAATTTGTGATTGTTTGCACTCTCGTTCTGTATAACTGTGTTTTAATAGAATTCCAAAAGTAATGGAAGAATGAGACGGTAGGTTTTACTTGGGATGGAGGTTGCTGTTTGATAAACACAGATGACGGGACACGGTTGCAGTCAAATAAATGAAAGCCTTAATAACTTTTGGTGTGAAGACTCTCTTCTGGTCGACATGTAAAGAACCATTTGAGACAACCTGCAAATTCAAATGACATCCAATACAAGAGCTGTACAATAAAGACTAAGAAGACCAAGATCTGATTGTAACCCTATCAGAGCTATCAATTTAAAGATAGGATTAAAGCATTGCATCATCCTGAATTTCTAATACTCTGAATTGCGTGTGGAGCAAAATAAGGTATAAACTGCCAGCCACCATAAACATAATTGTAAGAGCTTAATGAGAAATGTTGCTTGGTTGATTTGTGCAGGTGCAGATTATTAGAAATAGAAAAACACCTTTATATTCCAAAAAACGTAAAGGATTGTAAGGATTATAGTGTATTCTATAGATGACACAGCAATGATAGTGATCAATATTGTGCCGGGTTTGCAGTGGTTCTTAGCTTGGTACCACCATTGGTACACGGTTTCTCTCTAGTGGTATGTAAATGAATTACTAAATGAAATGTACAAACAGCGTAATGCTATGTCACAATTCCGAACATCTGGGCATTTTCTGATTATTGCCGCAATGCAACGCTTCCTTTACACAGTGAAAACAAATGGCCTATTTATTGCTTTGCTTCAGCCTATGTCTAGCGTACAAGAAGATTATTGTAGTCAAATGACCTTTATTAACATTTTGAAATCAAAATAATCCTCACAATTCACAACGATCCAAAGTCCAATGAATTTCAATAAGCGGAGAGATTCTTTTCACTGACTGAGTAAGACCGTAAGCTCGGAATTGTAAATGGATAGATGCACATTTTTAGGAATATAACACCTGTCACGCTTTTAATAAAGATTTTATATATATATATATATATATATATATATATATATATATATATATTTTTTTTTTTTTCCCTCTCTCTCTCTGGGGGACTTGGTGTAAACCAATGGTTTAGGGGTAGTGTGTCCAACCCATGTCCTGTGACACAAATTAAACAATTTAAATTTAGCCCTTAATTTAATTTCGGCTACCTGAAATTGATTTGAGTTTTTTGGGATGGTTTGTCTGTTATTTTAGTGTCTTTTTGTAGTGCATTTTGATGCAAGCTCAGGCACGCACATAGAACTTTTACGGGGGTACCTTGATTGGTATGTGAGTAGCTTTTGAAAGGTGAATGATGAAAAAGTGATGTAGTTGCACTATTTGTTAACCTGTCTCGGTGACGTCATATTAATGCCAAAGAGACAACAACCCCGACGGCTACGTTCGATAAAGTACTTTTACACTTCTCAGAAAAAGGGACAGTAAACTAGTTATATGATACTTATGAAAGCGTTTTTGTTTTTTTTTGTTTTTTTTTGGAAAGAGATTGGAAATGAAACCAGCTGATCGTGGTGGTGGGAGGCGGGCTCAAATGCGAGTGGACGCCATCTTGCAGGCTCGGATGAGAAGAAGCCTCATTCGTGCTCTCGGCTACCATTTGACAAACCTTAAAAAGAGAGCGAGCGAGACAAAAGAAACAACAACAAAACGACGATTTACTTCACTTATCTGAGGTAACTAATGACTCAACTCGGGCGTGATGTGTGCTTTTAACCAACCGCTGGATTTGAGTCACCTGTACGGTGCTGTTTGGGTATATTTAATGTCTTATTTCGCCGTCGTTAGGAGGCCAGCTAGCTAGCCAGCTAATACTCATTGACGTTGAATGTTAATGTTGCTGAAAAAAAAAGACAAAAGTGGAACCGTGATAACCACCAACGGCGTATAACACGCACTATTGGTTTAATGATGAAAATGTTAGAAAAATATTTGTGTATTGGCGACCTCCAAAACGCCAAGCTAAATTTCCGACGCTATCAGTTCCTACGTCATCGTTTATTATCCGAGCTCCAATTTAGATAAACATTTATGGCTTTCTACAGTCTATGCCCGTTTTGTACCGCCTGAGACTTACTCGCTTTTTACGTTTAAAGTCCTATTACGTGATTTTGTGTATTTTTTACTCCGCTTTACGTTTTGAGCGATTCGCGTTAGCCGCTAGTTGCTAACAGTAGGGAATTTATCACAGATTAAACTCTTGTTTCAAACATATTTTAAATGATGGGTTTAATTGGAAGGAATGGTCTCAGTCGAGGTAGATTTTTGCCTGGTTTATTTCGTTTCGCTCATTTGTCACTGGACATTTAAAGACTAGCTCGGGCTAACACTCGGGGTTAACTCTTCATCTGCTTAGACGAATCGTATTTAATGGCTTTTACAGGGCAAGGCCCGTTTGGTGTTGTCTGGGACGTACATCCAGTTTTACGTCAAAAGTACAAAGACTGTGTTTTCCTTGGGAAAGCTCATTGTTAGCCGTTAGCTACTAACGCCGTATGGAATGTAAGTGGGGGGCTTCCTTCGCACGCAAGTGATATTTGTTTTAATTATTTTTTGTAGGTGCTATGGCTTAACTACTTTTGTGCTTTAAGGGTTGATATAAATTTCGACGAAGAAGACGCCAGCGGCTCGGAACTCCCCGGGATGGCCAGCTCGAACAAGTCGGCCCGCACTTGAAAAGCCAGCTAAACCCTCTCGGAGTTAGGATTCCGGACACCTGCTGTCAAACTCCAAGCTCCCTCAAACTGAACTGCTCAAGCCCCCCATATCCCCAACAGAAATCTGTTTAAAAACACGGAAGAGGAGTTTTTGCTTCATGTCCCAGAAACGGCAAGATTGTGTAGTTAGTGGCAGGGATAAATATTTGGACACGTTGTACAGCGCTAACAGCCCCGAGAGGGAAGGACTACCTTTAATTGTGAGTGTTTCCAGCTGAGTGGATTCACTCCTCATTTGAGGTTTATCGTTATCGGACTGATAACCTACGGAGAAAACATGAGCACTGCCAGGACAGAGAACCCTGTCATCTTGGGCTTGTCGAACCAGAATGGACAGCTCCGGGGCTCGGTGAAGCCAGCCGGAGCACCAGGTGGCGGTGGAGGAGTGCCCCAACAGCCACTAAACCAGATGAAAGGCACAATCAACAATGGTAATGCCCAGACAGCCCCCACGACTAATGCTGTCATCAAGTAAGTTGAGTGTCATAAAAGGATTGGGAAAACTTGATCTCATGACAAATTTGTGCTTTCATGTGATTTCTCATGAGAGTTTGGACATTTTGCAGGCCTGGAGATGACTGGAAAAAGAATTTGAAATTACCCCCAAAGGACATGAGGATGAGAACTTCGGTTTGTATTTGTATTTTATTTTATTTTTGTAATCGTAAAACTTTGAATAAACTTAATGATGGACAGGCTTATTAAATCTCCCAAACTCTTGTAAGATGAAGTTCATCAATGTGGATGCTTATCTCAATTCAAACAACTACTGTAATTGCCTAATTGCATTGATGGGCTTTGAACTTTGCCGTAAATAGCGAAAAAACTGAATACTTGATTTCAAACCCGCAGAGTAGGTGACTTCTGAATTGTTAACCACTAATGTGCCCATTATAACAGCTGAACTGTCACAGTAGTTACACTTCTGTACTTGTGGCCCTAATTTAACATTTTATTTCACAAAAATCAATCAATGTAATAATAAAAAAAAAAGATGAAACATATCTGCTTGACTATAAATTTAAAGGACCTGATAAGCTAAAGGTTACATTTGCTGGCGGCCTACAGGATGTGACGGCAACAAAAGGCAACGAGTTTGAAGATTACTGCCTAAAGAGGGAGCTACTCATGGGTATCTTTGAGATGGGCTGGGAAAAGCCGTCTCCAATTCAGGTGCGTTTCCTCCTACACAAACGTTTTGACATTTTCTGTGCCGGATCGATTGTATCCTCGTATCACAGTTGCAAGCAACTCCTGAAAGTATCCATTACCACTGCTGCTTGTAGGAGGAAAGCATTCCCATCGCGTTGTCGGGGAGGGATATCTTGGCCAGGGCCAAGAACGGCACAGGGAAGAGTGGAGCCTACCTCATTCCCTTACTTGAACGCATTGACCTGAAGAGGGACTATATACAAGGTGGGCATATCTGTACTGTACCACAGGGCTGGGCAAACTGTCTTGGGGTCAAATATGGACCACTTTGATCTTAAATCCGGCACACTGAGCATTTACGTAGATCAGGAGGACTATTTGTCCATTTAACATTTTCCCCCTGCAACTTGGTTTCTTGAAATCTACTTTGTTTTAATTTTCCTCATTAAATGACTTGCTTATTCATTTTGTGTAACATCATACACATTTAAATACATTTATTTGAAATACTTGGTAATTTACAAGATTCTATATAAGAAAATGAGTGTTAAAATCAAGCTATCGCGTGACATTTGCACATTGGTTGTAAATGATTTTTGATTGACCTTGAGTATACATTTTAATAAATGGTTACTTATAAAATGAATTGTACATCAATTGAATAAAAATATAGAGTTATCAATTTGTTGTATTCATTTTATCCCTTTAGTTAATTTAAATGTATTTCACGCATTGAACAAAAATATCATACGTTCTGGATTCACTTGGAAACACTTGCAGGTCTTTCGAGTTAGACGGTTCAAGTGATTAGTTGAATAGCCTACTAGTATATTTTTTCATGATTCTAATATTTTGAGATAGGATATTTGAGTTTTGTTTAAGCTGTAAACCATAATCAGCAATATTAAAATAATAAAAGGCTTGCAATATTTCAGTTGATTTGTAATGAATCCAGAATGACATTTTTTTTTAATTGCATTGCACAGAAATAAAGGACTTTATCACAATATTCAAATTTTCTGAGACACTCCTGTACATAAAAAAAAAAAAAAACCTGAAAACATTTTTTACATTTTAAAATATATTACTACTTGGTTAGTCACATTATTTTTAAATCTAATAAAGAAATGACATTGTCCAGTTAATATTTGCCCACCCCGACTGTACTTGGGAGATAATGATGCAAAATGTATATTTTGTCAACAACCAATGTGTGACTGGATTTTTTTTTTCTTCTACCCAGCACTGGTGATTGTACCCACCAGAGAACTGGCTTTGCAAGTAAGCCAAATATGTATCCAGGTCAGCAAACACATGGGAGGAGTGAAGGTGATGGCGACCACGGGTGGAACAAACCTACGTGATGACATCATGAGACTGGATGAAACTGGTAATGCTTTTAACACTCGTGCGAGACTCCTGCTGACCTGGTTGCATTTTTATTATCGTATTTTTTTTTTCCCTCCTTGCCCAGTTCATGTTGTCATTGCCACCCCAGGGAGAATTTTAGACCTAATAAAGAAAGGAGTGGCCAAAGTCGGTCAAGTGCAGATGATTGTTCTTGATGAGGTGGGATGTGCGCTTCATTTTTCTGTCTGTCTGGCCGCATTGTTGTTTTTAACTCTGTTCTTCACCTTCTCTGCCAACAGGCTGACAAACTCCTGTCTCAGGACTTTGTGGTCATGATGGAAGAGATTCTGGGCTTCCTCTCCAAACAGAGACAGATTTTGCTTTACTCTGCTACCTTCCCCCTCAGTGTGCAAAAGTTTATGGTACGTTTTCGAATGCTCGTCCTGTTTCATGACGCGAACGAGTGCACGCCGCAAGTTTATTTTGTAAATAAAAGCATCAATTTTAATACTAGATGGATACATTTATCTCACAAGAGGATTTATCGGATTTGTGTCGATGTAATCAGCTAGTCGGGTCTGATGGTGACTTGGCTAAGTCAGCTTCGCTTTCGTGGCGAAGAGACTTAATTAGGTTTAGCTGCAGTTTTAGGCCTGAGCTCCAGTAGGCTGTTAAAGCTTACATGTTCCATTCTTATGATGCTTAGTCATTGACAAAATCACCCTAATTTGTGCTCTCACGCTGCTTCTAGTATAAACCAGTATTCATTGTGGTTGTAGAACTCGCACCTGCAGAAGCCCTACGAGATCAACCTCATGGAGGAGCTCACTCTGAAGGGTGTGACTCAGTATTACGCTTACGTCACCGAAAGGCAAAAAGTGCATTGCCTCAACACCTTGTTCTCCAGGGTAAGACTGACTCTTCTGGTTCAACTTGACCTGAAACATTTTTATTGGGGGGAAAAAAATGCATGTTACTTGTCTTCTAGCTCCAGATCAACCAGTCTATAATCTTCTGCAACTCCTCTCAGAGAGTGGAGCTCCTTGCCAAGAAGATCTCCCAGCTCGGTTACTCGTGTTTCTATATTCATGCCAAGATGAGACAGGTTGGGATGCAGTTCTTTCTCTTCCCACATGTATAGCTGTTTTATTCTAATTCCTCTGTTGATTCTTCTCTGCCTTAAAATTGTCATCCGAAGAAAGTTATTTATTTATTTTTTGTTTGGCGTTCAATTCCTCCCTTTCTCTGCAGGAACATCGCAACCGCGTGTTCCACGACTTCCGAAACGGTCTCTGTCGAAATCTCGTCTGCACTGGTGAGTCGCGAACCGTCTTGGATTGTTGAACAGAGTTGAAAGAAAGTTCGAGGGGTCTGCTAGTTCTTGCTCCTCAGAAGCTAACAAGCCAAAGCATGGTAGCATTTTCTTCTTGCCATTGCGATTTTTAAAGTGAAACATGTTTGACAAACAGCCGATGTCATATCAGTTATTAATCACTCTTCATTTTGTGCCTGTATACTCATGATTGGCATTTCTGATTGGCACAAAACTCTCCAGCTGGTCAAATATTTGCTTTATAGTTGAAAAAATGTTCAATAGGTGTTTTTCACCCTCTCTTTTTCAGACCTCTTCACAAGAGGAATAGACATTCAAGCTGTGAATGTTGTGATCAATTTTGACTTCCCAAAGCTGGGGGAGACGTACCTTCATCGCATTGGCAGATCTGGTGAGAACTCACTTGTAGACTTCGCCCTCTTCAGCTAAACAAACAAAACCAAGTGTTAAACGTCATCCTCATCCCTCAGGCCGCTTTGGACACTTGGGTCTGGCGATCAACCTGATCACGTATGATGATCGCTTCAACCTGAAAGGCATCGAAGAGCAGTTGGGAACCGAGATCAAGCCCATCCCCGGCATCATCGACAAGAGCTTGTATGTGGCAGAGTACCACAGCGAGAGCGGCGAAGAAGTTAAGCCATGAGCCAGTGAGTATACACATGGTCCACTACCAATACCAATGTGTCAAAGTCGTTGGTATTTGATGGCCCCAATATCTGAGATTACGATTTGAAACTCATCTTACAATTTAAGGCAATTTCATTTTGAGAGAGTGCACAGGGTTTGAATGGGGCCTTAGTTAGCATTGAAATATCTTAACCAGTCTTTAAAAAGTCTTAAAGGGACAGTTTGGATTTTTTGACATGAATATCTATTTCAACCTTCACCTCCAGTGTGTGCGATCATCACTGACTTCCCCCTGACAGCGTTCTGTGACACGAGTTCTGGTCCAGTGTTGGATGAGAGGAAAATAGTCCAGCAAGTTGGGGTCACCTAAATAAAGCGTTTTTCTTCTAAAAACAATTTGTGTTCAAAAGTGTGATACATTTCCATGCAAAACTCCCTTCAGAAAAAAAGTCAGACGTCATTACCGCCGGGCACTATTTTTCTGTTTGTTCGTATCACTGTGTGGCGCCCAGCATACAACTAATAGTACACACGTACACTAATCTGCAAGTTGTTTGTCTTTTCAAAGGCGGAAGGCGTGCGGATCAGCTGTCTGCAGTGCGTCGATCAGCTGCAGGGCGACGCGCAGTGATACGAACAGAAAAATAGTGCCAGGCGGTTATGGCGTCTGACTTTTTTCAGAAAGGAGTGTGCAAATGTATCACTCTTTTGAACACAAATTGTTTTTAGAAGAAAAACGCTCTATTTCCGTGACCCCAGCTAATTTGCTGGACTATTTTCCTCTCGTCCAACACCGGACCAGAACTCGTGTCACAGAACGCTGTCACGGGTAAGTCAGTGATGGTCACACACACTGGAGGTGAGGATGAAATTGAGATTCATGTCAAAAAATCCGAACTATCATTTTAAATTAATACATGTTACGTAGCTTTTATGATTGTAAATGAATATATAAATACCCTAAATTTTCTTAATAATGTTAAAACTTTTTAAGCTTTGAGCTGTTGGACCCATGAAGTTCCACTGTTCTAAGTACACTTTTTGTCAAGAGACATGAAGTTGAAACTTTTTTTCTTGTCATTCACAGATAAGTCCATCCTCCATTCCCCGTTGGACCCCCCCGCCAACCCCAGTCTGGATTTTTTTCCTTTTTAATAGTTTTTTTTTCTTTTTTCTTTTTGGTTGATGCCTTCATCAAGAATGTGAAAGTTATTGGATGCGTTTTGGAAGAACTCTTTTCCTTTTTCATAGGGCTCAATGCTGCACCGCTTGCAGTGAAGACATCCCTTCATACCACCTCCCCTCCCTAAAGGAAAGTGCCGGACCAAGTGCACGGGATATCTCAACACGAGAGGTGATTTTGATCTAACATGAAGCCAGCACCCAGCTACCCCACCCCTCCAAAAAAAAAAAAAAACCTCACCGCCATTTGCCATTTTTGTTCTTGTTTTGGAACCGTTTTGTATGAAGTGCCTTAAGAAGCAGTCCAACTCGTTGTGAAGTAATAACATCGTCATCAATCATAACCACTTATTTCATTTCTGCTTGTCCGGGGGCCTGCTGCGCTTCAGTCTGGCTTAACATTTCAGGACAAACTTGGATCCTCCCCTCACCCCTTGAATGGATAGAGATATTGGAGTTTTTTTTTTTTTTTTAAATCAAGAAGAATGCCAGACTGTCCGTTCTTTTGAGTTGAGAAAAACTTTTGCTTCAAGAATAGCCCGACACTTTTCCTCGTCTTCAGCAGCAGAGCAAAATCCCGTTGACGGAGCAGCAAATCAACATGAGTCATGAGGATTCCTCAACCAGTGGATTTTTTTTTTTTTTTTTTTTTTTCCCCCCCCCCACTCCTTCACTTGGCCTCACCCCCCAACCACCACCACTCACCCTGCTCACCTTCCTATGGATGGCCGTACTTAACTCTGTGAGCCTGTGTATATACCTTCATTTTAAAATGGTTTTATGACAGGTTAACAAGAAGGCTGGCTGCAACAATAGCAACCCTCCCCACGCACATGAACTTGTTAGCACTGGAGACCGTTTGATAACTGCCTATTGGCCTGTGACTTTATTTATAATTTTAGAAATGGCAGAATAAGTTAAATCTAAAGCAAAAGACCCCCTTCCTTGTGCATGAATTGCCATTGAGGCCAAGTGTCATAATTGAAAGTTGCACTTGAATTGATTACTCAAGCGATTTTTGCCAGCTTCGTGATGATCGGATCATATCGTCCGACTCGCTGCAGTGCAGCTTTCCTTGGCGGATGCTTTGATTTCCTCCCCATCCTGTTACATAGACTTACAAGGAAGAAGGCAGCAGCCAATTTTGATTTAAACAATGTCGTGTGGAAAAGCATCAGTGGCGCATCTTACCTGGGGGGGAAAAAATGTAGCAGGAAGTCACTCTCTGCACGACAACGCGTTAAAAAAAAAAAATATATATATATATATAAAGCAACCCAATACAGGTTGGCACAACACACAGAGTTGAGTTCAGGCAATAACATGGACGGCTTTTTGTACCCGCCACGCCAACACGAACTTGTTGCTGTAGAAGATTACTTACAAAACAAAAAGAAGAAAAACTACGGGGAATGGCTATGACGGATGACTAAATGGCTTGGACTGCAAACTTGGACTGATTACCGGCTTATGTTTCTGCCCTTTTGTTTGTTCTGTGTGGGGGTTTTGGTTATACGTCCTCATAAAAACCAGAATTTGCACAAAAGCTCCTTGGAGCTTTTTTGGAAAGTTTGGGTTCCCTCATGGCGAGATGCTCTTATGACTGTTCTGAATAACGGCGATGGTTTCAAAATGTTCCCTTTACGTCCTCGTCGCTTTAGAACGGTGATTTTCCCCTGCCCGCTCGTGTTTCATGTTGGCCCCCTGAAAGAGTTCAATCAATTTGGCTAATTGGGCGGGGTGGGAGGGTTTTTTATTTTTTGGGAAGAAAATCTTCAAGTAAACCAAAATACAAACGAGCGAGTGGGGGATCAGAATTTTGCAGACATTCGGCAGCCGTCTGCGGCCTGGCGGCTTGCCGGCAGTACTCCAGCTTGTTTTTGTTTTCAAGGCCGGTACTACTGGATGAATGGATGTGATGGCATGCTGCCTACTGCCGGCGGTCGCCACGTTGAGAACCTTAGAGACTGAGACAAACGCATCTTGCCAAACTCTCTAATTGGATTTGTTTACTAACCAAAATGTCTCATTCTTTAAGGTCGTTTTCAATTTGGGGGTGGGATCAATTGGCTAACTTGCTGCCCTAATGCACATGAATCCTCCTTGATAGTGGTGACAAATATAAAACAAAGTACACACACCGTTTGTGTCCAATTCGACGTGGTGTCACTTTCTGCCAGGGAGGATTGCTGATTGATGCGTTAGTACAATGGGGTGGGAGGGTGCGGTGCGCCTGGTCGCAAGGTCATTGACATGGGTTTGAATGGAGAGGGTGGAAATACAATACCCCTCCAAAAAAACCTTATTGTGGATTTTGATTTATTTTTGCCCAATGGAAAATGTTCAAAAGGGAAACTCCAAATTTTAAGTTTTTATTTTTATTTAAATGGGAATTTGGTCATTCAATTGGCAACATTTTCAGTGAAGATAATTTTACAGAGTTGAGTTAAAACAGCACAATGTAACTATTGGGCTTAAAAGATTGAAACTTCAGTTAAAAATAAAGCTCACTGAATTTATTTTTTTGGTCTTTGTTTTTCTTTGTGTGACTTTGAAATCTGCAGTCATGTTTTGTTTCCTTGAGTTGAGCATATTTTTTTTTCTTGAAAACTTTGAAGACTTTGGACAAAATATCCAATTAGGACGTTTTGTCTGGAACCAAACTCCCTGCTGAGTAAAAAGGACACCACCAGGTACTTTTTAACTTGCAATGATGAAAATGTCACCACTGGTAGCTTTGAACTTTTGCTCTCATTGCAAAATTAGAGGAAGTCCGATGTCATCGATGTTGAAGGTTACGAATGGCTTGCAGCAATCAACTGGAATAAGTCGTCATGCAGCAAGAAGGTATGTTCATTTGCCATCATAATTGATGTGCAGTTTATGTTTAAGTGGTTTCATGCAAATGTAAATGTAGAATTTCTTTTCCCCACTTGTGCGCCTTGGTGTTATACACTGGGACCAGCAGATGGCGGTGTCGTACTACACAATGCATGCTTTGATTAGGCTCAGGTGTCAGTCCGGTCCTTGGGCCTGAGTCTTGCATGTTTTCGAGGTTTCTCTACTCCAACACACCTGATTCAACGATCAGGATCTTTATCAGGCTCCTGCGGAGCTTGCTGATGAGCTTCAATATGAATCAGCTGTGTTGAACGTGGTAAACCTTGAAAAAAATGCAGGACTCAGGCCCTTGAGGACCCGACTTTGACACCACAGATTTAAGGTTTTGTGTTGTGCAACAGGTGCTTGTTCAGTACAAGAAATGTAGCTTCACTGCACTTTTATCAGGTGGCATTCAGTTGCTACAATGACTTGGATTCATATCGAGCCATGTGGTAAACGAGCGGTGCTTGAGTGTAGATTAAGTGGGCACAAATGTATTACATAGCAGATTGGGTGATGCATAATATCACACACAAACCAAATGTCACAAAGCTGACAAGCCGGTAGAGTGACTTCAAGTGGCAGACTTGTGGCATGTGAGAGTAAAGTGGGAAGATGGGAGGCCAAGTTGGCAGACATCTTGTGCTGTCACTATCGAATATTTTTAGAGGCGATGAATCTATCGATTCATTTAATCAAATCCATTTAAATTAGATTTGGTGATTGCGCTCCACACCATCTAAACAGGGTTACACTGGTACGTCTTTGGCCCACTGGTCATGTGAAGCTCGCTGGTAGTACACGTGACATTACAAAGTGGTGGTGGGCAAATGAAGATGCACTTGTCATATATTTGACACCTTTAGATGGCAGACTTGGTTTAAGCATGCTGTGCAAGTTTAGTCAATGCCCGAGGAAGAGGCAATTAACATCTTTTTTTTTTTAATTTGGGAATTTCATTGTGGAAATTTCAAAATCTTTGTAATGTGATAACAATGTTGAGAAACATGAAAAGAGGACGGGAAGCATACTTAAAATATGAATACTTGTTTGACATCAGTATGAATGTTGAATTTTGTCAATGAGAGCAGTTCCCAAGATGTCCTAAATTAAGCTGAACAGTATAAAGTGTAGGTAGGACATTGAATTGTAGAACCATTTATTTCATGGAAGATGTGGACTTCTGCAAAAGAGTAAAATTTGCTTGTTGGGGATTCACAAGTAAAATACAAGTTGGCACAACTGGTGACAGGGCAGTCGAGGCACAGTACCCTAAACCGGCACACATCTGGCAGGTGAGTGACAGACTGGTGACAAAGGTGTGAATGAAGGTACAGCAGTTAAAAGAGCCGAAGCTGTGCATGTCCGCCCACAGATACCATGGACGTTAATTGAACATTTTAGTCAGCTTTAATGGTTGCCAATGGTCTGGATTTTCTAATTACACTTGTGGTGGAAACAGGATATGACTTTAAACAAACAAAAACAAATCTTTGAATATTTTAGTGTTGATCCTCTTTGCTGCAGTGGATTGTGCTGAGTCGTGCAGGCAACTATTACAGTAGCGACATTTACATTTTACACCCCCACATGCCTCGTTTGGTGTGTGTGTTCTCTAACTGAACTCTCCCTCATTTGCAAGTAAAGCTGCTAGGAAGAGTCATGAGAATAAAGAGATTTTAATTACTGCACATACAATGAGCCCTCGCGGTTCGTGAGGTTACAATGACGAATGTTGAGTAGGCTAATTTAGAGTAACAGTAATTAATAATAAAGCTGTGAACATACTTTCACTTTTAACCTAGCTATACAAGACCTTTTTTTAAATTTAATTTATTATTATTTTTAATAAATATAGTTTAAAATAGACAGCACAAAACTGAGATGAACCAAACCGTGGTTCTATCAAGTGTAATTACTGGACCTTTATGTCTTGTTCGTGTATTTGTTGCATGCTTTTAAAGGGCATCGGCGTGTTAGTGATGTCATGATCTGGAGTTAGTCTGAGTGAGAATCTGCACACCTGTTGGCAATATCCAGATGTTACAAACAAACCCCCCCCCCCCCCCCCACTGAATTTGTTCAGTTTCTAACATCCTATATTGCTGCAAAGTTTTTTTGTTTTTGTTTTTTAAATCATTTGTTTTTGTTTCTCTTAACGGTCTTCCAAGAATATTTCTCAATGAATCTGGTGTCAAAGGTCGGGGACCGCACTAATCAATGACTCCCTTAAACATTAATGACAGCACAGGTGAGATTTATATTGGTGTGTTGCGCAGATGACCTCTAAACAGGAAGTGTTAGCCTCACACACGCAGTAGATATGAGCCAGCTTAGCGCTATTGATCCCGCTCCTTGAGGAGACATTAGGTTTGTTATAATCAATAGCTCTTCTTCAGGACTCGTTCCCGTGCAATTCCTCCTGCTTAAGAGATTTAAAAAGAAAAAAAATCCAATCTAGTGGTAGGAGGGGAGAGAGAGAGAGAAAATTGAACATCTCGACGTCCTTGAACTTCCACACTGGGCGGAAAATTGAATTAAAAGACAGATGGTGCAAAACGCCAGGAGGGTTAGTGCTCATTCAGTGATACAAACAAACAAACAGGAAAAATAGTGCCCGGCGATAATGGAGTCTGACTTTTTTTACTAGGGCAAAGTTTTGTGATTCAAATGTATCACTCTTTTGAACACAAATTGTTTTTAGAAGGAAAAACCTTTTATTTCTGTGATCCCAGACAACTTGCCGGTCTACGTTCCTCTCGACCAAAAACCGAACCAGAAATCGTGTCACGGAACAATGTCAGGGGTAAGTCGGTGCTGATCGCACCTCACTGGAGGTGAGGATGAAATACAGATTCATGTTCAAAAATCTGAACTATCCCTTTCATCGAAAAGCACTGGAACCCTGCTCTTCAGAGAAAATCCAAGTATAATCGAAAAGTAAAAATAATAAAATCAACCCAACAAAAGCTTGTAAACCCCGCCAATAAGTATATGCCACAAAAAAAAAAAAAAACTGCAAATTTGGAAGAAAAACTAAATCTGTGAATAGGTGTCGAGCCACATATTTTAGAAGACTAATTCCAGCCAATCATTTTCCGAACAGCTTATTATACTTCCTAAAATGTTGTGCATTCAATACTGACTTAGGAGCTTGGCCAAGGAACAATCTTGACACAAAGTTGAGGTCGCACTGTTGTTTTTGTTTCTAAATGCCTGCTTCTTCTTCCGTAGCAAAACTTTAGTCATTTTGTCCCCCCCCCCCACCCCCCCCAAGTGCTGTCACGTTGATGGATGTCAGGTCAACGCAGTGACGAAAACTAGACAGGGATTGCAACCGCATCCAAGTTGGCTGATGGCGCCAGCAGACGGACGGACAGATGGACAAAACAAACCGACGCTGGCACCAACAAGCTCCTTGGACCGCATGACGTGCAGATATTTGGATGAACATGTTTGTTGTTCTTCGGTCCGTCGCTGGCGTCATGGTTACGCAAGGAAGCGGCCAGGTTGCAGGTAATGTCGCTGCCATTGTCTTTCTGTTCTCTTTTAACATTCAACAAAAGGATAACGCAGCCATATTACAAATGGTTTCCTGGGTGAGGGAGCCCGAATATGAATTTTAATGAATCCCACAAGATGGCTTCCTGTTGTGCCACTCCCAATCGTCATAGCGTCCTCCCAGGTGACTGTGATAATGGCCGTCATTTATTCCCACAATTCCTTTGAGGCGATGGCCACGGTGCCCAGCGTGGCGGCGGGCCACAGTGGGGGACTGATGCTGGGCCGAGGTGGGGTTGGGAGGGGTTTTCGCCGCGGGGGTCCGGCGAGGTTCTGTTCGGTTGACTCGCTCGCCCACGCGGCTCAACGGGAGGCGGCGAGTAATGGCGGTGGTGGCGTGCTCTAACTTAGGTCAACTTGATGGTTGGACCCACCGGGAAGTCAACTGGCACTTCAGAATGCTAATACAGTACACGTGCCGCGTTGCGGGGGTGGGCAAAAGCGAAAACAGAATGCAAAATGAAGTTGAAAACCAGCAAATAAAACGAAAACAATGCAAATTAAATCAAATGTGATAGGAAGTAAGTTAAATACAAAATGAAGTAGTATACAAAACAAAGGGACCATAACGTAATGGTCAATATACATGCCAAATTCAAATAAAGGGAAAGCGAATATAGACATTTTTTTTCAAACCTACATATAGAACAAAATATAACGATCGATGAACAGTATTTCAACTCAAGGTGTCAGTCTGTGGAACAATCTGGATTGACAATCTTATCAGTCCATCTGTATTGTTAAAAAATAGATAAACACAATTTCTACATATCTCTCTCCCTATTATATCTATCCATATCTCTCTATTGCTCTATCTAGCTCCCTCTATCGCTCTATATCTATAGCACTCTATATCTATCTCTGTCTATATCTCTTTCTATCGCTCTATCTAACTCTCTCTATCGGTCTCTCTTGCACTCTGCCGTGAATAGTGAAAATCCGCAATTATGTACGTCCCCCCCCTTTTATGTTGTATGCCAATTGCCTATAGATGCCACACAATGGTGGCAAAGGACTAAATGGAGCTCCTCAACCAACTTCAACTGTTCTTTGGCACCAATTCTGCACGGTGAATATGTGGCGGTTTAGAAGACTTATTTAATTTTTCCTTTTCAGCATACGACTTTGTCCAGGCATCTGATTGGTTAATATATTCTAGTCGGGTGCTCCAGCGCCATCTGTTATGTTGCCATTCACAGACGGTTGATTTTAAATGTCTGGTGTCAACCCAGATTCATTGTTTTTAGTCAGTGACATTGTCACACTATTGATTAAAAAAAAAGAAAAAAAAAAGCAGTACATTAACACAGTTGACATTTTACAGGCTGCCAAAAAAGATGCCTTGTTCTAAATGTTGTTGTTGCTCTTATCTCCTGCAAACTCAAAAATGTTTGCTTGGAAGCTGTTTGCTTGCATTTACCGTCTGCTGTCAAACAAACACTTCTAGTCTCATTCGTTCAGTCACAAACAATCTGCACCCAGACGGAAACAAAAGAAACTGTCACGTACAAAAGATTTGCACCCCAAATAAAAGTGACGTCGTACTGTTAACTTGCCATCTTCAGCAGTAGTTGTCAAAAGTGTGATCACCCCGATTCAACACCTCAACATGAGGTGTAAAGGAACCCAAGAGTTGCATCAGTTGGCCTCTGGGTGGCAGCGTGCCTCCACTATGGTGCCCCCCCGACTCCCCCAACCTATCAAACCCCCCCCCAAATCTCCTTCGCCTGGGGTCTCGGCTCATCTGCTCTCCTGCAATGTGGCCTCCAGGATGGAGAGCCTGGCACTTGTGGTGTCCTCAGGATTGTCACAAGTGCTCTGTCAAATCAACACCCCCTCGCACCCCCCGACCCAAACACCCCCGAACGTCCCCCAGAGGCCAAGCCCGCCAACCTCTCAGGAAATGAAGTATGGGAGGGAAGGGATGGAAGAAGAGCTTGTGGAACTGTCCTTTGGGGGGGGCGGGGGAAATGTAGTGTTCAATTTCAAAAGGTATTTCTTTCACAATATCTACTGTATATTTTTACAGCTATTTAATTTTTTTTTAAATTTTTTTTTAGGTTTGGCTTCTGGGCACGGTGGAAGACTGGTTAGCACGTCGCCTCCCAGTTCTGAGTACTCCGGCTTGAGTCCAGGCTTCGGCCTTCCTGGGTGGAGTTTGCATGTTCTCCCCGTGCCCGCGTGGGTCTTCTCCGGGTACTCCGGTCTCCTCCCACATTCCAAAGACATGCATGGCAGGTTAATTGGGCGCTCCCAATTGTCCCGTCGGTGTGGCCTGCGATTGGCTGGCAACCAGTCCACGGCCCAGAGCCAGCTGAGATAGGCGCCAGCACCCCCCGCGACCCTTGTGAGGAATAAGCGGTCAAGAAAATGGATGGATGGAAGGGTTTGGCTTCTGTTTTGATATTCTTGCATGACATGAACACTGCATTAAAATAAACAAAATGTTAAACTGCTAAGAACAACTTTCGTGCAATGTTTCTGCCACGGTCGTACGAAGTTGGATCTGTACGTTGAACGTATGCAAATGAGCGCCAGTCTTCTGCAAAGTCGCTGCTCGTTAATGAAGCCGTTTCATTTCCAGCACTTCATCAACTTTTCCGCCGACGAGGTCAGATCTCCAGAGGGGCCCCCCCCACCCCGGCCCGCGGGGGGGTGGACTTGTTAAAGCGCTGCTCGAGGACCCCCGGGATGACCATGCCCGGCCGACCCCCTGCTAATGTTGCATGGCTTGCGACCGCTCGGGGATCGCTTTAAGTGGCTTGATGTGCGCCGCTCGCCCCGACATCCCGTCGTCAACGCGCTGGCGTGTGGCGGATGCCCTCGTCGCCGCTCTTAACAAATGACTTGGCCTTGCTATGAATTTCTTTGCAGTCGTTTTTTTTTTTTTTTTTTAAATAAACTTTATTGGCTGCTGTTATTTTTGCTTTGCTTTGTTTTGTAGCATTTTTGGTTCTGTTAAATTGCTTGGCTTGCTTGCTTGACTTTATATTTGCCTTCTATTTCATTGTTTCTTCTTTGCTTGCTTTATTTTGTACTCTGCATTACATTTGCTTCATTTTGGATTATATTGCTTTAGTATTGCATTTATTTGGTTTTGTATTATAGTCTTTAATTTGCATTATTTATACTTTTTTTTTTACATAATTATTTTTTTTTCCCCTGCTCTACTTTATTTCACATTACTTCTATTTTGCAAGATTTTGGCCTATTTTAGCTTCGTTTGAATTTACAATGCTTAATATATATATATTTTTTTGCATTATTTTTTAATTTTTATTTATTTTTATATATAATTATTTTAAGGGCTTGAGCCACCAGGGGAGATTTTTATTTTATTTCCCCCCAAAGGAAGTCTAAAAATAAATACAAATAAATAAATTAGGTTAGGGCAAAAAACAAACAGCTCGCCGCTGTGGGAATCCTGACGATGAAAGCGCTGACAGCTGCAATTTGGAATTAGAGCTCTCCTGGCTTAGTTTGGTTGTTGCAACCTGGACTTCAGTTTAACAACAACAAAAGTCGGCTCTGCTCAACTTTTTACACTTATGCTCACTGTTTTGCGCAGTTTCGTGACATTTTGCAGTCATTTGTAGCTTTATTTTGCACAATTTCTCAATTCTGCATGACTCATGCTGAATTTCACATTACACACAGTTAAACTAACACATGATAAACAATTGCATAAACAGCTAGAATCCGCACTTCTTTATGTTACAGTGTGTGCGTGTATGGAAAATAATCCTGTGACTATTGACCGCGGTGTGAATTGAGTTGATTACTTTTCATTCTTAAAAGGAGCAATTTCATTTCCTCTTCCTCCTGCTGGGAGCCTCCCTCGCCCGCTATTTATGATTATTATTATTTCATATTTCTGTAAACATGACGTCATAAGCGCACGCTCTGCTGTGACTGATACCACCTGACCTCAATTTACCGGCGGGCCACCATGAATACGATTAGCACGGTATGCAAAAAAAACCTGACTCAAGTGTCGGTTTGACTGACATGACACGTTTATGTATAGATGGACTGTTTAGGGTCTGTCCAAATGAATTACTAAATTCACATTTTCTTCCCCCCCAAAAAATAAAACACCTTACTATACATGGTCGTTTTTTGTTTTATTTCCAAAAAATAAAACACCTTACAATACATGGTCGTATTTTTTTTTGTGTGTGTTTTTTCAAAAAAATAAAATGCCTTACTCTATACATGGTCGTTTTTTTTCTAAAAATAAAACTCCTTACTATACATGGTCGTTTTTTTTTTTCCTCCCCAAAAATAAAATGCCTTACTATACATGGTTGTTTCTTTTCTAAAAATAAAACGCCTTACTATACATGGTCGTTTTTTTTTGTTTTGTTTTTCCCAAAAAATAAAATGCCTTACTAT
This sequence comes from Festucalex cinctus, assembly GCF_051991245.1. NCBI lineage: Eukaryota > Metazoa > Chordata > Actinopteri > Syngnathiformes > Syngnathidae > Festucalex > Festucalex cinctus. Next base: position 2,317,019 of record NC_135423.1, read on the forward strand.
ACATGGTCGTATTTTTTCCAAAAATAAAACGCCTTACTATACATGGTCGTTTTTTTTTTTCCTCCCCAAAAATAAAATGGCTTACTATACATGGTTGTTTCTTTTCTAAAAATAAAACGCCTTACTATACATGGTCGTTTTGTTTTGGGGGTTTTTTCCCAAAAAAATAAAATGCCTTACTATACATGGTCGTTTTTTTTTTTCCTCCCCAAAAATAAAATGGCTTACTATACATGGTCGTTTTTTTTTTTCCTCCCCAAAAATAAAATGGCTTACTATACATGGTCGTTTTGTTTTGGGGGGTTTTTCCCAAAAAAATAAAATGCCTTACTATACATGGTCGTTTTTTTTTTTTCCTCCCCAAAAATAAAATGGCTTACTATACATGGTCGTTTTTTTTTTTTCCTCCCCAAAAATAAAATGGCTTACTATACATGGTCGTTTTTTTTTTTCCTCCCCAAAAATAAAATGGCTTACTATACATGGTCGTTTTGTTTTGTTTTGTTTTTCCCCAAAAATAAAATGCCTTACTATACATTGTCGTTTTTTTTTTTTCCTCCCCAAAAATAAAATGGCTTACTATACATGGTTGTTTCTTTTCTAAAAATAAAACGCCTTACTATACATGGGCGTTTTGTTTTGGGTTTTTTTCCCCAAAAAATAAAATGCCTTACTATACATGGTCGTTTTTTTTTTTTCCTCCCCAAAAATAAAATGGCTTACTATACATGGTTGTTTCTTTTCTAAAAATAAAACGCCTTACTATACATGGTCATTTTGTTTTGTTTTTTTTTCCCAAAAAATAAAATGCCTTACTATACATGGTCGTATTTTTTTTTTCCTCCCCAAAAATAAAATGGCTTACTATACATGGTTGTTTCTTTTCTAAAAATAAAACGCCTTACTATATACATGGTCATTTTGTTTTGGGTTTTTTTCCCAAAAAATAAAATGCCTTACTATACATGGTCGGGTTTTTTTTGTGTGTGTGTTTTTTCAAAAAAATAAAATGCCTTACTCTATACATGGTCGTGTTTTTTCTAAAAATAAAACTCCTTACTATACATGGTCGTATTTTTTTTTTCAAAAAAATAAAATGGCTTACTATACATGGTCATTTTTTTTTTTCCTCCCCAAAAATAAAATGCCTTACTATACATGGTCGTTTTGTTTTGTTTTGTTTTTCCCAAAAAATAAAATGCCTTACTATACATGGTCGTATTTTTTCCAAAAATAAAACGCCTTACTATACATGGTCGTATATTATTTTTTTTCCCCAAAAATAAAACGCCTTACTATACATGGTCGTTTTTTTTTTCCTCCCCAAAAATAAAATGGCTTACTATACATGGTTGTTTCTTTTCTAAAAATAAAACGCCTTACTATACATGGTCGTTTTGTTTTGGGGGTTTTTTCCCAAAAAAATAAAATGCCTTACTATACATGGTCGTTTTTTTTTTTTCCTCCCCAAAAATAAAATGGCTTACTATACATGGTCGTTTTTTTTTTTCCTCCCCAAAAATAAAATGGCTTACTATACATGGTTGTTTCTTTTCTAAAAATAAAATGCCTTACTATACATGGTCGTTTTGTTTTGTTTTGTTTTTCCCCAAAAATAAAATGCCTTACTATACATGGGCGTATTTTTTTTTTCCTCCCCAAAAATAAAATGGCTTACTATACATGGTTGTTTCTTTTCTAAAAATAAAACGCCTTACTATACATGGTCATTTTGTTTTGTTTTTTTTCCCCAAAAAATAAAATGCCTTACTATACATGGTCGTATTTTTTCCAAAAATAAAACGCCTTACTATACATGGTCGTTTTTTTTTTTCCTCCCCAAAAATAAAATGCCTTACTATACATGGTTGTTTCTTTTCTAAAAATAAAATGCCTTACTATACATGGTCGTTTTGTTTTGTTTTGTTTTTCCCAGAAAATAAAATGCCTTACTATACATGGTCGATTGTTTTTTTTCCTCCCCAAAAATAAAATGGCTTACTATACATGGTCGTTTTTTTTTTTCCTCCCCAAAAATAAAATGCCTTACTATACATGGTTGTTTCTTTTCTAAAAATAAAATGCCTTACTATACATGGTCGTATTTTTTCCAAAAATAAAACGCCTTACTATACATGGTCGTTTTTTTTTTTCCTCCCCAAAAATAAAATGGCTTACTATACATGGTTGTTTCTTTTCTAAAAATAAAATGCCTTACTATACATGGTCGTTTTGTTTTGTTTTGTTTTTCCCCAAAAATAAAATGCCTTACTATACATGGGCGTATTTTTTTTTTCCTCCCCAAAAATAAAATGGCTTACTATACATGGTTGTTTCTTTTCTAAAAATAAAACGCCTTACTATACATGGTCATTTTGTTTTGTTTTTTTTCCCAAAAAAATAAAATGCCTTACTATACATGGTCGTATTTTTTCCAAAAATAAAACGCCTTACTATACATGGTCGTTTTTTTTTTCCCTCCCCAAAAATAAAATGCCTTACTATACATGGTTGTTTCTTTTCTAAAAATAAAATGCCTTACTATACATGGTCGTTTTGTTTTGTTTTGTTTTTCCCAGAAAATAAAATGCCTTACTATACATGGTCGATTGTTTTTTTTCCTCCCCAAAAATAAAATGGCTTACTATACATGGTCGTTTTTTTTTTTCCTCCCCAAAAATAAAATGCCTTACTATACATGGTTGTTTCTTTTCTAAAAATAAAATGCCTTACTATACATGGTCGTATTTTTTCCAAAAATAAAACGCCTTACTATACATGGTCGATTGTTTTTTTTCCTCCCCAAAAATAAAATGGCTTACTATACATGGTCGTTTTGTTTTGTTTTGTTTTTCCCAAAAAATAAAATGCCTTACTATACATGGTCGTATTTTTTCCAAAAATAAAACGCCTTACTATACATGGTCGTATATTATTTTTTTTTCCCAAAAATAAAACGCCTTACTATACATGGTTGTTTCTTTTCTAAAAATAAAACGCCTTACTATACATGGTCGTTTTGTTTTGTTTTGTTTTTCCCAGAAAATAAAATGCCTTACTATACATGGTCGATTGTTTTTTTTCCTCCCCAAAAATAAAATGGCTTACTATACATGGTCGTTTTGTTTTGTTTTGTTTTTCCCAAAAAATAAAATGCCTTACTATACATGGTCGTATTTTTTCCAAAAATAAAACGCCTTACTATACATGGTCGTTTTTTGTTTTTTTTCCCCCAAAAATAAAATGCCTTACTATACATGGTCGTATTTTTTTTTTCCCAAAAATAAAACACATTGTCGTTTTTTTGTTTTGTTTTTTCCCAAAAAATAAAATGCCTTACTTATACATGGTCGTTTTTTTTTTTTTTTCCCCCCAAAAAATAAAATGCCTTACTATATATGGTCATTTTTTTATTTTTTTCCAAAAAATATAACGCCTTACTATACATGGTCGTTTTTTGTTTTTTTGTTTTTTTTTTTCAAAAAAATAAAATGCCTTACTATATACATGGTCGTTTTTTTTCTAAAAATAATACTCCTTACTATACATGGTCGTATTTTTTTTTCCCCAAAAAATAAAATGGCTTACTATACATGGTTGTTTCTTTTCTAAAAATAAAACGGCTTACTATACATGGTCGTTTTGTTTTGTTTTTTTTCCCCAAAAAATAAAATGCCTTACTATACATGGTCGTTTTTTTTTTCTAAAAATAAAACGCCTTGCTATACATGGTCGTTTTTTTTTGTTTTATTTTTTAAGGCGTTTTATTTTTAGAAGAAAAAAAAAACGACCATGTATAGTAAGGCATTTTATTTTTGGGGGGAAAAAACAAAACAAAAATACCATGTATAGTAAGGCGTTTTATTTTTTAGAAAAGAAACAACCATGTATAGTAAGGCATTTTATTTTTAGAAACAAAACGACCATGTATAGTAAGGCATTTTATTTTTTTGAAAAAAACAAAAAACAAAACAAAAAAACGACCATGTATAGTAAGGCGTTTTATTTTTTTGGGAAAAAAAAATACGACCATGTATAGTAAGGCATTTTATTTTTTGGAGGGGGGGGGGGGAAACAAAAACGACCATGTATAGTAAGGCATTTTATTTTTAGAAAAAAAACGACCATGTATAGTAAGGTGTTTTATTTTTGGAAAAAAATACGACCATGTATAGTAAGGCATTTTATTTTTTTGAAAAAAACAAAAAACAAAACAAAAAAACGACCATGTATAGTAAGGCGTTTTATTTTTTTGGGGAAAAAAAACCCGACCATGTATAGTAAGGCATTTTATTTTTTGGAAAAAACAAAACAAAAACAACCATGTATAGTAAGGCGTTTTATTTATTTTTTTTTTTGGGGGGGGGATACGACTATGTATAGTAAGGCATTTTATTTTTTTGAAAAAAAAAAAACAACAAAAAAAAACCAAAAAAAAAACAACAACAACCATGTATAGTAAGGCGTTTTATTTTTGGGTAAAAAAAAATACTACCATGTATAGTAAGGCGTTTTATTTTTAGAAAAAAAAACGACCATGTATAGTAAGCCGTTTTATTTTTTTGGGGGGAAAAAAAATACGACCATGTATAGTAAGGCGTTTTATTTTTTGGAAAACAAAAGAAAAAAAAACGCCCATGTATAGTAAGGCGTTTTATTTTGGGGGGAAAAAAAATACGACCATGTATAGTAAGGCATTTTATTTTTAGAAAAAAAACGACCATGTATAGTAAGGCATTTTATTTTTTGGAAAAAAAACGACCATGTATAGTAAGCCATTTTATTTTGGGGGGGGGGGGGGGGGAAATACGACCATGTATAGTAAGGCATTTTATTTTTAGAAAAAAAAACGACCATGTATAGTAAGGCATTTTATTTTTTGGAAAAAACAAAACAAAAAACGACCATGTATAGTAAGGCGTTTTATTTTTTATTTTTTTTTGGGGGGGGGAGATACGACTATGTATAGTAAGGCATTTTATTTTGGGGGGGAAAAACCCCCCAAAAAAAACCGACCATGTATAGTAAGGCGTTATATTTTTTGGAAAAACAAAACAAAAAAAAACGACCATGTATAGTAAGGCGTTTTATTTTTATAAAAAAAACGACCATGTATAGTAAGGCGTTTTATTTTTATAAAAAAAACGACCATGTATAGTAAGGCATTTTATTTTTTGGAAAAACAAAACAAAAAAAAACGACCATGTATCGTAAGGCGTTTTATTTTTGGGAAAAAAAAAACAAAAAACGACCATGTATCGTAAGGCGTTTTATTTTTGGGAAAAAAAAAACAAAAAACGACCATGTATCGTAAGGCGTTTTATTTTTGGGGAAAAAAAAAATAAAAAAAAATGACCATGTATAGTAAGGTGTTTTATTTTTGGGAAAAAAAAAATCTATATATATACGACCATGTATAGTAAGGCGTTTTTTCTCAACAACCTTTTTTTTTTTTTTTTTTTTTTTTTTTTTTAAGAAACCACCATGTTTAACAAAGCTTCTTTTTTTTAATGACCATTAAAAAAAAAAAAAAAACTAAAAAAACGTGTATGACCATGTTTAGTAAGGCATTTTTTTTTTAAACAACAATGTATACTATAGACATATAGTAAGGCTTTTTTTTTTTTATTTTATTTTTTTATAAACGACATCTATAGTAAGGTGTTTTAAAAAAAAAAATACGAACATGTATAGTAAGGCATTTTAGTTTTGGAAAAAAAACGACCATGTATAGTACATGGTCATACGTTTTGTTTTTTTTATGGTTATAAAAAAAAAAAAAGCCTTGTTAAACATGGTCGTTAAAAAAGTCTTCCTTTACATGGTTGTTGAGAAAAAACGCCTTACTATACATGGTCGTATTTTTTTTTTTCACAAAAATAAAACGCTTTACTATACATGGTCGTAAAAAGCCTTACTATATATGTATAGTATAGTCGTTTAAAAAAAATGCCTTACTAAACATGGTCATACATGTTTTTTGTTTTTGTTTTTTTTATTTGTTTTTCTTTATGGTCATTAAAAAAATGCCTTACTATACACAGTCGTTAAAAAAAAAACATGTAGAGTATACATGGTCATTAAAAAAAAAAAAAAAAAAGCCTTACTAAACATGCTAGTTTAAAAGAAAATGCCTTTACACGTGATCGTTAAAAAAAAAGAAAAAAAAAAAAGTCTTCCTATACATGGTTGTGGAGAAAAAACACCTTACTATACATGATACATGTGCTTTGTTTTTTTTTGTTTTTTAATGGTCATTTAAAAAAAAAAAAGCCTTGTTAAACATGGTTCCTACTATTTATGATAACTTACAAAAAAACAAGTAGTCTTCTATCCATTATTTTATTATTATTATTATTTTTAAGAAAAAAATCCACCCGACTCAGGGAATTTATCATGGTCAACTGTCATTGATGCACTGCTAATGTGAAGGATATGCGGTTGGTGTCAATCTGTTGGCCCTCTGGGGGCCCCAAGCATTTGCCTGTCTCGCCGAATGGCAAACGACGCCTCTGAATTGACAAAACTGCCATTATAAATATAGACGAAATACGTGCTGGCCCGCATTGGGGAAAATTGTTGGGCAAATTTATTTTCTTGAACTAAAAAATTCTTCAAAAAATGCTGATAAACCTCCAATATGCCTTTTCCATGAAAACATTTAAATAAACAAAACAAAAAAAGCACAACAAAACCATTATTATTAAACTGAAGAAGTAGTAGAGGAAACATGCTTATAATCTAATTTATTTATTTTTTTAAAGTCTGACTAAGTGTGGTCCACATGTGGCCCATGTGCCGCCAATTGCCAATCCCTGGAATAAGCAGTTGGAAGAATGAATGACTGATCACTGGGTGGTGTCGGGGTTGGGGGGTAAACTGCACAGCACCATCTGGTGGCGCATTTGCACCCTCTGCCCCTAATGCAAAATGATCACTAATGCAAAAGTGTACATTACACCTAATGCACATTGCAGCAAAACATCTGCTGAGCCTTTACTGCCTACTTTGCTCATTAATGAGTGTATACGCACACACACGCACACATCACGTGACCAGGAGGCATTCGGCGGCGATGAATATAAAGTATAAACACTCCTCGGAATCCTGCACCCCTGGCCTCAATTTCACGCCATTATCTCAGCATAATAAACACATTAGCTTCTCCCTTCCCGAGATGAAGCTTCCCGCGCTACGTCAAATCATTTGCCCATGTGAATAATGCATGAAGCATGAAGGCCCCTCCCCACCGGCTAACTCCCCCCCCCCCCAAGAAGGGGACGATGGACTGCAATGTTTTTGTTTTTTTTTGTTTTTTTTTAATGGGTTGGGAATGATGCATGGTCACTCATGTTCAATCGAAAGGACACTTCCTCACCAGACTGTCGCAACATCTTCATTTCAAGCACATCACTACACAAGATTTAAAAAATAAATAAATAAATAAATAAATATATATATATATGATGATGATCAAAATGTAAAGACACCTAATTAAATGAAACATAAAACATGAAGAAAAATAAAGGTCATAGGGCAAAATATTAAATTAATACATGTGATTACTGTAAAACTAAAAACAAAGATAATTCCCAATATATTTAAACTATACAATTTCATTCAGTCCACAAGCTTACTGCTAACTCATAATGTGAAATGCCATAAACGTGCTCATGAAGCTAGCATTGATATTATGTTGTAGTAGGTATAAACCTTACAATAGTAGGTAAATAGTTATATTATAGTATTTATAACCCTTTAAACAACTTAGATTTTACAGATTTTTCATATATTACTTACAGCCATATATTCTTTATGTGTTGTGAAAAAATGCAAACATTATCATCAAATCGATCTTGATACGTATGTACAGGTATGCTCTATGCTGCCCTCCGGTGGCCAAGGCACACACCAGAGCAGCACAATGTCCTATGAAATCATCGTAACACTTTTTGAATTTGTTACACTTGATTTAATTATGCTATTAGCATGTAGTATGTTTTTATACAATACAGACGTGGGGAGTTTTTTTTTTTTCTTCATTATATATATATATATATATATATATATATATATATATATATATATATATATATATATATATATATATATAAAAAGTTACATAACTAAAAAGTCATAATCAAAAGTTAGCTGCAACAAATGTGTGCGGATAATTGAAAAGAAAAGCCGACAAGTCATCCGTTCGCTTCCGAGCTCATCTGACAGTTGACACGCAAACGTTTTACCGAGAAATGGCGTTCATTTTAATAACCGCGCGCGGCTGTGAACATCAACTCCAAACAATGCAACGCGTGTTTCCGCGAGTCGCAATTGATTAAAAAACGCATCCTATCTGCGGCGTAATATACACACACGCCTTGCTTCTGTTTTTCCAGTGCCATTGAATAAAAAAGTCAAGTTAAATTAGGCGCCACCGCCACCGCCGCTCTTTGAGAGCACAAAGCTCGGAGGGAGGCAAAAAAAAGATGGCGAAACGGCGTCGGCGAAGCGGCTCCCAAAAATGCAAATGTGACAAGTCAAAGTAGGAATTGTTGCCCTCCAAACTGCAAGTGAACGGCCCCAAAATGATCATCATCATCATCATTACTGCAGGAAATTGATTACAGGTGACATAGTATGAAGTATTTTTTTTCACAGTTTAAAACTCTTTCAAAATACCAAGATGCAGGCAAGACCCCAGTCGTAAACCCCCGACGACGCAACTGTGCCCTTGTTGCATGTTTATAAAGCTGCTTTTAAAAAGTTTTTCCGTAACAGAAGCTCCACGTCGTCATTGGCACAAATCAAACGTTGCCATCCGACAACGCGACACGGGCGTCGCAATTTGCCGGAACGCCGCTTTGATGAGGCGCTGACACGTGCGATTACGGCGATAGCGGCTGATGAGCGCTAATGGCCTGTCACTGGTTTGTTATCTGGTGTCACATTATTGGGGTGTTGCGGGAAGGCCAGACCAATCAAACGGCCGGGGGGGGGGGGGGGGGGGGGGTTAAAAGTGCCGCCGACGCTTCCGATAACGTGAACCAAAAGTGCCGACCCGAAACAGGACGAAAAACCATGTCCAATTTGGATGTTTAATCATGCAAAAGTGACTCATTTAGTAACAGACCTCTCGGTTTGTTAGAAGGATACTTCCTGGTTTATGGAGGATGACAACCAATCATGGAAAAGGGTGGCCACAGTGGGTATAAAAAAAAAAAAAAAGTCTACACACCCCAGATTTTTGTGATATAAATAAATGAGACCAAGATAAATCATCTTAAAAAACAAAAAAAAAAAAAAAACAACTCAATAGAATAGGGAAGTAAAACTAGAAAATGTCATTTGTAATTTTAAAAATAATTTAGCAGAAACAAAGAAATCAAGTAAGCAATGGAGGAAGGCGCAAGTAATTGAGTAAGCAATGGAGTAAAGTGAGAAAAATTAAGTAAGCAATAAGTAAGAAGTATAGAATAGAAAATATAAGAATAGAGTAGCAAGGAGTGGAGTGTAAAGTTCTGGGTGGGAACTTCCACTGGTTCTTGTATCTTAATGCTCACGATATTATACCAACAGTAATAACCAAACGGCTGCATTTTCTTAGTTGAACTGTTTACTGGATGCCAGAAAGATCGAGTACACAGTTGCGGAGCCCTCTTCTATTAGTATGCGGAAGAGGACCTGATCTATTCAGAATCGTCCCTGAACTTATACTGTCTAGGCCGCCCGCCCACATGGGCGAACGGCTCAGCCTCCCCATGTGAGAATGTGTGGCCTGATGGCCTTAACTGGTTTTTACTGGATACGTATGTCAGAATGCAGACAGATAGAAAGGCGCAAAGCAAGGACAAATAGCAGCGACACAACGGCCTAGCTCAAGTCATCTATCTAGCCATGAAGAGCCCTAATCTAACAGGAGTAAGGAGTGATGAATTAAATAAGCAATGGAGTAAAGATTGAGGAATGGAGTAAGCAATAGAGTAAGGGTCACTCTCTGTTGAAATCAGTTCACTTCCTGTTGAAATTGGGTCACTTTCTGTTTATATCAGGTCACTTCCTGTTGAAATCAGGTCACTTCCTGTTGAAATCAGGTCACTTACTGTTGAAATCAGGTCACTTACTGTTATAAGGTCACTTCCGGGTCACTTCCTGTTGAAAACAGGTCACTTCCTGTTGATATCAAGTCACTTCCGGGTTGCTTCCAGTTGATATTAGGCCACGTCAGGGTCACTTCCTGTTGACATCAGGTCACTTCCTGTTGAAATTGTGGGAATTGTGGGTAAGGCGTGACCTTTGAAACTGAAAAGCTGGAAAAGCTCATGGCGTGAATTGGTGGAATATCTTGAAGGGTGAAGAATGTGGAAGTAAATGTGAAATTTTGAATCTCCCATTAAGAATGCATGGGGAAAAATCGGGTACAAAATCGTGAATTGCGGGTAAGGCGTGAATATTTTGAATAAGAAAAATGGAAGCAGGAATGGCATGAATATTTGGAATATGTTAAAATTGTAATGATGAGAATCGGATGAATTATGTGGAAGTAGTTAGATGCCAAAATTGGCCAAGTTACTTCCAAATGGAAGTGTTAAAAAAAAAAAAAAAAAAAAAAAGCAACTGCACGAGTACTTTTGGGGTGACATTTAAAGGGTGAAGAACAAAGCGGGACAAGGTCGAGGGGTGCATGTCGGCAACGTGGCGGAGAGGAGGCCATCGAGGAGCGCATGCTCGACGAGGAACAATCAAGGGAGCCCCGGCGGGGGGCTGATTACCGTCGCCTGGTTGGGCAAAATCAATTCTAGCGCGGCAGCCATTTTACACCCCAAGAGTGGCATGACTGGAGGAACGCGAAGCTGTCAGCTTGGCTTGTTTTGGGGATTTGATGTTTTGAATACACCACCACATTGTGCATGACTCTGGATTAAAAAAAAAAAAAAGTGTTTACATCTTCACAAGACTGTAGATACATAAGAAGCAAAGACTAAATGAAAATATTGTAATATCTGGCATTTGCACAGGGGTGTGCAGACTTTTTCTATCCACTGTAAATGAAAATAAACTATTTGAACTTTCTTGGGAGGCAACTAATCTGTTATAGCACTGCTTAAACTCTCTCTGTGTTTTCTTTGGGGAATGTTTATTAAATTTTAAAGTAAGATTTATCATCCAACTGACTGCTGCACTCTTCAACTTTTGCACCTTGGCACAAAAGTTTCTTCTTTTTGGGCTGTGCAAACTTTTCCGACAGCAAGACGACGAGACGAGGTTACTTTAGCTGGTGAACTTGGTCTCATGTACCAATTTATCACGGCAGAACTTTTGTCAGGAGCAGATAGGTAGCAAGTGAGGGTTCATGCTAATGTTGCTATTTTGCCATACGGGGCAACAGAAATGACTGAAAATAATTACTGTCGTCTGCTTGTCATCACAATTCTTCTTCTTCTTCTTCTTCTTCAAAAAAGACATCAAACCGGTGACATTTCGTTTTTGGCAATACTCCATCATGAATCCATGCTTACATGTTAATTAAATGCGTCGCTAATTTGGGCCGAGATGCGACTGGAATCTTGCTAGCAGCCTCAAGACTGCAGCTTTTGCTGCACGACAAACAGGTGGCGGCAGCGGCGGCGTTACGCGAGGACATATTGGAAATTGTTCCCCGAGCGTCCGTGTCCCGACGAGATAGGAAAGCGGCATGTGGCCCGGTGCGATACAGCCGGCGAATGTCCAAGTGACCTCAGGTTCCCTCATTCTATCAGGCCTCGCCACAGGCCTAATTAACGAGCTTTTTTGGGGGGGGGGGGGGGGGGTTGGGCCCGGTCCAGCGAGGTCTTTAACGCCTCGAACGTGCGTCCCAGCTAATTCATCCTGCTCCAGTTAGGAAGTGCAAGTTTCAGGAAGTCACTTCAAATAAACACTTCACATAAAACACTTCAAATAAAATTGCTGCTTTCCCACTTCTTAATCATATCTTTCTTTTTTTTTGGGTATGAAAAATGATACGGTGGCACTAATTTCATAACATATACATGTACAGCGCTCGTATCACGTTCCCGCTTGCTACTCAAAGAAAATTCATATTCATTCAAATTCATTTTTGTCAATTGAAAAAAAAAAATCTTTCATATTCCCCCCCATTATTATTATTATATTTATTATTATTTATTTATTTTTTATTTTTTGTCTGACTCCAATATTTCATAGAATAAAATCCTGATAACAAATCAGTCAATTATATAAATATTAAAATAATAATAATTAATTATATAATTTAGAACTTTTTTGTCCCTTAAGGATTACACAAATAATTTCATATTTTACCATCATTATCTTTGCCTTGTGTTGTATTAATGTGTAATAAAAATAAATAAAAAAATAAAAGCCAATTTTAAATTGGCCAGACGATTATTGTCGGTCCCTATAGTGAACATGACTTCGTGGTTTACCTTTTTCTTTTTTTTTTTTTTCTTTTTTCCCACAGGAATATCGCATGCAAATTCTGAAGCATAACATCAACAAAGCAATTTGGAACGTGTCTTGTGAAGTAGATGTTGACAAGTGGTATTCGTTTCCACATTTAGCGCTGTGTTCAAATGCCAGCGCCGCGTTGTAAAACTCATCCTCACTCCATTTCCACCGACGTAACCTTTTTACCCTCGCCATTTCCTTCCCCTCACCACCAACCTTTTCCCGGGTCAAAGGTTGCAGCCGCGCCCGGCGGTGCGAGATGTTCGAGCGGCTTGGCAACAGCGACGAAGCCGTTTGCTCCGACAAGCGGCCGGCGTGAAAAAACACAACTTCTTAACCGACCTTTCCCACACGATATTCCCGCAGGAGGCCTTTAATCCCCTCCCGCACATCAGTTTGACGCGAGTCGGTACTATTAGCGGGCATCTTAAGCCCCGAGCAAGAATTGAACGAGGTTCGGGCATGACAGAAACTCCGAGTTGCTGATTTCATTCTTGTCTTTTCATGCGGGCAGCGCGAAGCTTCACTGGAACCGCTGAAAGGTGGTGACCTCTTTCAAGGAAGTTTTTCCTGTTTCAACTGGAAGTTGATGGAACAAACTGGATTATCTTGATCCTGTTTGATTTAAGTGATATTAAACTGCACAGTGTTCTATGTAATACTTTCACCTTGCTGAAGGTCATCTAACCCAAGCACAGTGGTGCCTTGGAATTTCAATCTTCAATCACGACACTACGGCAGCCGAAAAGTCATAACTCACAACAGTGAGGTGTTGGTTTAAAACTAGGGCTGGGTCTAATATATCGATATCGAATAGATATTTCTTTTCATAGCCCAACATCGATTCATAAAACCATTAATCAGTCGAAGAAAGCCGAAGTTTCTGACGCTGTGAAAGTACCCCGAATGTACCATTTTTTGCTTGCGTAGCATTAGCAACTAGCAAGTTGTCTAGCGTATGTTATTCTGGTTATTCTGTTGTCCCTAAGCGTCCTTTTACCCGTTTAATTACCACAGTTGGAGTTAACTGTAAAACTAAATACACAACGTTAAGAATTACATCCACTGTATATTTAAATACAAAACACACTTTGTTTTTAAAACATAACTAGCCTAGCGCTAACGGGAAGTTAGCATCGACTTCGGAAGCGTTTATACTTCAAATAACGAATCGAATCTAATCGAATCGATTATAAAACTTTTTTAAAGTGTGAACTCAAAATATTGAATCCAAAATGACTTCCTGTTCATGGATTGTCGAGACTTTTTTTTCATAAGTCCAGTTACGGTGTCCACCCAATTTTTTGGCGATCCGGATCTGTGGTGAGCTCATTTGTTTTCTCTTTCCAGCGTGTGCTAGATGATTGACATGCCAAAAGAGAAAACAAAACACACGTATGGAGTAAGTGAGGTGAAATCTTGCGAATCTCGCATCACATTACGATCATGGGAAAACGAAATTCATTTGAAAGGCTCGCCGAGCAGCTCATTAGCTGGTTGAGATGTGATTGTTATTAATGAGGCTGCCCTCTCACACATTGATTGTCAAAAAGCGGTGCGCCCTGGTGACATGAAAAGCCTCGTAAGATGTTTTGCAGGTTACCGTACTTTGGAAAAACCTTGACAAGTTTACTGGAGGAGACTTATTTTCTGGAGACAAATCATTTCAGTTTCCACTGAGGAGAAAATAAAAGCCCAGCAGTGCACTTCAAGGGATACTCGACTCATTTTCAGCAGTAAAAAGTGAATATTTTGCCTATAATTAATGTGGTAACTTCATTATTTTTCATTTATAATTTAATACCTTTAAAAAGTATTTTTTTTTCTACTTGCTGTCGACTGATGATGACATCACCTGTGCGACCAATCGTGACTCAGTTTACTGGCCAAACCCAGAAAACAGGTGAGCCACGATTGGCCGTCACCTACTTCCTTAGCACAGGTGATGTCATCATCAGTCGACAGCAAGTAGAAAAATAGCTTTTTTTAAAAGGTATTAATTGTTCATGAAAAATAATGAAGTTATCCAATTCATTCTGGACTAAATATGAACTTTTCACTGCTGAAAATGGTTCAATGAGTCAAGTATCCCTTTAATGAACACTTTCTTGCTTTTTCGCTCATTCAAATAACATTTCCAAATGATTCCTGTCCCATTTTTCAGCGACCTGGAGGTGTTGTTTTCTTCTTGCCCCGGCTGATAACAACCTCACAGCTCTGCTGCCGCGCAGAGCGCAGCCTTCCTCTGCCTGATGTCACACATGCCGTCACGTGCACTTTGCCCGCCATTTATCACACCCCTTTTTCGACATCCGCCGCCGCCGCACTCCGTCCTGTATCAAACGCGTGGTTTCTAATTAAACCTTCTAACTGAGGTTAAGAGGCAATTTCATGCACCCTACTCTTGATAAATAGACGGCCGACCACCGTCACTGCTTCCCCATTCCGCCATTAACAGTCTTTAGCCCAGCGCCGTTTGCTCTCTGACGAGTCCCATCAGTAATAACTTCCGTTATTCCTTTTTTACACCCTCCACTCTGACAAACGTCAGAAAAGAGTTTGTTGCAGTTGTCTTCCAAACGTACTTTTATGAGCTCCTGGGGGTCCAAGGTGTTTTTTTATTTAAAAACAGCTCTGCAACTTTAATGCCTCGAGTATTCATTATGTGGCTCATGAGATTCATTGATTGGCCCTGATGGAATGTATAACATGATCTGAGAGCGAGAGAGAGAGAGAGAGGGTGGGGGGATAGTCATTTTCCCGGGGTGAGGGAGAAGAAGCCAGAAACATTGATTAAGGTCGGGAAAGGCTCTCTCGGACGGGGGATTAATTACCGTCTTTGCTCTGGAAAAGGAAACATTGATCTGAGCGAGTGAGGAGGAAGAAGATTAATGACGGGCAGCTTTATGGTGATGAAGATTAAGTGGGACAGACGAGAGGGAGACGAAACGTCCGTCAATGCGCGGGACAATCGCTCGGCGTCTTCCTGTGAGGCCCGAAAGCGCTTCCGACGTTTAGCCTTTAGACATTTTAGCCACCGGCCTGTTCAAGGTGTGCGAAGCTTCTCGCTCAATGCGAGCTGGCCGAGACGCCAGCTCACGCTCGTTTCTCATCGCCACAAGCTGTATGCAAAAAATATGTAGAAATTCAAAAAAAAAAAAAAATAGGGGTGTGCTCAACAAATCGATACGGCAATATATCGTTGCGGGCCTCCTCACAATACACGTATCGATACGCAGGCGTCAGAATCGATATTGCTCGTTAACTTTAAATCGGCAATTCACGTTTGCCTTTTTGGCTTGCATTGTACTTGAAAAATAAAAACCAGCAGCATCTTTGAAGTTAATTGCCTTCAATTAATGCAAAAATAGCTCACCGGTGATTGGACACTGTGTCTTGCTAAGAAAAATGAAAGCAGAGGAGGAATGTCAACATTTATTTATTTATAAACTTAACGTGGCACGTGTCTCAGTGCACCAATTTTCCTATATTTTGTTTAACAAAAACAAAACAACATAAAATGTGTCTTATGTGGGATACATATGTATCGCGATACAGGGTCCACGATACGTATCGCGATAGGTTGGCGGCAATACCCAGCCCAAAAAAAAAACAATACGATACACCCTGACTCCTTCTAATTTATTCCGAAGTTTAATTCATTTCACTTAGGTCAATACAGCGAAATCTTATCACCGCCTTTATTAAAATTTAATCTCAATTTAATGCTCACAGAGCCAATTTGCCAAAGAATACACATGACCCGACAGCCAACTTTATGCTAATTAAAAACCCCAAAATATTCCGTTGAAATGATGGATTCCTTTTTTTTTTTTCCACACTTACAATTACAGGCCACAATAAATCTTATTGGAAATGAGCACGCAGCAGAGTCATTACAAGTCAGAGCTAAACTCATAAAATAACTATTTTTTTTTTTTTTTTTTAATTTGCAACTCATTTGACGAGCCGAGGCGGCGCAGAAGCAAGGTGATGCGATGCCAAAGCACCTGGAAAGCAAGTTCATTTCAGAGAAACAATTCACACCAACTTTATTTCTTGCCGCGGTGTTCTGAGCAAATAATAGCAACGGTGAAGGCGAGCGACCCTTGCCATGAAGCCCATTAAGGGGCTGTGAAAATGCTATAGACGTCAACCACATAGAGCGGCTCCATAAGCGCCATCTTCACAGCCTTGACGTCGCGGAGGGGGAAGTGCTGACACGTGGCTGGTGTCAGCAAGGACACAACATGAGTCACAAGAGACGGATAATGATGGAAACCATTAGGGAGGAAAAGTTCTGAACCGGCTGAACCGGGTTTTTTTTCTACAGTCACTTTTCCCGCCGAGGACATTGCTTCATCTTGCCTGTCCCTTCCGACAATTTGATTGTGTTTTTGATGCTGGGGCATCTCGGCATGCCTGAAAACTCACCAATTTTCACAAGCTCGCGTATTCTAACATGTCGCACAACACAGTCACGGTCCGCTGAAAATAAGAAAAAGAATTAGTCTTCAACACCAGGGCTCAACCCGGGAGAAGGGGAAAAAAATGACATCACAGAAGAGCTGCAAGAGGTTTCAACCAACAATAAAGTTTGCTCACCTGCGGACAGCCAGCTAGCCACTGATGTTTCTCGCACGTCCTTCCTTGAAAGCGAGGGACGAAATTCTTCCCCGTTTTCGTGATGATTACTTCAGTAGGACGACCACTTGAAATGATATTTTCGCAAGGAGCATTCCTGGAGCGGGCCGGATGACCGCGAAGCACGGCCGAGAACGCTGGAGCCTCCTCGGGCATAAAATCCGGCATTTGCCGGCCCTCTCTCTCCGGGACGCAAATCCACTGACCGCTAGCCAAGTAAGCCAATCACGCGCATGCGCGTTGCCAGATACGCTGCTTAACTGCCAGCTTTTTTTGCCATTCAAAAGGCTCACGTTTTAGAAACCTCTCAGAACTAACAACTTTATTTCTCGTTGCGCATGTGCGAAATCTGTTGGCCTTCCGGTTTAAGAAACTGAGCTCCCTCTCACGAGACACCCGTTTATCGCGATGGTTCGTGTGTGCCAACTATCCGCTGTCGGTTTTCCACCTCTCCGCAAGGAAAACAGGAAAAATTACCCCAAAGCAGTAGAACTAAGGCATTGTATAACTATAATTATTTCAATTGTTTTATTGAAGGGCTTGGGCATGCACCGCATTAATAGCTTATTATGACCATTCGCCACTGATTTGGTTGTTTTATACTGAGTGCGTTGGGTTGAGGATTTGACCCACTAAAAACGACCCATTCTAATGAATTCATGCTCCCAAGGAATGAGCTACTTACACGGTTACCAGTATTGCTTTGGTAAAAATACTTATTTTATTACCAGCATTTTCTACGAGGAAATGACTTCACTGTCTCACTAAATCACTCACAAAGGCCCAGATTTCACGTCATTTCAGATGCCATCGTCATTATCCATCCACGCATTCTCTCTAATCCTCACTAGTTCAGCACATACAGTATATTTTTTGTGACATTTTTGTTTGTTGATGCACTGTGAAATGTGTGCCTTAGCGCAACAAAGTTTGGTAAACACAGGTCCAGACTCTCCAGGAAAGCCATTCATCAATTACACACCCCGCTGAGTTGCCACACAATACTTTAATTAGCAAGCTAATATTTAGAATTCGCCTTCATGAATATCATCCGTCAGCATGCGGTCTTGACTTGGAGTGCTTGGACTCGAGCAGACCGTCTGCATGACGTTACAACAGCAGCTTTTGAATTTTTATCTTGGCAGCCAGCTATTTGCACATCATTACGCGGCGGGCGCCAACAAGAGCGTCTGCAGCCCCGCCGTCGCTTGGATCTTTGTTTGTTTGTTTATTCAAATCTCACGCCGCCCGCCGACGTTCATTTGGGACGCTAACAAACTGGTTCAAGGTTGCCGCCGGGGGACGAGAGGCAGCGTGGAGAGTTAGCGGGGGTGTTCGGTGCCAGTTTGCTTTGTTTCAGCGCTGGCGAGCCTCGGTGTATATAAAACGTTAATTCTGGAGAGGTGACGCGGGGAGACGAGAGAGCTGCCAAAACAAGCGCGACTGCGAGATAAAAAGGGCAGCGGCAAGCAAACACAAAAAAAAAAAAGACGGAAACTGGAACGGCGCAACAGAAAATCTCACAGGAACATCAGACCTAGTTAAACCCCAAAAGTGGTCCGGTCCAGCTGGTTCAGAAGGGTAAATACAACAATGGAGGACATGTTTTGTTTTTTATCCACTTCCCACGTCAAACATGAGACAGTAGGCCGGCCAACCCAATCTAATACCATTTTCAGCCCTCCAATTTCCATATTTGAACCACAGGTTGAAAGAACCGTTATTACAATACTACAGTATTGACCTGGATGGGAATATGCCACTAGGAACTAAATCAATTCCACATCGTACCGGACTGAACTGCTGGCTAAATTCAAATCATTCCCATGGAGACCCGCTCGGCACTTATGCAAAACACCTCTGGGTTGGAAGCCGATGTCTTTGTGGAACATATTAGTCCCTATTTTTCACACCTCCACAGATATTGGACGGCTGCCGGGCTCCGGTGCCGCTCGCCCCACGGGGAAACCGCCCACCGTTTGGATTTCGTCCCCGATGTGGATCACCACCTGCGAACCGGCGGAGGCGTGTCCGCTAAATAGAGTCGCTAACGCTAATGTGTCGTGGGTGCAGTGAATTAGCATTGCACATTTCTCAAGCCCAATTCACACTGACTGCGGAACGGACGCGGTGCGTTCTCCATACGGCGGTCGTACGGACGCCGCAAGGACGCATTCAAGTCTACGTGTCAATTCACACCAGCTTCGGTGCGGTGCGTCTGCAGTGCAGAACGACTGCGGCGATGCAAGCGTTCTATTTCTTCCGGACGCCGCATGCGGGTTTCTACATGAAGCTAAAGAAATTACACGAGCCGGACAGGAAATCGAGAGTCTCGCATTAAGGTAAATCCAGTTATTTCAAAATAAAACGGTTTGCGAACTCGTTTTTTGGGGAGGGAAGCTAGCTAGCTGCATAGTGTGACATCAGTCGGACATTTAAGACAAAAAATGAGCTCAGTATAAATTAAACACGACAAAATGAACACAAAACGTACTTACCCATGGAGAACAGCCATGGTAGAAGTCCCAGAAATAATATCCAAAAAGCATATCGATGTGACAACAGACAAGTGTGGCTATTGTTTACAAATACGACTCAATATACACGGTTATAATTGGGTGAACTCAACTCGCCAGCGTGAACCCCAAGTGATCTCGTGGTCTGTTGGGAGTAGATTTCCGTACACGCAACGCACGTGGTGTGAACTGTAGTCCTTGCAGCGTCCGTACGGCGGCCGTACGGAAAACGCACCGCGTCCGTTCCGCAGTCAGTGTGAATTGGGCTTCATAGCGACATATGACAATAATCGAGCCACAGGAAATAAGCCAAGCAGAACAGAAACATAAAAAAGATAAAAGCGACAGCACGACATCACCACAAGAGGATCTTTTAGTATTTTGGTGAACTTATTTAGCGACATGCTAAATCGAAAAAGGGCTGCCCAAGTGCCAGTTTTAAAATTAAGCCCTTTTTCCATTTGTTTTGTATTAGGAGCACCGTGACTGGTCGCTGTTTCCATTGCTTTGCCTTTAGAAGTACCAGGATGTTCGTGTCGGCCAGACGACAACGACCACCATGACATTTTGCGAAGACCTTCGCAAAGCCCAAAGGATGAATCTTAATGAAATGACGAGCGCCAAGCAAACTCATTGACATTTGTTTGCCTTGACAGGAAAACGTCTGCTGTTTGGATGGATCGCTGTGGCGACAAACAACAATGCGTTATCCCTATGGAGGTGGGGGACTTACGTCACCAATTTTACAACTTGGGACTAAAACTTCCGAAAACGCCTGGTACACACGTAACGATTTATCAGATCTTGTCTCTAATTTTGTCATGGGTTTGACGTCCTTCGTCAGGAAGGGGCAAAACGGGAATTCAACATGGGAGCGCTGAAAGAATTTACTCTGAAAAGAATTTGGGATCGAAGATGGCCTTTTTCTTGCACATTACGTCAGCAAGCTCCCATTGAAATGAGTAAAGGCGGCTTCCGGTTTCGCACGGGATACGTCGTCACGTGACCGGGATAATGGCGTTCACCACGGTATGTTCGTATTTTGATACTTAATCGGTTTAAAAGAAAATTCAGGGAATACGATGCCAGAGGTATTTAGACTTGTATTCTTTGTACACAATGTCTAATCCAATACTGGAAAATGAGTTATAAATCTTGTATCGCTTTAAGGTTTTTGATAAAATCCTAAAAAGGAGAATTATACCACGCAAGGTTTGCAGCTCAAACATAACTACGACATCTAACTTTATCATTGATTGATTTTTACCAGAGTATCTTGGGAATTAAAACTTGAACCAGGACTTGCACATAACATTATGTGACTTACTCCCACTTCAGACGTTCTCTCTTTAGAAACAGAAGTCTTGAGTTTTGCCACAACTTTTCAGTCAGAAACAACTCACTGAAAAAGACTTCAGTGCAAAGATAGCAACACTAAAAGTCGAATATAAAATATGAATCATCAGCAGGGGCTACGGAGACGTCAGGTGAGCTCCTCATAGGTAAAAACGTGAGGCGGAAAGTGTGTGCTGCGCTAGCACTGATTAGCCTGACTGACAGAAAAGGGAAAGGATTAGCGGTAAATTATACTTCTGAGCAGCGAGCGTCCAAATTGAAATTCCACTCAAGTTCAGGGAACATATTAGAACTTTAGCTCCTGTATTTCGAGGCGCTAAGCTCCCAAAAGTTGTTAGCATTTAGCCCGGCCGCACGCCGCCGCCGTTACCTCAGAGGTGTCAATCAATAGATCAGTCAATGGGCAGATTGATGGAGAGAGGAAGAAAAGTCAAGTCTGAGAAGAAAGTGAGAAGATGACAAGACTAATACATGCGGCAATTCTGAATGACGTGCTGTCTTATGTCAAATTATATCTTTGTCATTAAGTCAAAGTTACAATGGACACTTGTCAAAAATTGTTGCGTTTAAAGTAAGGGGTTTAATCGTAATTAATCGCATGACTTCCATAGTTAACTCATGATTAATCACAAATATTATACCTGTTTTAAATGTACAACAAAATATTTTTTTTTCCAAGTTTTCATACTCTTGTTAACATAAAAGTGGGGACAAAAATGTTGAACTAATAGAAATATGGCTGCATATTTTAGTCGTTAATACAGTAATTTCATAATAATTCATAAAATTCAGTTAAATTAAAAAGATGTACTGTTAAAAAGACAAGTGAGCTGACACCCCAAGTTTAAAGCCATGTTGAGCCCTGCAAATGTTAGTTCATTCATTTACCACTGAAAAGCAAAAACAATCATTCCAAAATCATAGTCTGGAAAATAGAAGAAAATGATGCACTCAATATGCTTTCACCAGCATCAACTTGCAGCATTCTGAAATCCAAAGCAACAACACACAGAATAGTCACCATACAAAAAGTCCCATTTAAATGCATGTTGCATAAATGAAATGAGCCATCAACAATTTATTACACAGCATAACTTCATTAGTATCTCTCTCGTGACGTTTTATTTGATGTGGTCTTTTTACAGATATTTAGCACTCTGATTAATCATTAACAAGATTTATTAATGGAGCGCTTACTTTTTGATGAACTGATGAATCATTTAGCTCGCAAAACTGTCTGGAGTCCAAAGTCGGATCGCAGTTAATAATGAGAGATGTTCGAGTGCCAAAAAAACAAAACAGCCGCAAGGAAGTTTGGAACTTTTGCTGCATTGGGGTCAGACAACTGCGAAGTCAAGCAAAATCTTCGGGAAAGTCGAATGGCTGTGAGGTTCCACAGTTCAGAAGTCGACCAGAATCTTTGGCAAAAGTTGGTCAACCCTCAGATTGTACGATTCCAAAGTCAACCAAAATCTTCAGAAATGTTAACTCTGAGGTGATACAGATTTGGGAAAGTCAAACGACCTTGAGGTTGCACAATTCGGAAGATGACCAAAATCTCTGGGAAAGTCGAACAGCCCTGAGGTTGTACGGTTCAGAAGTCAACTGAACTCTATGACAATTAGGGGTGTTAAAAAAAAAATCGATTCGGCGATATATCGCGATACTACATCGCGCGATTCTCGAATCGATTCAATTAAAAAAAAATAGATTTTTTTTTTATTATGTATTTATTTTTTATTTTTTTAAGAGCTCAGAATTGTTCATTCGGTAGTCTTACCGATTCAACGTCTTATCATCATTGCCTTTTTCTTTTTTTTTGTGTGTGTGTGTGAATCCATTTTTAAACTTCCATTTTTAATGGAAAAATATTCAACAAAACGTCTGACTTCGGGTTAGGATTCACACCTTGAGCATGGAAGAATGTTATATGAACGGAACATTAAGCCTTCATATTTTATTTTAATGCTGTTCAAACATGAAACAGATTACAACCTCTATAAGACTGAAATTTCAGATAAATAAATAATACATTTTCATATAAATCTTACACTCTGCAAGTTTACTGATTAGTATTTTCTAAATTTGAATGAAAAAAAATCGCAACAATCGACTTATAAATTCGTATCGGGATTAATCGGTATCGAATCGAATCGTGACCTGTGAATCGTGATACGAATCGAATCGTCAGGTACTAGGCAATTCACACCCCTAATGACAATAGAAGGTCGTTGGCCAGAATCTTCAGGAATTCCAATTTGGAAGGCAAACAAAATTTTTAGGAAAGTCAAACGGGACAAATGTTCAACAATTCAGGAGCCCTGACCAATCTTCGGCAAAGTTGTACAGCATTTCTTTTCAAACAATTCAAGCCTATCAGAATTGTCCAGAATTAAAATTCTGAAGCAAATCACAAACTTCAGCAGAGTCAAACAACCCTGGCTGAGAGCATACTATCCAAAATTCAATCACATCCACAATGTGAGCGAGGCCGCAAAAAAAGGGACGACAATAGTCTCTTGTTTCAAATGTATCATTTCAACATACTTCCGTAACAGCAATTACTACTTTCCTATTATCCGGGGCTTTGGCAACATCAAAGGGCATTACAGAAAACGTTTTTTTTTTTTTTTTGCTAATAGCTAAAATAATGACTAAATGAATAGTTAATTATTTTGTATTAATTATTCACAAAATCCCTTTTGTCTGTGAAACCTTACCTCAGTTACTCACTGGAAAAAACCCCCAAAACTGTTCACATTAGTCGTCTTACTGGTTTGTGCTACAAATGCCCACAGGTGAATTTGTGAATAGCAGACGGCAAATATGTACAGAGGAAGCAAGCGGACTCGCATTAATAGCAGCATGATTTCAGTCCCATATTCTCCTGTCTCGTTTCTTTATATTTGAACCTGTGAGCGCTTCGACCACCGAGTGTCACTGTTGCAGCGTTGCCTGCATCTTCTCCCCATGTTTATTTTAGCAGGGAGGAGGTGGGAGAGAGAGAGAGAGAACATCAGTCCTCTGCTTTTACGTTTCGCTTTTCCTCCCTCCCGCCATTCATTCCCCCCCCCCCCAAAACAAGGTAGTTCTGCCTAATTGCTCAAACGGCGGCCCATCCTCATTAGACTCTTGACCTTGGCTGTGTGCGATAAGGGGAGGTCAACGTGGATTAGAAGTCCGCAGCCACCGCTGCCCCCACCCCCACCCCCACCCCGCCCTCTCTTCCCAGTCAATCCTCTTTAAAAGAAAAGAAGAAGAAAATACACTTTCAAATGTTTGCTTATTTGATGTGGATCTTAGTCACAGCATGCTTTTATGACACTCGGATGTCTCTGCCCTGGTTGTTAAGTACCACACAGCTAATATAATAAGTATGAACTTGCTTCTTGGGGGGCATTTTTGGGATGCCATCACAAAAGAGTACCACTTTTGATAATCCTAGAACCAGAAATTGTACTTAATGCTAAATAAGCACTAAGCAGTGTCCAGAATATATCGATATCACGATATTGGCCCATGCGATACGCATATCGCAAAGACATTCAATAAGTTTCACATGGAATTTTATGCTTTTACAAACTTAAATGTGCATCACCAACCAATAGTGAGGGTAATTACAATTAATTAACTAAGAATATGTTGAGCTCGCTTATTTTGCTACATGAAAAAAACCTTTATTCTTCTATTTGATAATGCAAAAATGTAATTTCTTATTTCTTTGCAATAATGTCGATATATATATGTATTAGGGCTGGGAATCTTTGACTGTCTCACGATTCGATTCGATTACGATTTTTGGGTCTACGATTCAATTCAGAATAGATTTTCGATTCTCGATTCAAACGATTTTCGATTCAAAATTATTTGATTGACAAATGATTTCTGCTTCAATTTACAGATATGCACAACATTGCCATGATCGACTCCAGTCTGCTTTGCAAGACAAAATGACAAATAGAGACATTAAAGTGTCTTTTTTTTGTTTTGTTTAAACATTTATTAATTTTGTATTGTAAGTGCCTTTTTCCACAAAAACAGCATGTGGGCTACAACTGCCTTTTCCCCTTCTTCATTTCTAATTTAAATAAAATCGATTTTTGGATATTAAATATCGATTTGATTCGATTGATAAATGAGAATCTCGATTCTTTTATGAATCGATTTTTGTTGGCACACCCCTAATATATATATAATTAGAAGTGTGCATCAGACGATTTGGTATGTATCTCGATAGATGGGGTTCAATACGATTTAAGGACAGTACATTTTTTAAAGTGTAACGATTCTGTTCGGTTCAATCAAAATTGATTTTCCAATTCAAATTGTTGTTTGTTACACCCCTCCCAGTTACGGAACCAGAACAGGAGCTTGCCAATAAATGCAAAGTAGGAAAGCGGCACAAAGAGCACTCCGTCCTGGCTGCTCAGTATATTTAATTAGAACCATGAATGTGAAAATCTCGAGGGGGTGTTTTTCGCCATTTCCAACAATGCTCGGGTCATAGCGGAATGAAGGAAAATGTCACAGAAATGTGAAAGTGTGATGAAAAGACAGCCTACTTGGTGGAGGTAAAAAAAAATAAATAAAAAAAAGTGTTGGTAGGTGGCATGCTCCGGGGAAGGATCGAACACGCCTGGCCACTGTGATCCCTCGCCGCCGGACTCTGTCTTCATCACACCTTTTCAACTGCTACCTCATCTCGCCTCCCGCTAAGGCGCCGCCGCACGAAGCAGAGCGGTGGGGGTGAAGGGTGACGGGCATGGTGGAACGCTGCGGCAAAAAACGAGAAAAGGATGCAAGGGGGCGGAGGGGGATAAAAACCTACAGTCACATCTCCCCCCTGAGAACAAAAGAGGCAAAGTGCATTCAAAGAATTGCACTGGAGTGTTTCTGCAGGCTTAACAGCAGCCATGAGTTCTTCAAGCACGTGATTTCTTCAAATAATTTCTTTACCGATATATTGTCCAACTAAGAAATATGCTGTGAGCAACTGCACGGCTCCATTTGAACATCAGCGTCATTCCCTCCGTGAATTCTCAATACACCGCTTCAGTGTGAGCTACCTAAACCTTTTCCAATTTCCAACGTGAATAAGCTTAAGACTCACCCCATAATTTTCTCAAAAATGTTGCAGCTCAAAAATCCAAGTAGACGCTAAGCTGCCATCTGCAGCGGTTTACAAACCTGAATTTTGAAATATGTATTTGACCAATATTGAACAGCGGCAGTTAACATTCGGATTTCAATTGACGTCTATAAACGTCCATGGCAATGAATGGAATGAATCTGAAAATTACTCTTTCCTCATTAAGCCTTGACATTAATATCAAACTACAATTTTATCTTGAAAAAAAATATGACTTCATTCTCTATCCTGACAAAATACATCTTTATATTCCACAAAAAAAAAAAAGAGGCTTTGGGGCATAAATGACAGTGCCCCACTTAATCTACCTAGCAACAAATGGCAATAACTGTGTTGTATGTTCCTACAATTTGGTTTGAGTGGAGACATTTCCAAGTGAACCACGGAAGCTAGTGTTCATTGTCCATGTAGTACATTGCTTTTGGGGGGGGGGAACAAAAAAAAAATCAGACACTAAGATGAGTACCTAAGTGCTCTGTGGCCACCATTTATCTCCATAAACACATTATTCGTTGATGTGTTGGGAAATAAAAAGCCCGCCATGCTTCGCCGACAGATGCTCCTCTCAGTGCAACTCTTTTGATAAATATTTCTCACGGCTTATTATTATTTATTATTTTTTACAGCAAAACAAGGATACATTGTATTGGCCGTTCTTGGCGCAGGCTGATGGGACTCGTCTTTACGGACCCTGAAGGCATCGTCAGCTCAGCCTCCACCATCTGTCTCTTTCTTGTGAACGTGTTCGAGGGATTTGCTCAAGTTTGTTGCAAATGTTGCTTGCACCTGTGTTGGACTGCTTTTTTTTTTTTTTTTTGGACTGCTTTGGAACGAGAACGCTACTTATTTTGGAGGACGCGTTCCAATAGCTGGTGTCTGAAAATGTCCTTGGATGAAAATGTTTTGACCTAAAACCTGTGCAAATGTGTCCTTCCCTTCGCTGTTGTATGGGACAGCAACACTCGCTACACCAAGTTGCCATGGAAACAGTCCAGTAAGTTTGACTGCCATGAACCTATTATTTAATAATTATACTTTGGGGCATAAATCGTCGTGCCTCATGTATTCTACCTAGAAACAAGTGACAAAGTGAGCGACTGCCTCAATCTTTTTATTTTTCTCTCTCTCAAATGAGCTCTTAAGCAAAAATGGATCTGCCCCACTGATTTGACCTAGCAACAAGTAGCTGCAAAAATGCACAAAACAACATAGGCAGATATTAGCTCTTTTCAAATGAGAAATAAGGCAAAATGGATTCTCCCAAGCAATAAGTAACCAAATACTGCTACATCAGCAAAAAAACAAAAAAAAAACAAAAAAAAACAGCACAGTAAGATTGACTGTCTGACTTTAGGGGCAAGCATCGATTTGCCCTATGTTTTCTGCCTAGCAACAAGTGGCCATAGAAGTTGCCATAGAAACAACACGGTCGGCCCTATTTTCGTGCCCAGCCAAGTCTAGCGCAAAGTGCTACGCATGGGCGGGGTTTTCCTTTTTTTTTTTTTTTTTGGGCACTTTCTTCGGAAGCGGGCACAATTAGAAATGGGCCTTTTGCCATTGAGGGAATGAACAGCAACATGATTGCCGGCCAATCAAAATGGCTCGTTTTGTTCCCTTTAAATTCACCACAGCAGAAACGCGCCATCTACATGTCGCAACAATATCGCCACTTGTGGACACCCAATCATATGTTTGTGTGATAAAGTCCTCTGACCTAAGTTGCCAAGGAATAGTCGTTATTTGCACATCCCATCCATCTGTACATTTTCCGTAATCGTATTCATTTTGCAAAATGCGATTTAGGGCCTGACAAAACTGGATTGTGCCACACACATTCTGCCTAGCAACAAGTGACAGTGCAAACGTGTTTTCATGTGCCCCGAATTGCCATGGAAACAACACACTTACATCTTCCATTCATTTTCAAAATGAGCTTTGGGACAAAAATACATCTGCCCCATATATTCTGCCTAGCAACAAGTAGTTTAAGCTTAATTGAAGTTGAATAGATTTCTTTTTTTTTTTTTATCTATTTTTTGATCATACAGTATTAAAGAGTTTAACTTAGTTTGCTGCAACAAAAAGAGCGTTTGTTGCTCTCTCGCACAAGAAAGACATTTCTCAGCACATCCCGGTTGCGAGCTAGCGAGCGCCTTGGGCTTCGTGATAAACAAACGCTAACGAAGGATTCGCTTCCGAAGACCACAGCTGCCGAGGGAGGCCAATGAAAAAGGAGCAAAACTCTGAGCTCACACACACACAATGAGGAGACAAAATGGACACTCACACGTTCCCGATTTCATCAAATGTTCATTGAAACATCTTTCCCGCCCCTCCATCGGGACGCCCGCCGACATCCCTGCCAGATTGTTCTTCAAGCGGCGGCCCAAAGGCCTCGTGTGAAACTCAAATGCATTAATAAAAGCGTTTTTTTTTGTTTTTTTTCCCTCACTAGTCCTCCCGCATCGCCACTGCGGAACACCGACATGTCGCCACTTAAATTGCCTTGTTAAAGCAAGCCCACGTTGGATTACATTTACATTCGCTTTCATGCCGTTTGTCTCGTCTTTGTTCTTGAGCTGACATCTGCGTTGAAACGCAAAAAAAAAACAAAAACGTTTCGTCAAACAGAGGGAATCTGGTCTCATTACGGCAAATCAACAGGGATTGGCGAGGACTGATTTATCTCGGCTAAATTATCAGGAAAAGACAACAACCAGAAATAAACTGAAATAAAAAGAAGGAATTATTGGGGGCGAGGCAAAGGGATGTTCCTTTTCCCATTGGGCTGAAAACGATGGCACTGATGAAGACTCGCTGACCAGTTATTTTCAATCACTGCTCCCCTCATGTGAAAATGGCAGATTGTACAGAGCCCCTAAAGTGATGACATGGGAGAAAAAAAAATGTTATTTATATATATATACAACTTAAAGTTAAGTTATGGTTTGTTTAATTTTAATTTAATTAATTTTTTAAACATATACTGACAAACGGAAATTCAATTACTGGTAACACAAATAGATATGACAAGGATTAGCATCCTTATAACGTCAATAACTGCACCACGCAATGCATTCTGGGAACAATATATATGCAAAACCTGTCGATTTAACACGTCCAGGACTTGGTGTTGTCGCGTTCCATTTGCATTTGTATTATTTTTGGAGCAATATGATTACAGTTGATCTCCGTAATTTAGGGCTGGCACACACAAATAGGGAAAATCTGCGTATAATTGACGGCAATCGTTTTGAAGTTATATACCGTTATTTTACCGATGTGGCCCACTTTGTAATATATTTTCCTCCATGCGGCCCTTGATCTAACATGAGTTTGACACCCCTGGTTTAAAACTTAGGAGACGGTTTCAAGCCAGGGTTGGGGTTTCAAATTAGCGTATTTATATTTTCAGAGAGCGGCCGACGTGCACCTAAAACCATCCGTCAACTGACGTGTGAAAATGATAACCTGAAATGCGTGTTGACACTTTTAGCACGTAGGCTAACTGTGGTTCAAGTCAAGACGGCGGCGTGCGGTCTCTTCCCCAGTCCACCATTTTGATTACAGATGGAGCACCGACTGTATTAGCGGACCTGGACCCTCCCTCTCCTGTTTTTGTGCCGTTCCCCTCCACTTCACTCCCACTTGCTATTTGGCAGCGCTCTAAATTGTTTCTGTCAGCTTAGATAAACGCACCCCGGGGTTGGTCCATCTCGGTCGCACACACAAACGCACGTCTCTCCCATTCGTATACACTCTCATAAAGAAACACACAGAACCACGCAGTATGTTTTTTAAATGAATTTAAAATATGAGGACATGATATGATTTTTATTTTTCTACAGGTGTATATGCAAGTGACTTTTCTAATGCGGCATACGGTAATGGACTGCGGGAGATTGTGGCTCTTCTTCAAAGTGTCTTCCTCTTTGCCGCACTTGCACCGTGAATACACTCAGCCGTTCACATCATGAATATAGACAGCTAATATGGACCTGGCTTTATAGGCGAAACCCCCCTGAGAGGACACA
Organism: Festucalex cinctus; assembly: GCF_051991245.1. Classification (NCBI taxonomy): domain Eukaryota; kingdom Metazoa; phylum Chordata; class Actinopteri; order Syngnathiformes; family Syngnathidae; genus Festucalex; species Festucalex cinctus. The sequence goes on from NC_135423.1 coordinate 2,347,183, forward strand.
AAGCTTCCGAGCTTCGGGGAGTTGAACACAGCTACTGTTGATATATCCCGCGCACCGCTCAAAGTGACAGCTGACGCAAATTACGGCACAGCGCTCGTATATTTTCAGATAATGCCGTAAATAGTGCCGCACCGGCTTTTAATGAGCTATCGCAAGTTCATGAAATTTTGCGGTGATGTGGCCTCCATGCCAGAGGTGCGAAGTAACAAAAGTACAAAATACTTCACAACTGCACTGCAGTGTCAGATACCTGTGTAGTTAATTTTCAGACTTTTTTTTTTTCTTAGTCTTCTACGGCACCAAACGCCACACTTTGATTGTGTTGTGGCGTTTGTAGTTATGACCTGTCATGGCCACCGTATGGATCCCACAGATGTTTAAAAATAACCTGGACACGCAATGATTCCTACTCGCCGTGGTGAGAAGCAGAGGTGGGTTGTAACGAGTTACGTATACTCCATTACATTTACTTGAGTCACTTTTATTTTTTTAAAGTACTTCTAAGAGTAGTTTTACCGCACAATACTTTTAATTGAGTAGATGTGGGAAGAAGAAACACAACTCTTACTTGAGTACAATTTTTGGCTACTCTATCCACCTCTGGTTAGAAAACTGATTTGAATATGTGACTGGATAGCTGATAGCCCATACACGTCCGTGCAAGCCGTTGAAGTGACAGGGCGGCCATGTTGCTCCTCCCATCTCGCAAACAGGCTACACTATAAACTATATGGTATACGTACAGATGAAACATATACAGCTCGTAGGCAGTTAGTTTAGGGCCGGAGGCGGGGGGGTTATACCGGGCAACTATCCTTCTTGCCCAAACAGGCCGCCCCACAACCCTCTAAATACCCAGCGAGTAGCCTTAAACCTTCCCAGCGCGACACAATACAACAGCAGCATTAATCTGACTCACCGTGAAGCCGAGCGGCGCAAATTGAACGTTACACCTTCTTGATGTACGAGCAGCGCGTCCGAGGCGACGCTAATAAAGCGGAACCGCGCCGGCGACGTGTATTGATAATCAAATCCCGCGTGACACTGTATCACGTCGAGGGTTATCGGTGGGATATTGATTCGAGTCCACCTCGGCTCCATGAGGATTAATGCCGAGTCGCCGAGCGTGATGCCGACGCGCCGCATTGCTCAGCCCGTGAGTGGAAAAGGAGGCAATCCTTAATGGTGACTAATGCTCACCCGTTTATGCTCTCGTCTGCGCTTGCACACGATGATCAGACACTACTTTTGACCAATTAATCTTGTGGTTCTCAAACTCGGGTCTGCGAGCCACAAGGATGGAGTCAGGACTTTTTGAGTGGTGTGACCTGGCTCTCAGTCTACCGACCTGCCAATCGCTTTTGCGTGTGGCAAACAGTCGTCAACTGTCATTTTCTTTTCACCATGGTCACGTAAAGTTGTTGTCATGACTCGGGTCATGCAGGAGTAATGTTTGGGTCTTGTCTTATGTCTGGGGTCACGCCTGGGTTAAGTTTGAGTTGAGTTCATGACCTGTTGAGTGTGAGGTCAAGTGTCTGTCTTGTACTGATGTAATCATCTTCTAGTTTCAACTAGTTTTAGGCTATGTGATGTCAAGAATCTTTAATGCTATGTGACGTTATGTGGTGTCAAGAATCTTTAATGCTATGTGATGTTAGGTGAGAACTGTAAGAACTGTGATGTCAAGAAGTTTTAAAATCTTTAATCGCGTTACTGGGTCAACAGCCAATCAGATAATCCCATGTCAGTACTGGTACCCACGTCTAGCCAGAACCAATGAGATGGATTTACTGTCTATTTAAGATGTCGGAGAAATGTGTGTGTTTGCCGGATTATTGCTCCCTGTTCCTCTGTGTTTCTCCGCAGCCCAAGGGGGCTTGGCGTCTCGTGATTCTCAATGCATTCTCGTTGTTTTTCGTTTCGTCAAGTTATGTGAATAAATAGTTAAAACCTTATTTGTGTCTGCGCTTTGGGATCCAACCCTTCAGCACACAACAGTTGTTACTCCACCACTGTTACATACAGGTTACGATTGAATTCTCAACTTTTTACTGATGAATCGTTTTGCCATAAAGTGTTTCTGAGTATTGCTTCTGTTTACGTTCACGCGGTTCACTTTTCGCAGTTTATTTTTTTGTGCAATTTTGCATGCACTTTTTTACAGTAATGTGCCTATTTTATAAAATTTGTGAAACATTGAGAATGTTTAAACAAGAGAAAAATGTGAGAAAATGTTAATGCCTTGATGAGAAAAGTGGGTAAACTGTGGTGAGGCATTTTAGAGCCTTAAAAGATTTATAATAAATGTAAAACTGAAAGGTGACTACTTGGCGGATTTCATTTAGTGCGGGTATTTTTTGGAACCTAACCCCAGCGAAAACAAGGAAACACTGTATATATTTATTTATTGATGTGTATTTATCACTCCATGGCTCATATTTACTGTTTCCTGCATATATTTATTCATGCACAGCCATGCTTTTCTTCACTTTTTACACCAACACATTTGTCCACTTAATGTCAGCCCAAACACATTCATTTCAAAATGGACATAAAGGGCAGCTTCAGCTTCCTGCACCGCAGAGGCAATGAAATATCCAATCATGGTTTAAATGCAACACATAAAGACGTGTCTTTCAAGAGCACATTTCGATTTTGATAGCGAGTTCCACAAAAGAGGCGTCCGTCTCAAGGTGATCCTGCGTGGACACCAACACGGTTGTTTAGCGCGCAGCGTTTCATTTCCATTTTTATAAGGAAGTGGCCCGCTCTCGTCCGTGTAATGAAGGTGTTTACTTGGCACAAAAGAAAGGGGAGATTAAGACGACGGGATTATCAAAACCCTGGGCCACAAAAGACAGCCAATCACTTCTAGAGAAAAAAAACAAAATCCCACAGCATCTTTTTACCGCACTCCTCAGATGTTGTTTATTCCTCATCTGGCTGCTTATTTTCTGCTTCATGTCCTCCTTTTGCTTACAATTTAAATGGGGAAAAAAACACAAGTAAGCCGCTCCGAGTAACTGATAACAATGACAGTAAATTGCCCTTTTATCGAGAAAAATGGGATGACATTTATTCATCTTAGACAGGCTGAATTTTCTTCTTTATAAAACATCATCAACATGACATAGATACACACAGTGGCGTGCCTAAGCAACTTGGCACCCTCGGCAGGATTTCTGGTAGTGCCCCCCCAGCGGGTGCACAACTTATTAGACCAACCGCTAACACGACCCTGCACAATTTCTTAGACCAGCCACAAAATATTTTATCATAAATTCACACAGGGCACACGGTATCTTCACATCTCTGGAATTTTAAAACCGCAGTTGCAGTGCAAAATTAATAATGTAGTAATTGTACCACAATAAATCCCTGTATGAGATAATGAGAGCCTAGCATAGAACAAACTGAATTGTTTACATCAACCATTCATTTATTTCAGTATCGTGAATCGGGACTTGCAGAATTTAGGTTTTCATTTCACAAGAATTGTTTTTCTTGTGTGCTTTGCTTTCATTTCATTGTTGATGGTTCTGATAACTGGTTCTGATGATGCAGACCAATCTGAGTGGCACTCAGTACCTTATGAGAGAACATTTATATTCACACTCTTACTGATGAAATCTGCATTTAGAGCATCTCCCACACGTATTTTATACTTATTGGTACAACTGTACGTCACACAGTGGTATATTCGCTGTAGAAGAAGAAAATAACATGGAAAGTATTCTGCGGAAAAGTCAACTTACTGTAAGTGTGGCAACACAAGATGGCTGCCGCCGGCTTCACTTTTCGCTAGCACGATCAGCCCAGTTTATTTGGTATGCCTGTGCTGTATCAGCCTGCGCATTCACCTGAGAGTCTGACGGTGTTTTTTTTTTTTTTTTAAGCTTTCAGCCAGGACAGCATAGTAGCATTTTCATTTCATTTTCTTAACTAAAGAGCTATGGTTGTACCCCAGCTTGTTTAGACTTCCGCTCTTGTATTTAAAACACGGCTCCAGATAAACAAGAAGTCGAGACACGACAGAGAAAACGGCTGATTACAATCACACAACTCAAAGCATAACGTGGCTAATTGCACTGAAGTAGCGCTTACCATCACGGAGGTCGGCTTCTTCAGGTCTGTCTGTGATGATTGTCAAATGCAGGTTATACCGCTTTATCTTCACTTTTCACTTATGACTCTATTTGACATCAACCTATTGCTCCGGCAAGATGCTCCAAGAAAAAGAGCTTAACAGGAAGGTGAAATAAAAAATATCCCTGCTCAAACACTTCTTGAACAGACATTCATAGTGCATATATATATATATATATATATATATATATATATATATATATATATATAGGCAGAGAGAATATCGAAACAATTCCACCTCAAATTTAAGCTCCTCGCTACCCGTGGAGTCGATACAATCTGCGAGCAGAGGCCTTGAGAAAGGTCACAGATAAGAGTGCGGCCCGCGGCGCATTGCATTGTCTCCACTTCAAACCTTTTATTTTCTATAAATTGAGGCGGAAGGAAAAGTATGATGGCATTGAGAAGTAAACTATGAATGCACCAAAAACAAACAAACATTTATATAAATGAATACCAAGATACTGACCATGAGGACCATTTGTATCATCATCATTTGTACCACACGTTAGTAAACGTCAAAGACAATTCAGACTCTAAATTTTAGAATCTTCTACCCACCTAACATATGTCCAATAATTAAATACAAGGACTAAAAAAAAGTCCATCATAATGTACATAAAGTAAAGTTGTATTTTTTCCTGTAACATCACAGCAGACCACAAGAACTTATGTATTAAAAATCCTAGACAAGTTAGGCTTCAATCGACCTAATATGTTTTCAGAAACATTTTGCGACAAATTAAAATCATCAACGAACCGAAAGTACATTATGTTTATTTCATTGGATCGATTATACATTTTCGTAAACATCAAAGACAAATCAAAGATTTTTAGTCTTCGACGAACATAAACCGAGCTGGTGTGAGTTGGTCAAAAAATTGACGCGTCCGGAGCACGCAGTCAAGACGCACCGCACCGCAGCCGCACACGCAACCGGTATAAATCCCGGGTAACATAGCGCACGTTTTATTGTAAACATCAAACATTGAGGACTCGTTGAGGGACCGGCCGAAAGTCACAACAACAACAACACGCTTTACGTCTTTCCAGTTTGAAAGCAAACTACTGAAGCCTCTTCATGTTCCGAGCCGTCATTCCGCTTTCCCAAAATGAAAGTCATCACGACGAGAAGGCTGCGAACCAAATGAGCGCGCACAAAGCAACAAAAGGAGGTGTCACTCTGCGTGTGGATTTCAGGCGTCACGCGGAATCAATCTTGTAAATGAGATCAGGGGGAGGCCGACAGCATATCTGCTGCAGCACTTTGTGCACCGCAGGTGTCCGCCAACCTCCGATGTAGTCGTCTTTTTTCGAGTAAACAACCGTAAATATTTGCTCTCCTTAGATTTGCCACTTAAACCTCCTCATATGTAGGAGTGATCGCAATGGCACAACAGTCCCAACTTACTTTTTTAAAGTTGAATTTTTTTGATGAAGATCATCCATACAGCCTTAAATTTTCATTACCTCTAAATTTAGCGTAACCACTGTGGATTGATATGGGGAGGACACAAAGTTAATCTCGTTTAATCTCAAAAACTACATTCAGTCAATATCAACATTGTTGACTCAATCAAATAAAATACAGTGTATTGAAAATAATAAAGAAATAAAGACATCCTCACAAAAAAGTAAATATAAATAATGAAATATTGTGATCTTTTTTAAATATCGCCAACCCCCCCACAATATTGTGATAGTTATCGTATTGTGACCTTCCTATCGTGATAATATCGTATCGTGATGTTTGGATATCGTTACATCCCTAGTAGCGAACCACAAATAGGCGGGGCAACATCTCTCTCTATTTATTTTGGTATTATCATTAAGAGCGTTGTAAACAGGTTCTTTGGGGGAAAAAAAACAAAAAAAAAAACATGGTAGACTATCCTCTTAGCTTTACGTTGGACAATACAGTAATCCAACAAATCTATTTGGCCAAGAGGCTTCACGCTGATAAGAATTTCTACCGTTGGCATCAAATAGACGCGAGGGTGCGCTTCCGAGCAGGTTTGATGCTGAAATGCAATTTTCGGTGGCCACAAAGTCCACAATTCACACTCTCCGTATAATAACAATCACAACCAAAGTTGACCTTTGAGACCACTTGCAGCTACGCTTCGCAATATACAAAATAAATGTGTTTTTCCTCTTTGCTCTGATAGATAAATAAATCAATCAAAATCCTATCTATCCGGACAATAAGCACTTGGAGTGCACATCACTCATTAAAAAGTAGTATGGAAATGTAAATCTTCCATCGTCGTCACTATCTTTTCACAGGGTTTGGAATCACTCAATTAGAAAAAGGTCAGCGGCGGAATGTTCCAGGTCTCACTCAAACCCGCCCTCACCGTGCGCTTACGTTCGCTTTCAATCTCCTGACAATGTTTACCTTCATGGGAGAGAGCAAATGTCATTGGAATAATTATTCTGGACCGGCGCCGAATGGAATGTAGCAGCGGAGTCATCCGAGTGGATTTTTTTTTTTCTGACTGTGGATATACTTGGGAGGACAGTTCTAAAATATTCTGTTTGTTCTCAGTACATAACAATATTGTGCTGGAAAAGGTCTGAGGAAGTCGCTACTTTTACATTGGAATCATGTCGATGGTAATGTTATATGCTGGGATTTTCATTTGGCCACCAAGCTAGGAACTTTTTTAATATTTTTCGTCTGCAGGTTCCGCTCTAGGAAACTTGAAAAGAAAATAGTCTGGTTCATCCTAAAATGCAACAAGATGCTGCCATAGCCCTGTCTAAACGAGGAAAGTAGTAGTACAGAGTCAAGGAAGTATGCTGAAGTTTGCTGTACTTGCGATGCATTTTTTTCAAAAGCAAATTATCTTTGAGGGTAATGTTTTCCGACGAGATTGAAATTTGCTTTTGGATCATCGTTTGCGGTGTATTTAGGGGATAAATTATTCATATATGCCATTTTTTGGGGTGTTGACTGTCATGGCCTGCGCCAGAGTTCATGACCTGTTATGTGCCTGTTATGCGTCGGTACTGGTGTAACAAGTGTCTGTTTACAGTAGGACCGATTATCGGTGCCGATATTTGGCATTTTGACAAATATCTGCATGGGCCATTTTTTTTAATCTGAAGGCCAATAAAGCCGGTATCTCACTGAGCAGTGAATACTAGTGAACGTAGCGAATTTCTGGTTTTCATCAGGAATTTTAAGATGTTCAGTCAGTTTTTATTTATCGTAAACACACTTGGAACATATTCAGACAATTTTTCACTGCGAAGATCTTTTGAAACGTTTTACGAACCCGAACAAAACCCCCAAATTAGCTATATTAGCACGCAATGCATTTGTCACTCAGTGAGATATGGGGAACTTTTCATTTATGGGTTTATTTAAGTTTCTACTTTATTAAAAATAAATAAGTAAATAAATAAATAAATACGTAAATAAATAAATAAATAAATACTAGGAACTCCATACACTTTTTATTTTAAAAAAATTTAATCAAGAAATTACGTTGAAATTTTAGAAAACTTGGGGAGCTATTTATTCACATCGAGAGGCAGACACCCAGAGGATTAAAGGTTGACATCATGAACATCACGCAGTGTAAACAGACACTTGTTACACCAGTACCGACGCATAACAGGCACATAACGGGTCATGAACTCTGGCGCAGGTCATGACATTGGTGGTATCAATTACTGCAATTCTCCAAAAAAATTGACCCTGATTTCCATGCGGCATATTTCAGAGATGATTGACAGAATGTCGAACTTCTGACCGGATGTGCAAAACAAACACAGAAGAAAAAAAAATCTCAATTTTAGCACAATTAATACAGATAAATATGCACATACATAAAACGGCAACTAACAAAATGATGTCAGTGTCTGAAAGATAAGTGAAATATTGACTTACATTCGAGAGGAAGCACTCAATGGATATTTCACTGGAGAGACGTTTAAAAGATTCATGGCAAGGAATTTTTAAAGGCCTACAAAAAACGCTTTTTATTTTGCATGCAAAAGTTTTTGTTTTTTTTGCCAAGATCCATAAGCATCCCTGGAGGACATGGTCATTTTTTTTTTTCGAGTCACTTCAAGTTCTCTCCACATGATGACTGTCAAACATTCAATAGAAACAGGCAGTGTATTTTTTTTCTTTAAACATACTTTGCTCATCATAATTCATAGAGCAGGTGGTATTTTGATAAGAGAACGACGACATTCAGCACTTGCGTGTGCAATGATGCGCAATTAAGCAAATCACACATGCTCTTAATTAGCTGCGAGGATTCTGCCTTTCACTGACATTTCTCTGATTATCTGTTGCGTCTCATGTGCACATTTCACTTTTAATGTGATTTAAAAAAAAAACAAAGAAAAAAACACGGACATTAAGTACAAAATACTCCTTGACACATTCTGGTCTGCAGTAAAATTTTCCCATTAAAAGTTAAAAGACTGACATTAGTTGAATTACTCATAGAATGATTTTTTTTCATTTTCAGAACATGACCCTAATCTTCCTCCACATGCAATTATTACCACATTTCCTCAAAATGGTATTTATTTATTGCAACTGCATAGCATTCTTATCAGAGGATGCTTTGGTTTAGATGCATTTCCATGTAGTTTTTATCATTTTCGATGTTAGCCACTATTACTATTTGGAGCTTCCAGCTCACCTGTGACCCAAATGAGAGGGACCAAAAAGATAAGATCATCTTCTTAAGTCCCACAATGGGTATATTTGCAATGATAAATGGATGGATGAAGGGCTGAAACTCAGAAATTTTTAATAATCGATTAACCTGTTGATTAATCGAATCAGATTTTTAAAAATGTTTTAATTTACATTCCTTTATTCAAAAGTTGAGGAAAGGGCAAATCCTTTTTTTTTTTACGGCCACTGTAAATAGTAACTGTGCATTAAAGTGCTTCAAATGATTTGCTTCATTGGGTGGCATGGTGGCCGAGTGGTTAGCACGTCCGACTCCCAGTTCTGAGGAATCCGGTTCGAGTCCAGGCTCGGACCTTCCTGGGTGGAGTTTGCATGTTCTCCACGTGCCTGCGTGGGTCTTCTCCGGGTACTCCGGTCTCCTCAGGCTGTACCCCGCCTACTGCCTGAAGCCAGCTGGGATAGGCTCCAGCACTCCCCTTGTGAGGAGCAAGGGGTTAAGAAAATGGATGGATGGAAGGTTGATGTAGCCCTTTCCAACATAATTCCGCAATTTGTCATTTTTTTGGAAACATTGACACATTACTATTCAAAATAATTATCTTGTTGATGGATTAGATTGCCTTCAGATGTGACCACAAAAAAATAGAATGAATATTTGTCAGCCTTTCCGTCTTTAGCCACCATTATGAAGAGAAGCAAAACATGTGAGCAGAAGCAACATCCGACCGTACGGCGCGATTCCACGGATTCCCGCTGTCCGTTTGAAGTCGTCGTAATTGTATTTGTGCACATTTTGTGGCCGCCGTCAGCGCATCACTTGGCCAGAAATAAACTGCCGTGCACAAGCTGTGATGTGGCAGCGCGCGCGCACAAGCGCGACAGTGGCGGCGAACCTTTTATGAGTCTACGCACACGAACACGTTCTATTTGCATACAACGGCCCAGCATGCGCTCTCGGGACATTTAAGCTGGAATGTGATAAAATAGAAAATGTTCTATCACATGCTGAATAGATGTGTTTGAATGTACGTTTGTTGGCTTAGCTTTTAACTGTGCCTTTATTGTTTTTTCCTTTTGGTATTTACTGGGGATGGTGATTAAAAAATTTAAAGATCACTGAGTGTGGAACTGATTGTTGATTAATTTTGTGATTAATAAACAATTTGGCTGTGACCAAGAGGGGAACAGTTGATTAATTCTTATTTATTGTTCATTTTATAATAAAGTAAGTACAGTCAAACATAATCAGTTCCAGAAGGCTGTTCCAAAAGCGAATTGTTCAAAATCCGAAACAAATTTTCCCATTATAATTAATGTAAATAATTTTAATCCGTTCCAAGTCTAAAAAAACGTTTTGTTTTTTTTACTATTTTACACCATAAACTGTACTGTATACAAGCATTGTTTACATGCAGCCCCATTGACTTGAGCACTATTTTTTAAGACGCTCATTTGTTTGCTTTGTATATCTTTTAGCAAGGACATTTTGGCCCAGTGCGAAATGAACCCCCCACAGTGTTTGTTTTTATTAAATTTCTCCGACCGGAAGCTTTGCTGTCAATCCAACGTGACAACTAAAGAGGCAGCGAACGCAAACTTGAACAGAAACTTGTAATTACTGCACAAAAGCAAAAAAGGGCTTTTGCAATCTGTTTTGCATTTCAGGACGTAGCTTTGCTTAATTTTGATAAAAAGATCCATTTATGGGTTTAGTCAGACACTTTGAGAGCAGTTGGCAGTGCCAAGCCTTTTATTTGATTACAGTAATTGCGAGTCGGTCGGGTCAGCGCGTCGCGCGCGTTCTGTGACAGCCCGCTTGTGAAGTTTAGGCAAGCATCCGCCGGCCGACTGCGCTGCTGTTGGGACAATTTCTGCTCTGATGCTGTCATCAAGAGCTCTCATCTGCTGACGGCTTGCTTCCATAAATCAAGAAGATGGCAGTCATAAGCAAACATCTGAGCAGTTTCTAACCTAATCAACAAAGCAAATTTATCTCCGTCCGATCCGAGTCCATTATCGGCGTGACGCTAACAACAGCTGCTCGCGTGTAATGGGATTCTTAATTACACACATTAATTATACTTGGATGAATGCAAGAGAAAAATAGACAATATATGAGCCATTATCGTCAAAATCAATTGGACCATGCAAGACCTAATGAAGTACACGCAGATGATTGGGAAGTGTGCCAAGCTTCGGAGGCACATTAAAGGCACTGTTGACACTTGTTCCGACGACTGGTTCACTTAGCGCGCGCACGCTGGCATTAAAGGTTGCTTGATAAAAACAAAATAAAATAAAATTTCAAAAAGGGTAGTTGCAACCCAATTACTGTTTGTGACATTTTGTACTGAAGATCAATGTTTCGGTCATTATCAGTAAGGGCTCAGTGGGTGAGTGGTCGTCTCCCATCTATGAGGTTGTGGGTTCGATCCTCACCCCTGGTGACCATGTCGAAGTGTCCTTGAGCAAGGCACTGAACCCTGAGTTCCCCCTAAAGGGGCCTTGTGTTTTATGACCAATTCAGGAAGTTCAATTTAATTCAGAAACACAAAACAAAGCCAGGGGGAGAGTCGGCTCATCAGCGAGCTATGCCCCGCCATCTACGGCGTGCAAGGATTGGCGACGTGTGCACCGCAGCTACGCGGCACTTAAAATTCATGGCTCGCGTAGATCACGTGATCCGCGCCGGTCATTAACGCGAGAGCAAACGTAGAGGCATAAATCAGACTTTACACATCGTTAACACCGTTACGACTACCTGCGCCAATATTTAGATGTGGTTCCAACAGGCGTAATTTTGGTCTACTTCTAGCCACCAAATTGGAAGCCGCATCATTTGCAACGGAAATGCTCTCGGTACGCCGGAATACCTAGTATGGTGCTAATGGTGAATCTAATTCCCTAACAAGAGTAACAGGGTGAGGAGAAGATTTTATTGATATCTCTGCTTCAAAGACAACCAGTCACTCACTTTGATTTTGCCAAAACAAAACGGTCATGTTTTAAAAATGCAACAAAAAACTGCGAGGGTAACATTTTGTGGGGACGCAGTACCGAAAGCCCACACTGGCGACTGCCATGTCTGTCACCATGATGCACCGTCTGTCAATTTGAGGCCGCGCGCATCATGACATCACACAAATATGCAACACTACCATAGGTGAGAGGAGGGGTTGAAAATTTGGGCACAATTTGAGCCACAAATACAACGGATGGACCAACGTGGCATCTCTATTATTATCGGTGGATTTCTTTATTATCCGTTTTATCTGTTTGACGTCAAATTCGTCGATAATTGCCGATAATTATCAAGCATCCCTAAAATGAACCCAACTTACATGCTTTTTGTCTGATAATTCACTCATTCAGTTGAATTTTGGTAGCTCAAAAAGAGTAGCAAAGTGGCGAAAGTGAAAACCACAGATGTGCCGCACGTTCGCAAAAGGTTGTCGACAAATCAAGAAGACATTTCAGCTCGTCTGCGGTCACTCGATCAACGCCAAATTCATCTGAGCGAGGCCAATCGGACAAAAGTGAATCGGACCACCGCGTGTTGCTATCTTTGACCCAGTCCAAAGGCTCCCCATTCGCAAGTCTGGCAGACCTGAGAGGGTGGACGGCTTTGTTTGGATCAACTTGTGCAGGCGCCAGATAACCTGCCATCACCGCCACAATCATCTGTGCCCTCAAGTCCCGGTGTTTACCCACACGACAGCCTAATAGTCACCAGTGGTGCAATAAGGTGCACCTGTCGCCTCCCCCCCTTGCCTGAAGACTCTGTTCATGCAGCTCTGGGACTGATACTCCATCACATCCAGAAGCATCTTGTGAGCAACAGAAGCTATCTGAGCAGTTATTACACCCAACACTGTTCCTCGTGATTGTGATCACATGTCCACATCTCATCTCCCAGATGCTTCGAGGTCTGTTTGATTTGATTTTTCTTGGGAGCACACCCCCCCCCCTCCACCAACCCCCCAACCCCCCAACCCCCTTGTACAAACTGGCAGACTGTGTGTTTTGCGTCTCTGGCTGTCATAACACCACAAGATGAGATTTTAGGCTGCAACAATGCAATTGTGTGAGAGAGCGAGGAGGGTGGGTGTGCATCTCCTGCGACTATTTTGGTTGTCATTGTAGTCCATGACAAGACGACGTAGGATTTTGCCGACGGAAGTCAAAATAGTCTTACTAATCCTACTCATTTTGAATGATGGCTGACATACTGTAAGTGCAAAAAAGCCGCTTTCTTACCAAGTTATCTAGTTTCAGTGGCGTGTGGGGGCAATGAGACAGTTCATGCAAATTGGGGGCAGCTTAAATAGTGGGTGGGATTCAATCAGTGTGTCTACAAAGTTTGTGATTTTAAATTTTACCAACAGCGCCAAATGCATATTAGCAGTTCGATAAACTTCGTCTCCAACGGGATGGGTATCTGAGTAACCTTTCACTAAGCCACACCTTGACACATTTTTTTGTTCTGGTTCCAAAAACCCCAAATTAACCCATATTAAATAATTTGCTCCCAAAAACGTATAAATACGTTCTATTTGAAATGTTTTAAGTGTCCCAAAGACGTATTTATACAGAGCCTACAGAAGGCTTTGATGCAGCCTCTCAACTGAAAAGAAATTGTTATTACAAAAACGGCCAGCAGATGGCAGCAGAGCAAAGGAGATTAACCAGGGCCATGTTGAAAAAAAGATCAATTACAACTCTAAATAGATTTGTGAATAATGATGAAACTTAGCTATATTCTAGTGCTAATTGCTGCAAAACGGTAACGGATATTAATATACTTTTTTCCTGATGAAAGTCAAGTCAAATCATCTTTATTTGTATAGCGCTTTCAAACATCTTTATGTTTTTATAGCAAAAGAACACAATATTCTGTGGCCTTGCAAAATCAGTAAAACAGCCGGGAGTGAAGGGGATTTGCTTCTGTGAAAATGGCTGCCCAGTCAATGAGTTAATGCAGGCCATGGATCAGGCTAACATCGCTGTCCGATTAATCAGTTATGGCCATCAAACATCTCTCTCTATTCATAAAATAATGAGACGTCAACAACTTATGCAAGACGAGTTACTATCTGTGGCACGAGTGGGTATCGCAAGTTAACGAGGCTCGCCAAAAGTTCCTGGTTACATCACTTCTACAGGTGTATTTCTTTTTGCTATTGGATGATTGTTATAGCAAAATGAGCTAGCCAGCTTTACAGAAATAGTGTTGTTCCTTATCTTCTTCTGCACTTGACTTTTGCCTTGTTGAAAATTTATTGGACTTAAGATTTTGATTTTCGTTACAAAAGCCAAGCTGAACTGAAAAGCTGCAAAAGACTCAAATTTTTCAATCATCTTTTGTCAAACGTTTCACAATTTTTTATTTATTTTTTATTTTTTGCAGAAGCAAGAACCCTATTAATTTTGAATGATGTCTGATACAATACACTTTAGGTAGGCATGGTTCATAGGTCATGCTGGCGCAGTTCATTCAGTGTTCTGCTGCTAATCAACCATTCAGTGAATAGCAGAGGTGCGTGCTATTCAATCTTGTGAATGTAAATGGGAGAAAGTTAGTAGGCAATTGTAACCTGCGCATCGTGCTATATCCTCGCCAATGGCCGACTCCACCACGATAATTACACTCATTTACGTCGAAACGAGAGCCTTTTGGATCCAAATAAACGGCCATTACATTTACCGTAATGGACTCTTAAGTGTCTATAGGTGTCAGAGATGTGACTGCCGAATCACATCCTGTGGTATTGACTGTTCCGTAGATCGTGATTATTTATTAAAGCATTCAAGACGGTTGGAAGAATCTTGTTTGGAAAAGAAATGGTTTTCCTCTGAATTCATTTATTCAATGTTTAATTAAATGCTGGCCATCGCCGCCTCCAGGACGATCTTACAAGTGATTGATTTGGCGGGAAGCTTTGGGAAAAACAAAGATAATTTGCTTTTTAATGGAAATGTAGTGTTGAATTGAAGGTTAAAGAAAGGTCCAACAAAAGTAATCTCACATACTTATTATCGCTGCACCGGAGGGAGCCCCACCCCCCACCTCCCTTTTTTTTTGGACATTAACCTGTGAAAGTGCATTATAGTCCGCCCACTAATTCTCATTCTTCCTCCCAGGCGTTGCTATTTTTAAAAGTCGTCCCATCTGGCTCGTCTCGGCAGCAATATCGCCCGGTGAACTTTTGTCTCCGCCGTTTGTTAAATAGAAATGAAACGTCTCTCCGTCACAGGTGGGCGGCGCGTCTAACTGAGTTGTGTTAACATCTTTGTTGACCCGCTACACCTGCTCTCGTCCATTTCGTCCTCCGCGACTGCCACTCCACTGGGTTAATCCTCTGACGGCCAATCACGTCTAATCAATGTCACCTGCCTTCTAGTGTAGTTATTCTCATATATGGTTTCAAAGTCAAAGTTTGTTGAAAGTTTTGAGATATTTTTTTTTTATGCCAAAAATTAGAGGTGAAAAAAAAAAAGTAAATTATAGGTAGAACTTAACATTAATCCAACAGCTATAACTTTCCAACAATGATGTTAATGCGACTGCTAGCTAATGCTAATGCTAACTTACTAGCTCATAGCATGAAGCCATAGTAGCCACTGTAATTGTGTGTGAAATTGTTTTTCAGCAAAACGATGACAAAATTTAATGTGAAACAGTTTTTGATCCTGCTGACAAAAAAAAAAAAAAGCGGTAAAATGGTTGTCCTGACTTAAACATTGACAGTTTTTGTTGACTAGATGAATAAAATGTTTTCTTAGACTAAAATAAAGACTAAAATTCTAGATTACAGTCGACAAAAAATGTACTAAATAAAAAAGGTATGAGGTTGGCGAGCTGTGATAAAAACTAACAAGCGTGAATGAAATTGGACTAAAACTGAGAGTAAATTTAAAAATGGCAGACAAAATTAACACTACTGTACAACGAAAAAAAGTCTGTGAAGCAATTTTGCATCAAAGTATTATTTACAGTTAGTGTGATATTATAGCAAAGAGCAGACAGCCACCATGCTGGCTAAAAAAAAAATGCAATGATTCTGTGCGGGGGGTTTAATTCGTCTTCAGCTATGCTCTGGATGTGAACGTCTATGAAAGCAAAGAGAAAAAGAAAATACACGTCGCTCTTCAACATCAGCCTCCTCTCGACTTTTTTCCCTCCACCAAACAACTTAAATTGGATCCCGTGTAGAAATATGATAGGAGAGGAATTAACATTTACACTCTGCGCTTTTGGTGGCAGCCGTCATTCTTGTTGATTCTGTTTCGAAAAGAAATCACAATTGGTGGTAGGGAGGGAGGGCAAAACCCACTTTCCAGGCAACACGTTTCCCTTTCCTCGGCCTCCCATGAGGATAATTAAGAGCCACATTCAGGCGAGATGTGCGCCACTTCCTTCCTGTTCGCCTCCATGGAGGTGGGGAAGTGCAATTAAATTCAAGAGAAGCCAATCTGCTTTATACAGCCTATTCTTGGTGAAACTTTTAACCTCATTTGCACCTTTTAGTGGCACAAAAGACTGAAAATGAACAAATTGTCCTTTCATAATGTGAAATGAATTGAAATTAGCTCTTTGGCTCCACACGTATGCACACTTTGGACCTCCTGTGAAACTTAATTTTTAACAATAACAATTATAATACAACTATTAAATTATGTCCAAATTATATTAATGCATTTAGTTGTAAGCCATCTGTGCTGGTAAATTTCCATTACACCTTATATACTAATCGAAATACATGATTTCTGGAGGGATACAGCAGTTCGTGCGGCACCCTAGTGGTGAGCACATCTGCCTCACAGTCCTGAGATTCAGGGATTCAATTCTTCGCCCTTCCTATGTGGAGTTTTCCATATTCTCCACGTGGTTGTGAATATTTTAACTCATTTGCTCCCAATAACATATAGATCGTTTTTTTTTTTTTATTGTTTTAAGAGTCCCAAAGACGTATTTACACGTTTTTTTGTTTTGTTTTTGTTTTAAGAGTCCCTAAGACGTATTTATACGTGGTTTTTTTTGTTTTGTTTTGTGAGAGATACAATGCTGCCATCTGCTGGCCATTGTGAGTGAGTGTTTTTGATTCCACAACCCATTGACCAGGCAGCACTGCACTTACACGTTGCACTGCCCATTGAGAAAAACAAAACAAAACCAAACAAAAAATGTAGCTGACGTCATTTAACGTTTATGGCGGCATACATTGTGATTTTACTAATCGTTATTAAACGTTTTTGGCGGTCAAAGAGTTAAACAATGGCTTTAAATGAGTACTCTATTGTAAAAATAGTTGATTAATTTGATAATTGATTAATTAATCACATAAAAAAAACTAGGCTGACTGAAGACTCATTATTGTTATAGGCGTGAGGCTGTTTGGATGTGATTGGCTAGCAGTAGCGTGCAAAGGGTTAGCTGGGGGTTACAGGGCTCACATACACCACATGCATGTCAACCATAAAAATGTATACTATCAAATTTCATGCTGCTCAGTCAAACTGGCACTGGGGGCTGAATTTCAAGAATTTCTGCCTTTTTTTTAGCCTCCTTGGGACACATCAATTATCTAAGTGGCATGACACAATGTCTATTGTTGGCTCCGTCATTGTTCGCAGCCGCAAAACGGTGATGTCACGGCACCCACGCCGCTGCCGATTTCTCGCAGCGACATCTGTTAATCGGAAGCCGCTTTGCGTGCGCCCGCGGGGTTTTCGAACATGGTGCCAGATCTTACCGAGCGCCCGCTCCAAATCCCGCTGGCAACAACAACGCGGGTTGCTGGCCAAGGGATGGAAAAAGCGCGTTTCGCACCTCAACACACCTACACAACAAGTGGGCGAGATTAGAGACAAGAGGCTTAGGGCATGAAAAGCACGAATCAGATTTCTCGGCGCATTCCGGCACCGTGGCGCACCCTCACGTCACTTTATTAGCCGCCTCGTGCGCTTTGACAACAAAACCGCGACAGACACAAAGCTGGCGAGCTTGCAGGGGATCGCTGGTGTTTTTGTGCATTTACCGAGGGACGCTGCAAGCAAACTCTTTTAAAGGGAGTTAAAGCAGCTTTAAACCCAAATCAAACAAAGTTCTGGCCCGTAATCCATCATTAAGAGGGTGATTTCAGAAAATTAATTCAGCGAAAGGACAACACGATATGGACTCCGAAGAGCCCATTTGTCTTGCAGGAGTGGTCCAACAGTCATGAGTTAACTATGGAGTCAATACCTGTGTCCTTGTGACGGGACGTGCCTGCTTTGAAGACCCAGATCAGAGCTGGCAAATGTACATTAGTAGGGGTGTGAATTGCCTCGTACCTGACGATTCGATTCGTATCACGATTTACAGGTCACGATTCGATTCGATACCGATTAATCCCGATACGAATTTATAAGTCGATTGTTGCGATTTTTTTTTCATTCAAATTTAGAAAATACTACTCAGGAAGCTTGTAGAGTGTAAGATTTATATGAAAATGTATTATTTATTTATATGAAATTTCAGTCTTATAGAGGTTGTAATCTGTTTCATGTTTGAACAGCATTAAAATAAAATATTAAGGCTTAATGTTCCGTTCATATAACATTCTTCCATGCTCAAGGTGTGAATCCTAACCCGAAGTCAGACGTTTTGTTGAATATTTTTCCATTAAAAATGGAAGTTTAAAAATCGATTCACACACACACACACACACACACACACACACACACACACACACACACACACACACACACACACACACACACACACACACACACACACACACACACACAAAAAAGGCAATGATGATAAGACGTTGAATCAGTAAGACTACCGAATGAACAATTCTGAGCTCTTTAAAAAAAAAATCAAATAAAAAAAAAAATCGATTCAGCCGCCTATTGAATCGATTCAAGAATTGCGCGATGTAGTATTGCGATATATTGCCGAATCGATTTTTTTTAACACCCCTATACTTTAGTAATCGAAATACTAATAAAAAATAATAATAATAATAAAATAAAAATAATAATAAAAAAAAAAATAGAAACAGTTTTTCGGTCAGTTTTTCAAGCGGTCACAGGCTTGCTAAAGCATGGATGCGGGAGATAAGTCACTTACAGAAGTACCCCAAGAACTAGAAAATCGTTTAGAATCGGATCATAACGTAAAGGCCTTGTTAAACTTCTGCGTAGGCGTCACGGCGATCTCGGCTCACACAGGTGGTCCCACCCACTGACTTTGATTGACAGACCAAGTCATTCGGCTGTAAAACGCCATTATGTAAAAGAAGACCATTGTGGAAAAGGACATTATGAAATAGAAACTGACTTTGTAAAAAAAAAAAAAGTTTTATCTTATAAAACCTTGAAAAATAAATTAAATGTCATTATTTTTAAAAAGTATGACGTTAATAATAATCATTATGAAATATTTAATCACAATAAAATATTTGTTACATATTAAAGAACAGTATGAACACTTTCATAATAATACTAACGCCTCATTTTACAATTTAATGGCCATATAACATCATTTCTTATTTATCAAAAGGATAGTTATTTCAAAAAGGCCTTTTTATGTATTGAATTTTGACACTTTTGGGCTTCCATAGAAAAAGAGTTTGAAGGCATATTGCGTAATAGAGACCCTCTCAAGTTGCGTCAGTCTTCGCCACTCGTCCCCCTCGGCGCTGCGGGTGGCTCCAACATGGATTAGTGGACAATATCTGGCTCATTCCGAGTGCTTCTGTCCGTTTTAATCAGCGCTGTCGACTTGACGGGCAGGTGGGGAGGAAATTTGGCAGGCCGAGTCGCGCCGGGGCTGCTCGCGAGGTTAATTGGCAGTGGGAATAATCGGCCGCCGGGCTGCGTTTGTCTGACGGGAGGAGGAACGGGGAAGGTCTTGGAGACGTTTTCCATCGATGGCGAGGTTGGCTGCAGAGATCCAAAATTCTGACACTCTTGTATGGGATGCGCTGAGTCGTGTTTTTGTGAAGTGACCCAGTGGATTGCGATATGAGGTGAGAGTTGTTGTCATATTGAAGCATGGTGTCGAAAAGGTCACTATTTGTCGCTAAACTGTAATTTCTATCCCATTTCTTCAAACCTACAAGACTCCCTACACAGAGATGCGTACTTTGGTGTCTAGTCACTATATTATTCGTACATTTGTGTGCGTCTTGTGTTCATCTATTAAAAGTAACGCTCTGAGATTAAATTGGATACTGTGGTGAAAGTAGTGATAAATGAGGCCCCTGGTGCAGACTAATTCTTATTTTCCACAGCATGGCAAGCTGAGGCAAATATGTTTTTTTTTCTCTTTTTTTTAATGTTTTTTATTGCTGCTTCTGTATACGAGTGCTGTAAATAAGCAAGACATTAAAATTTGCATTCCATAAAAGAATAGAAGCAGCAGCTCAGACAAATATGAGAAAAGCATTAGGAAGACATTTACATAGCGTTTACAAGCAATTTAAAAATAAAATGAAATAAAGGAGAGCTTTTTGCATATTGCACTGGCTCGGCTGATGTAAAATGACGTTTTCTTTGCGTCCGCTGGCAGCCTCGGAGACGCTTTTTAAGCGCTGATGAATTTTGGGATTTAGTCTGACAAAATCTGTCCCTCTGAAAACTTGTTAACATTAATAACAAACAAATGCCCTGACAAAACAGCCCTGACGCGATCCTGTTAGTGCACCATTTTGGCGGGGGTTGCTATTGTCCCAAGTTGGACTGCTAAATAGTAATAAAGCACATACAGCACATCTAGTGCAATAACGTCAAATACTGACTGTTCGACTTTATGCATCTATTACTCATGGTTATCTGTTTATTTTTGTTTTGCTTTAAAGTCTGAGCATCATAACTTTGTTCTGCAGTGCATTTCTAATTAGAGGAATGAATGAAAATATAATATAATATAAGGAATGTGGTGTTGGGAAAATAATTTTGATTTTTGTATTTTTTTACATTATTTTTTAAAAATTCGGTTCACAAGATCAAGCACAAAGACCCTCGCAAATCAAGCCCGTTGGCAGTTTGATGCCAATTTTAGTCGACAGCCGTGGGCCAAAATGGCAGCCCCCGGAGATGGATGAGAATGGATGTATTCATCTTTTTTTAAATACTTGTTACATACATGTTAAATAAATGTATTTCTTGTCATCGTAGCATTGACAAAAAAAAATAATCTTCAAACACTAGCAATCTAATGAGGCTGTTTTTTTTTCATTTTCTTTACTTTATTTTTTATTTGTATTAGTAGTAAAACATGTATATTAACTCATTTGCTCCCAATAACTTATAAATACATTTTTTTAAAATGTTTTAAGTGTCCCAAAGACGTATTTATACGTTTTTTTTGTTTGTTTATTTTAAGCTAGAGCATACAGAAGGCTTTGATGCAGCCTCTCAACTGCAAAGAACGGTTGCAGAAATGGTAGTTGTTACACAAATGGCCAGCAGGTGGGAGCAGAGCAAAAGAGATCAACCAGGGTCATGTTGAAGAAAAAAAAAAGGGCCATGCAAAATCGAGAACGGGATTGCTTCTGTGAAAATGGCTGGGAGCGAATGAGTTAAGTGAATCAAGTACATTTATTTGCAGGTTTTAGATAAGATTTATCTTATTTGCGTGTCATGTCAAATTGCCCCGTTTTTCGTCAGAGTAGGATCTCGAAAATAACTTCATGCTGCAGTCTACCAGATCGCAACATCACAGCCCTACGAGTGATTAAAACGTTAAGACTTATCAAAATGGAGCTCTTTTCCCATTAAGTAGAGAATAAACAGATAATTAACATTCTGAGTAATAGAATTAACTTCTGCAACGAGTCTATAAATGCAGAAGAATTGGTGCTAAACATGCTCAACGTCATCTCTTGTCGAGTAATTTAGCAGATTACAGCACACAGCTGTGGGACGTTGTGCTCGCGCGGACGAGAGCAAGTCAACCTTCCATCCCGGAGCTAAACAATGCACCGCCCACCATTAGCTTGGGCGGCAGGCGAGTTCATTGGGCGTAACGCGCCCATCACGGTAATCGTTACGGACAGGACATGCAGCTGCTAATGATCTTCTCGTAATCACACTTAATCGGGTAATAATGATTTTTGAGGTTAGAGTTGACGTGCCGGCGCGCCTCTTTCGACAAACGGGCCGGGGAGTCGTACGCGTTGCCTCTGCTGACGCACATCTGAGATGAATTTACAAATAAATAAATGGAATAAATAAATAAAAGTATGGTGATGCCTTGAGATGAAGGACAAAACTTGCACATTTTTCGAGATAAGCGCCATCCTTTCTTTGTTTTTTGTTTTTTTGTTGTTTTGCTTTGAGATACAAGCGCTGCATGGCGGCAACTTCAACTCACCTCTATCACTTTTGATTCTTTTTCGATTCGATTATCCTATCATGCGTCTTAAGTGAGTGACGCAGCACGACTAATTGGGTTACGGCATCCGATGGCCACCATTTGAAGACAAACTTCACTGCATGCATTCCGATATGTGACACTCAAAGCCGGTTTTGCAGATCCCCCCCCGCCCCCCCGAAATTCAAATGTGAAAGTTTGTCAAACTATCCGCAGTTAAAAAAACTTTTGAATGTGACACGCGATGAACTCGCGAGCAGAGTTTTGCCGAAACACGTTTGAAATGGAAAGATTGAAAATGGAATTAAAAAAGCCGCCAGTGAGACACGGCATTAATGAGTGTGCGCGTGTGCGTGTGTGTGTGGTCAACCCAGCAGCAGCAGCAGCAGCAGCAGCAGCAGCAGCAGCAGCAGCAGCAGCAGCCCAGTGTCATTTGCAGGTGATTTAATGAAGGCAGACTTGCCGGACAGTATAATGGTGGCGTAATGGCGCCACTCTCGGCAATTCACACAACACTCAGGCTGCAGATTTATCAGCGCTGTTTGCCTTAATAGAGACTGAGAGGATTTAATGAAGCACTACAGCAGACACCATCCCAGTCATATGAATTCATACGCCATATAAACGCCTTTTGTTTTGTTCTAAATTAAAAGATATTGAGGTATAAATCTTAGATTCCATTACAATATCACATTATTCATAAATTATTTTGAGGAAAAAAAAACACAACAGTAATATTTGGAATAATTTCAGGGATTTATGAGATGGAAATTTTCTTCTCTTACATTAAATGTGAATAATGATATACAGTAAAACATGTATGCAAATGCTGCTGGTATTTTAAAGTCCAACTTACCTAAACATTCATCATGACTCAAGACAGGCTTGTTGTATTTTCACAAGCTTTATAAAACCTCAACTACAAAATGTGGGACAGAATCCTGCTGCGTATAGTGAAAATATTCGAGTAAAAAGGTTTATAACTGTCTAAAGATACCACAAGATGGCGGCAAAGCGGTACATGAAGCTACTCAAATCGCTAGAATATAGTTGCTTGACACCAAGGTATGTTTTTTTTTTTTTTTTCTAATTATTTTTTTCAAACAAGTGAATGACTACAGGTTGCCAAATTTTTAAGTTGTGATAAAGCGGGGAGGGTACGTCACACTATTCGATTATTATTTAGAAGATTATAAGTACCCATTAATATGTTATTCAGGGTTTCCGCCACTGTTTTATTAGCCTGGCGGCCCACCAGGCTTGTGTTGCCCGCCTGCTAGGCAAAGCCCCCTTCCACCCCCTGTCGACGATTAGTAGTCGCGGGCGCCGTGGTCACTCATTTTGTCGTTGACAAACGGTTAATAGTAATCGCTGGATGTCGGTCGGTCGGTCAGCCGGCATCCCGTTCATACCCCACTTCCCCGCCCCTGTTGACGTTTCAGCAGTTGTCGTGAACTTCAAATGATCTCTGTTTTTGAGTTGTGGTAAGCAAACTTGCATGGCCTGATAAAATGCACCGACATCT
This sequence comes from Festucalex cinctus, assembly GCF_051991245.1. Taxonomy (NCBI): domain Eukaryota; kingdom Metazoa; phylum Chordata; class Actinopteri; order Syngnathiformes; family Syngnathidae; genus Festucalex; species Festucalex cinctus. Next base: position 2,370,883 of record NC_135423.1, read on the forward strand.
TAATGTTGCACAACTGTTTTGAACAACAGAGGTCAATGCATGGATTGGATGTGAAGTAGACTTAGATTCCAAAATCCGAGCGACAAACTTCCAGTCCTGTGATAAACGTGTTAAAGAAGAAACGCGGCCTCGCCCACTCGGTGGTCTCGCAGGCTGTCGGTGAAGCGTGGCCTTTACTAATTGTAAAGTCAATGAAGCATTCTTAACAGATGCCGGTGGAACGGCTCCATTAGGAATCGGGGGGGCGGCTGTCATCCGCATATCACCGCCCCGGGAAGCCAAAGTGTCATTATCGCACCGCTCCGACCGCATCTATGCACCCGCCAATTTCATTCTTATTAAATGCACATTAAAAGTGGAGATGGATGGTCTTGCTCGAGTGGACTTGGCGCTTAGCAAAGACTTTTGGTCGGACACGTTCGCCGGACTCAGCGGACCACAGTCTTCTTAAGTGATGACCATTAAGTATTCATAAACAGGAAACTTTGATTGGATCCGTGGAGCGTGATCACGCCGCAAAGTTGCTTTCCCGCAAAGGCCCACGTCACAATTAACCAACTTTTGCATTGCGACTCACCAAAGAATCTACAGACCTTGATGTAGCGCAATATTTCCCGCATAAGTGAGGGGATAATTATGGCCTAAGAGAGACTGAAAAGAGAGCATGAAGCTGGGTTTAGCAGATAAGTAATGCAGTGAGTTAGCCCCCCAGGGGCAAGAAAAATGGGTGAGGGGTGGTTTAGTGTATTAATAAAACAAACAGGAAAAGGCACAATTGGACACATTTTTTCCTTAATTAGCAAAAACAAATACAAAACATTAACTGCTGCACATTTCACAAGTGGAGAATGTTTATGAGCGCTGCTGTGTAAATGACTATTTGATCGACTATTACACAATTAGCATGCAACAATCATTTTCTGTGTCAGCCATCCAAAACAAATCAGAGCGATATTAAGCTATTATATCGCAGCGAGAGCCTGTGCTACATCATTGCGTCTTTCTGTGCGTATGTGTTTGCTACGCAACCCATTTGCCACATTTAAAAGGCCTTTTTTTTTTTTTTTTTTTTTTTTTAAAGGGCCACGACACAGGCGGCATTTCCAAAAGCCACGTGGCGGTTGTCACGGTGCATGGCAAGGCCCTTTGTGCATGTCGCGACAAGCCGGACGCCCCTTAGGGGACAGTGCTGCAACACACCGACGTGAATATTCATCAGGCTGCCACACACACACACACACACACACACACACACACATTCAGAGATGATCATCGCCGTATACAACAATGTGCCTCTGATCAAAGGAAGCTCATTATCTCTCTGTCGTGCTGCAGAGTTTGTCTGAGGAAAAAAAAAAACAAACAAAACTAGAGCTGCGAGCAGCTATAAAGGGCCCTCGCAGCCCGGGCCACGTTGGGGTCCTTGCACGTTGGGGTACTTGCACGTTGGGGTACTGGCACATTGGGGTACTGGCATATTGGAAGCAACATTTCTTTGAAAATGGCATAATAAACGTTTACATGTAGAATATTTTTTTGCCAGTGTGTGTGTCAAGCTCAACGGGTTTTGGTGATTGTTAAGACCTGCAAAAATCAGCGTCCTTTTTTATTTTTAGGCAATGAGTTGCCCTGATTGGTATATTTTTGTAAAAGTGTATATACACATCATCGCTCGTTGTACTCATTGCACAATGTTACTTTTATTGTCCAAAGGGGCAATCAAAAATGAATAAAACAAAATGGAAACGTACATACGTTTGGATCGGTGTGAAGCCAGTGAACAATTTGAGTGGTGGAAACTAAAAGAATATTCATAAATGACTTAGTTAACACACTTAGAATGAGTGTACATTTTTTGTACAAAATACCGTATGTGGGGTATTTTTTATTTTTTTTTATATAAGCCTCAAGGGCTAGGTGGCGCTGTATTTATAACTGAATGTTGTCATAGAGATACCTTCAGGCCTTGATTATAAGCATACATGTCAAGTGTGGGATTTTTTTTGGAGCATGTACCGTGGAGTTATTAAGCATATCCTTCATTCATGGTATTGCTTTTAATGTCCACAGAGGCTATCAAAAATAAATAAAAATATATATATGTTTGGATAAGTCTGATGCCAGTGAACATTTTGAGTGGTGGAAACTAAAAGAATATTCATAAATGACTTAGTTATCACACTTAGAATGAGTTTACATTTTTTGTACAAAATACCGTATGTGGGGTATTTTTTTTTTATGCCTCAAGGGCTAGGTGGCGCTGCATATATAACTGAATGTTGTCATAGAGATAGCTTCAGGCCTTGACGATAAACATACATGTCAAGTTTGGGATTTTTTGGAGCATGTACCGGGGAGTTATTAAGCATATCCTTTTTCAGTGCGAAACACAAATTTTGATGCCCCGCCTTCATCATATAGTATTTCGAAAGGTCAAGATTTTTCCCCCTGTCGTTGGCTCAGGTCTTGACATGGTCCAGGTCAAGTCTTAACTCAGTCAGATGAAACGTGTAGGAGAAGTGGGCAAAAGTCTGCGCCCTGTGAATGTGCAAAAATTGTCAAAAATGGGACATTCAAAAATTCGTAGCTCACTTCCTGTTCATTTTAGCATATGGGTCCAAGAGACTTTTTTGTAGGTCTTGGGCTCCCTCATACACCTAAAAATATTCGTCGTTCTTGCTTAAACGTACAACCGGGGCTGCTTCGTTAAAAATTTCTAGGGGGCGCTATTGAGTCATTTTTGTAAAAATAGCACAATCAACAATAAAATATTGCTCATTTTACCAGGCCAGATGTGTGTGCCAAGTTTCATGAGTTTCTGTGCATGTTTAGACCCTCAAAACTGGCGTTGTTTTCTTGGCGAACAGCGCTTAGCCACACCCACAGCAATTCGCGAAAACTCACAAACTTCGTGTTGTGACATCATGAAGGCCGAAACCCTCATCTGAGCAAATATGAGGTAGGTCCAGTTAACGTGTTTGGAGAAAAACGTAGAAGAAAATTCGTAATAAAAAAAATTGCCACTAGGTGGCGCTATCAGTTAGATGAAATATAAGTCAGTAGATGTCTTTAGGGCAGGACTCTCATCAAATGTGTGAAATTTTGAGAAGATAGGATCATCTCGGTCAAGTTAATGCAGCTTTTATTTTCACGAAAAATCTTCAGACTTTGCGTCACCGTAGCGGCCACGCCCTTTGGCGAAAAGTTACAATATTCGGTGTGGGGCATGATCAACATCTTAAGCCTTATCTGACCAATTTTCAAATGGATCCCTTCAACAAGCTCAGCACAGTAGCTAAAAACGTAAAGTATGACATTTATTGTAACCACTAGGTGGCGCTATATGTATAACTGAATTTTATCATATAGATGTTTTCAGGCCGTGACTATTACGTTGCCTGAGAAGTTTGAGATTTTTTGGAGCTTGAACATGGGAGTTATTAAGCATTTGCTCTTTCTGGACAAATGAAATTTTAAAGGCAATATTTGATGCCCCGCCCCCGTCATATAGTATTTCAAAAAGGCAAGATGTTTTGCCCAGTTTTTCTCTCAGGTCTTGAGATGATAAATGCCAAGTTTGAAGTCAATTGGATGAAAAATGTTTGCAAAGGGGGAAAAAGCATGACCACAGTGAATGTGCCAAAATAGGCCAAAATTGGACATAAAAAAATTCATAGCTCACTTCCTGTACATTTTAGCTACATGGTCCCAATAGACTTTTTTGTGCGTCTCGGGGTGCTACACGTGCCTGCCAATTTTTGTTGCTCTAGCTCAAACGTGCCGGGCTTGGTTTTTATTTTTCTACGCTAGGGGGCGCTATCGAGTCGCATTGTTATGACGACTTAATAATATAAAATTTTTCGCCGGGCCTGAGGAGTGTGCAAAGTTCGGTGAGTTTTCGTGAATGTTTAGGTACCCAAAATCGCGATCGTTTGCGGAGAATAAAGAAGAAGAAGAAGAAGAAGAACTAGAGCTGCGAGCAGCTATAAAGGGCCCTCGCAGCCCGGGCCACGTTGGGGTCCTTGCACGTTGGGGTACTTGCACGTTGGGGTACTGGCACGTTGGGGTACTGGCATATTGGAAGCAAAATTTCTTTGAAAATGGCATAATAAATGTTTACATGTAGAATATTTTTTTTGCCAGTGTCTGTCAAGCTCAACGGATTTTGGTGATTGTTAAGACCTGCAAAAATCAGCGTCCTTATTTATTTTTAGGCAATGAGTTGCCCTGATTGGTATTTTTTTGTAAAAGTGTATATACACATCATCGCTCGTTGTACTCATTGCACAATGTTTACTTTTATTGTCCAAAGGGGCAATCAAAAATTAATAAAACACTAGAGCTGCGAGCAGCTATAAAGGGCCCTCGCAGCCCGGGCCACGTTGGGGTCCTTGCACGTTGGGGTACTTGCACGTTGGGGTACTGGCATATTGGAAGCAAAATTTCTTTGAAAATGGCATAATAAACGTTTACATGTAGAATATTTTTTTGCCAGTGTGTGTGTCAAGCTCAACGGGTTTTGGTGATTGTTAAGACCTGCAAAAATCAGCGTCCTTTTTTATTTTTAGGCAATGAGTTGCCCTGATTGGTATTTTTTTGTAAAAGTGTATATACACATCATCGCTCGTTGTACTCATTGCACAATGTTACTTTTATTGTCCAAAGGGGCAATCAAAAATGAATAAAACAAAATGGAAACGTACATACGTTTGGATCGGTGTGAAGCCAGTGAACAATTTGAGTGGTGGAAACTAAAAGAATATTCATAAATGACTTAGTTATCACACTTAGAATGAGTGTACATTTTTTGTACAAAATACCGTATGTGGGGTATTTTTTTTTATTTTTATATAAGCCTCAAGGGCTAGGTGGCGCTGTATTTATAACTGAATGTTGTCATAGAGATACCTTCAGGCCTTGATTATAAGCATACATGTCAAGTGTGGGATTTTTTTTTGGAGCATGTACCGTGGAGTTATTAAGCATATCCTTCATTCACGATATTGCTTTTAATGTCCATAGAGGCTATCAAAAATAAATAAAAATATATATATGTTTGGATAAGTCTGATGCCAGTGAACATTTTGAGTGGTGGAAACTAAAAAAATATTCATAAATGACTTAGTTATCACACTTAGAATGAGTGTACATTTTTTGTACAAAATACCGTATGTGGGGTATTTTTTTTTCATGCCTCAAGGGCTAGGTGGCGCTGCATATATAACTGAATGTTGTCATAGAGATAACTTCAGGCCTTGACGATAAACATACATGTCAAGTTTGGGATTTTTTGGAGCATGTACCGGGGAGTTATCAAGCATATCCTTTTTCATTGTGAAACACAAATTTTGATGCCCCGCCCTCATCATATAGTATTTCGAAAAGTCAAAATTTTTCCCCCTGTCGTTGGCTCAGGTCTTGACATGGTCCAGGCCAAGTCTTAACTCAGTCGGATGAAACGTGTAGGAGAAGTGGGCAAAAGTCTGCCCCCTGTGAATGTGCAAAAATCGTCCAAAATCTGACATTCAAAAATTCGTAGCTCACTTCCTGTTCATTTTAGCATATGGGTACAAGAGACGTTTTTGTAGGTCTTGGGCTCCCTCATACACCTAAAAATATTCGGCATTTTTGCTTAAACGTACAACCGGGGCTGCTTCGTTAAAAATTTCGAGGGGGCGCTATTGAGTCATTTTTGTAAAAATAGCACAATCAACAATAAAATATTGCTCATTTTACCAGGCCAGATGTGTGTGCCAAGTTTCAGGAGTTTCTGTGCATGTTTAGACCCTCAAAACTGGCGTTGTTTTCTTGGCGAACAGCGCTTAGCCACGCCTACAGCAATTCGCGAAAACTCACAAACTTCGTGTTGTGACATCATGAAGGCCGAAACCCTCCTCTGAGCAAATATGAGGTAGGTCCAGTTAACGTGTTTGGAGAAAAACGTAGAAGAAAATTCGTAAGAAAAAAAATTGCCACTAGGTGGCGCTATCAGTTAGATGAAATGTAAGTTAGTAGATGTCTTTAGAGCTGGACTCTCATCAAATGTGTGAAATTTTGAGAAGATAGGTTCATCTCGGTCAAGTTAATGCAGCTTTTATTTTCACGAAAAATCTTCAGATTTTGCGGCACCGTAGCGGCCACGCCCTTTGGCGAAAAGTTACAATATTCGGTGTGGGGCATGATCAACATCTTAAGGCTTTTCTGACCAACTTTCAACTGGATCCCTTCAACGAGCTCAGCGCAGTAGCTAAAAACGTAAAGTATGACATTTATTATCACCACTAGGTGGCGCTATATGTATAACTGAATTTTATCATATAGATGTTTTCAGGCCGTGACTATTACGTTGCCTGAGAAGTTTGAGATTTTTTGGAGCTTGTACATGGGAGTTATTAAGCATTTGCTCTTTCTGGACAAATGAAATTTTAAAGGCAATATTTGATGCCCCGCCCCCGTCATATAGTATTTCAAAAAGGCAAGACTTTTTGCCCAGCTGTTCTCTTAGGTCTTGAGATGATAAATGCCAAGTTTGAAGTCAATGGGATGAAAAATGTTTGCATAGGGGGAAAAAGCATGACCACAGTGAATGTGCCAAAATAGGCCAAAATTGGACATTAAAAAATTCATAGCTCACTTCCTGTACATTTTAGCTACATGGTCCCAATAGACTTTTTTGTGCGTCTCGGGGTGCTACACGTGCCTACCAATTTTCGTTGCTCTAGCTCAAACGTGCCGGGCTTGGTTTTTATTTTTCTATGCTAGGGGGCGCTATAGAGTCGCGTTGTTATGACGACTTCATAATATCAAATTTTTCGCCGGACCTGAGGAGTGTGCAAAGTTCGGTGAGTTTTCGTGAATGTTTAGGTACCCAAAATCGTGATCGTTTACGGAGAAGAAGAAGAAGAAGAAGAAGAAGAAGAATAATAATAATAACTAGAGCTGCGAGCAGCTATAAAGGGCCCTCGCAGCCCGGGCCACGTTGGGGTCCTTGCACGTTGGGGTACTTGCACGTTGGGGTACTGGCACGTTGGGGTACTGGCATATTGGAAGCAAAATTTCTTTGAAAATGGCATAATAAACGTTTACATGTAGAATATTTTTTTGCCAGTGTGTGTGTCAAGCTCAACGGGTTTTGGTGATTGTTAAGACCTGCAAAAATCAGCATCCTTTTTTATTTTTAGGCAATGAGTTGCCCTGATTGGTATTTTTTTGTAAAAGTGTATATACACATCATCGCTCGTTGTACTCATTGCACAATGTTACTTTTATTGTCCAAAGGGGCAATCAAAAATGAATAAAACAAAATGGAAACGTACATACGTTTGGATCGGTGTGAAGCCAGTGAACAATTTGAGTGGTGGAAACTAAAAGAATATTCATAAATGACTTAGTTATCACACTTAGAATGAGTGTACATTTTTTGTACAAAATACCGTATGTGGGGTATTTTTTATTTTTTTTTATATAAGCCTCAAGGGCTAGGTGGCGCTGTATTTATAACTGAATGTTGTCATAGAGATACCTTCAGGCCTTGATTATAAGCATACATGTCAAGTGTGGGATTTTTTTTTGGAGCATGTACCGTGGAGTTATTAAGCATATCCTTCATTCACGATATTGCTTTTAATGTCCATAGAGGCTATCAAAAATAAATAAAAATATATATATGTTTGGATAAGTCTGATGCCAGTGAACATTTTGAGTGGTGGAAACTAAAAAAATATTCATAAATGACTTAGTTATCACACTTAGAATGAGTGTACATTTTTTGTACAAAATACCGTATGTGGGGTATTTTTTTTTCATGCCTCAAGGGCTAGGTGGCGCTGCATATATAACTGAATGTTGTCATAGAGATAACTTCAGGCCTTGACGATAAAAATACATGTCAAGTTTGGGATTTTTTGGAGCATGTACCGGGGAGTTATCAAGCATATCCTTTTTCATTGTGAAACACAAATTTTGATGCCCCGCCCTCATCATATAGTATTTCGAAAAGTCAAAATTTTTCCCCCTGTCGTTGGCTCAGGTCTTGACATGGTCCAGGCCAAGTCTTAACTCAGTCGGATGAAACGTGTAGGAGAAGTGGGCAAAAGTCTGCCCCCTGTGAATGTGCAAAAATCGTCAAATATGGGACATTCAAAAATTCGTAGCTCACTTCCTGTTCATTTTAGCATATGGGTACAAGAGACTTTTTTGTAGGTCTTGAGCTCCCTCATACACCTAAAAATATTCGTCGTTCTTGCTTAAACGTACAATCGGGGCTGCTTCGTTAAAAATTTCTAGGGGGCGCTATTGAGTCATTTTTGTAAAAATAGGACAATACATGATAAAATATTGCTCATTTTGCCAGGCCAGATGTGTGTGCCAAGTTTCATGAGTTTCTGCGCATGTTTAGACCATCAAAACTAGCGTTGTTTTCTTGGCGAACAGTGCTTAGCCACGCCCACAGCGATTCGCGAAAACTCACAAACTTCGTGTTGTGACATCATGAAGGCCGAAACCCCCATCTGAGCAAATATGAGGTTGGTCCAGTTAACGTGTTTGGGGAAAAATGTACAAGAAAATTCGTAAGGAAAAAAAATTGCCACTAGGTGGCGCTATCAGTTAGATGAAATATAAGTTCGTAGATGTCTTTAGGGCTGGACTCTCATCAAATGTGTGAAATTTTGAGAAGATAGGATCATCTCGGTCAAGTTCATGCAGCTTTTATTGTCACGAAAAATCTTCAGACTTTGCGTCACCGTAGCGGCCACGCCCTTTGGCGAAAAGTTACAATATTCGGTGTGGGGCATCATCAACATCTTAAGGCTTTTCTGACCAATTTTCAACTGGATCCCTTCAACGAGCTCAGCACAGTAGCTAAAAACGTAAAGTATGACATTTATTGTAACCACTAGGTGGCGCTATATGTATAACTGAATTTTTTCATATAGGTGTTTTCAGGCCGTGACTATTACGTTGCCTGAGAAGTTTGAGATTTTTTGGAGCTTGTACATGGGAGTTATTCAGCATTTGCTCTTTCTGGACAAATGAAATTTTAAAGGCAATATTTGATGCCCCGCCCCCGTCATATAGTATTTCGAAAACGCAAGATTTTTTGCCTAGTTTTTCTCTTAAGTCTTGAGATGATAAATGCCAAGTTTAAAGTCAATGGGATGAAAAATGTTTGCATAGGGGGAAAAAGTATGACCACAGTGAATGTGCCAAAATAGGCCAAAATTGGACATTAAAAAATTCATAGCTCACTTCCTGTACATTTTAGGAATTGGCTTCCACTGACTTTTTTGTGCGTCTCGTAGTGCTACACGTGCCTGCCAATTTTCGTAGCTCTAGCTCAAACGGGCCGGGATTGGTTTTTATTTTTCTACGCTAGGTGGCGCTATAGAGTCGCGTTGTTATGACAACTACATAATATCAAATTTTTCGCCGGGCCCGAAGAGACTGCAAAGTTTGGTGAGTTTTCGTAAATGTTTAGGCCCTCAAAAATGCGATCGTTTACGGAGAAGAAGAAGAAGAATAATAATAATAATTCTTACAAAAACAAGAGGGACCTCGCAGCGGTCGCTGCTCGGGCCCTAATAATAATAATCCGATCGAAAAACAATAGGGACCTCGCAGCGGTAGCTGCTCGGGCCCTAAAAATGGAAACGTACATACGTTTGGATCGGTGTGAAGCCAGTGAACAATTTGAGTGGTGGAAACTAAAAGAATATTCATAAATGACTTACTTATCACACTTAGAATGAGTGTACATTTTTTGTACAAAATACCGTATGTGGGGTATTTTTTAAAAATTTTTTATATAAGCCTCAACGGCTAGGTGGCGCTGTAATTATAACTGAATGTTGTCATAGAGATACCTTCAGGCCTTGATTATAAGCATACATGTCAAGTGTGGGATTTTTTTTGGAGCATGTACCGTGGAGTTATTAAGCATATCCTTCATTCACGATATTGCTTTTAATGTCCATAGAGGCTATCAAAAATAAATAAAAATATATATATGTTTGGATAAGTCTGATGCCGGTGAACATTTTGAGTGGTGGAAACTAAAAGAATATTCATAAATGACTTCGTTATCACACTTAGAATGAGTTTACATTTTTTGTACAAAATACCGTATGTGGGGTATTTTTTTTTCATGCCTCAAGGGCTAGGTGGCGCTGCATATATAACTGAATGTTGTCATAGAGATAACTTCAGGCCTTGACGATAAACATACATGTCAAGTTTGGGATTTTTTGGAGCATGTACCGGGGAGTTATCAAGCATATCCTTTTTCATTGCGAAACACAAATTTTGATGCCCCGCCCTCATCATATAGTATTTCGAAAAGTCAAAATTTTTCCGCCTGTCGTTGGCTCAGGTCTTGACATGGTCCAGGCCAAGTCTTAACTCAGTCGGATGAAACGTGTAGGAGAGGTGGGCAAAAGTCTGCCCCCTGTGAATGTGCAAAAATCGTCAAAAATGGGACATTCAAAAATTCGTAGCTCACTTCCTGTTCATTTTAGCATATGGGTACAAGAGACTTTTTTGTAGGTCTTGGGCTCCCTCATACACCTGAAAATATTCGTCGTTCTTGCTTAAACGTACAACCGGGGCTGCTTCGTTAAAAATTTCGAGGGGGCGCTATTGAGTCATTTTTGTAAAAATAGCACAATCAACAATAAAATATTGCTCATTTTACCAGGCCAGATGTGTGTGCCAAGTTTCAGGAGTTTCTGTGCATGTTTAGACCCTCAAAACTGGCGTTGTTTTCTTGGCGAACAGCGCTTAGCCACGCCCACAGCAATTCGCGAAAACTCACAAACTTCGTGTTGTGACATCATGAAGGCCGAAACCCTCATCTGAGCAAATATGAGGTAGGTCCAGTTAACGTGTTTGGAGAAAAACGTAGAAGAAAATTCGTAAGAAAAAAAATTGCCACTAGGTGGCGCTATCAGTTAGATGAAATGTAAGTTAGTAGATGTCTTTAGAGCTGGACTCTCATCAAATGTGTGAAATTTTGAGAAGATAGGATCATCTCGGTCAAGTTAATGCAGCTTTTATTGTCACGAAAAATCTTCAGACTTTGCGTCACCGTAGCGGCCACGCCCTTTGGCGAAAAGTTACAATATTCGGTGTGGGGCATCATCAACATCTTAATGCTTTTCTGACCAATTTTCAACTGGATCCCTTCAACGAGCTCAGCACAGTAGCTAAAAACGTAAAGTATGACATTTATTGTAACCACTAGGTGGCGCTATATGTATAACTGAATTTTGTCATATAGATGTTTTCAGGCCGTGACTATTACGTTGCCTGAGAAGTTTGAGATTTTTTGGAGCTTGTACATGGGAGTTATTCAGCATTTGCTCTTTCTGGACAAATGAAATTTTAAAGGCAATATTTGATGCCCCGCCCCCGTCATATAGTATTTCGAAAAGGCAAGACTTTTTGCCCAGCTGTTCTCTTAGGTCTTGAGATGATAAATACCAAGTTTGAAGTCAATGGGATGAAAAATGTTTGCATAGGGGGAAAAAGCATGACCACAGTGAATGTGCCAAAATAGGCCAAAATTGGACATTAAAAAATTCATAGCTCACTTCCTGTACATTTTAGCTACATGGTCCCAATAGACTTTTTTGTGCGTCTCGGGGTGCTACACGTGCCTGCCAATTTTCGTTGCTCTAGCTCAAACGTGCCGGGCTTGGTTTTTATTTTTCTATGCTAGGGGGCGCTATAGAGTCGCGTTGTTATAACGACTTCATAATATCAAATTTTTCGCCGGACCTGAGGAGTGTGCAAAGTTCGGTGAGTTTTCGTGAATATTTAGGTACCCAAAATCGCGATTGTTTGCGGAGAATAAAGAAGAAGAAGAAGAATAATAATAACTAGAGCTGCGAGCAGCTATAAAGGGCCCTCGCAGCCCGGGCCACGTTGGGGTCCTTGCACGTTGGGGTACTTGCACGTTGGGGTACTGGCACGTTGGGGTACTGGCATATTGGAAGCAAAATTTCTTTGAAAATGGCATAATAAACGTTTACATGTAGAATATTTTTTTGCCAGTGTGTGTGTCAAGCTCAACGGGTTTTGGTGATTGTTAAGACCTGCAAAAATCAGCGTCCTTTTTTATTTTTAGGCAATGAGTTGCCCTGATTGGTATTTTTTTGTAAAAGTGTATATACACATCATCGCTCGTTGTACTCATTGCACAATGTTACTTTTATTGTCCAAAGGGGCAATCAAAAATGAATAAAACAAAATGGAAACGTACATACGTTTGGATCGGTGTGAAGCCAGTGAACAATTTGAGTGGTGGAAACTAAAAGAATATTCATAAATGACTTAGTTATCACACTTAGAATGAGTGTACATTTTTTGTACAAAATACCGGATGTGGGGTATTTTTTTAATTTTTTTATATAAGCCTCAAGGGCTAGGTGGCGCTGTATTTATAACTGAATGTTGTCATAGAGATACCTTCAGGCCTTGATTATAAGCATACATGTCAAGTGTGGGATTTTTTTTTTGGAGCATGTACCGTGGAGTTATTAAGCATATCCTTCATTCACGATATTGCTTTTAATGTCCATAGAGGCTATCAAAAATAAATAAAAATATATATATGTTTGGATAAGTCTGATGCCAGTGAACATTTTGAGTGGTGGAAACTAAAAAAATATTCATAAATGACTTAGTTATCACACTTAGAATGAGAGTACATTTTTTGTACAAAATACCGTATGTGGGGTATTTTTTTTTTATGCCTCAAGGGCTAGGTGGCGCTGCATATATAACTGAATGTTGTCATAGAGATAGCTTCAGGCCTTGACGATAAACATACATGTCAAGTTTGGGATTTTTTGGAGCATGTACCGGGGAGTTATTAAGCATATCCTTTTTCAGTGCGAAACACAAATTTTGATGCCCCGCCTTCATCATATAGTATTTCGAAAGGTCAAGATTTTTCCCCCTGTCGTTGGCTCAGGTCTTGACATGGTCCAGGTCAAGTCTTAACTCAGTCAAATGAAACGTGTAGGAGAAGTGGGCAAAAGTCTGCCCCCTGTGAATGTGCAAAAATTGTCAAAAATGGGACATTCAAAAATTCGTAGCTCACTTCCTGTTCATTTTAGCATATGGGTCCAAGAGACTTTTTTGTAGGTCTTGGGCTCCCTCATACACCTAAAAATATTCGTCGTTCTTGCTTAAACGTACAACCGGGGCTGCTTCGTTAAAAACTTCTAGGGGGCGCTATTGAGTCATTTTTGTAAAAATAGCACAATCAACAATAAAATATTGCTCATTTTACCAGGCCAGATGTGTGTGCCAAGTTTCATGAGTTTCTGTGCATGTTTAGACCCTCAAAACTGGCGTTGTTTTCTTGGCGAACAGCGCTTAGCCACACCCACAGCAATTCGCGAAAACTCACAAACTTCGTGTTGTGACATCATGAAGGCCGAAACCCTCATCTGAGCAAATATGAGGTAGGTCCAGTTAACGTGTTTGGAGAAAAACGTAGAAGAAAATTCGTAATAAAAAAAATTGCCACTAGGTGGCGCTATCAGTTAGATGAAATATAAGTCAGTAGATGTCTTTAGGGCTGGACTCTCATCAAATGTGTGAAATTTTGAGATGATAGGATCATCTCGGTCAAGTTAATGCAGCTTTTATTTTCACGAAAAATCTTCAGACTTTGCGTCACCGTAGCGGCCACGCCCTTTGGCGAAAAGTTACAATATTCGGTGTGGGGCATGATCAACATCTTAAGGCTTTTCTGACCAATTTTCAAATGGATCCCTTCAACAAGCTCAGAACAGTAGCTAAAAACGTAAAGTTTGACATTTATTGTAACCACTAGGTGGCGCTATATGTATAACTGAATTTTATCATATAGATGTTTTCAGGCCGTGACTATTACGTTGCCTGAGAAGTTTGAGATTTTTTGGAGCTTCAACATGGGAGTTATTAAGCATTTGCTCTTTCTGGACAAATGAAATTTTAAAGGCAATATTTGATGCTCCGCCCCCGTCGTATAGTATTTCGAAAAGGCAAGATGTTTTGCCCAGCTGTTCTCTTAGGTCTTGAGATGATAAATGCCAAGTTTGAAGTCAATTGGATGAAAAATGTTTGCAAAGGGGGAAAAAGCATGACCACAGTGAATGTGCCAAAATAGGCCAAAATTGGACATTAAAAAATTCATAGCTCACTTCCTGTACATTTTAGCTACATGGTCCCAATAGACTTTTTTGTGCGTCTCGGGGTGCTACACGTGCCTGCCAATTTTCGTTGCTCTAGCTCAAACGTGTCGGGCTTGGTTTTTATTTTTCTACGCTAGGGGGCGCTATAGAGCCGCGTTGTTATAACGACTTCATAATATCAAATTTTTCGCCGGACCTGAGGAGTGTGCAAAGTTTGGTGAGTTTTCGTGAATATTTAGGTACCCAAAATCGCGATTGTTTGCGGAGAATAAAGAAGAAGAAGAAGAATAATAATAACTAGAGCTGCGAGCAGCTATAAAGGGCCCTCGCAGCCCGGGCCACGTTGGGGTCCTTGCACGTTGGGGTACTTGCACGTTGGGGTACTGGCACGTTGGGGTACTGGCATATTGGAAGCAAAATTTCTTTGAAAATGGCATAATAAACGTTTACATGTAGAATATTTTTTTTGCCAGTGTCTGTCAAGCTCAACGGATTTTGGTGATTGTTAAGACCTGCAAAAATCAGCGTCCTTATTTATTTTTAGGCAATGAGTTGCCCTGATTGGTATTTTTTTGTAAAAGTGTATATACACATCATCTCTCGTTGTACTCATTGCACAATGTTTACTTTTATTGTCCAAAGGGGCAATCAAAAATGAATAAAACAAAATGGAAACGTACATACGTTTGGATCGGTGTGAAGCCAGTGAACAATTTGAGTGGTGGAAACTAAAAGAATATTCATAAATGACTTAGTTATCACACTTAGAATGAGTGTACATTTTTTGTACAAAATACCGTATGTGGGGTATTTTTTTAATTTTTTTTATATAAGCCTCAACGGCTAGGTGGCGCTGTATTTATAACTGAATGTTGTCATAGAGATACCTTCAGGCCTTGATTATAAGCATACATGTCAAGTGTGGGATTTTTTTTGGAGCATGTACCGTGGAGTTATTAAGCATATCCTTCATTCACGATATTGCTTTTAATGTCCACAGAGGCTATCAAAAATAAATAAAAATATATATATGTTTGGATAAGTCTGATGCCAGTGAACATTTTGAGTGGTGGAAACTAAAAGAATATTCATAAATGACTTAGTTATCACACTTAGAATGAGTTTACATTTTTTGTACAAAATACCGTATGTGGGGTATTTTTTTTTATGCCTCAAGGGCTAGGTGGCGCTGCATATATAACTGAATGTTGTCATAGAGATAACTTCAGGCCTTGACGATAAACATACATGTCAAGTTTGGGATTTTTTGGAGCATGTACCGGGGAGTTATCAAGCATATCCTTTTTCATTGCGAAACACAAATTTTGATGCCCCGCCCTCATCATATAGTATTTTGAAAAGTCAAAATTTTTCCCCCTGTCGTTGGCTCAGGTCTTGACATGGTCCAGGCCAAGTCTTAACTCAGTCGGATGAAACGTGTAGGAGAAGTGGGCAAAAGTCTGCCCCCTGTGAATGTGCAAAAATCGTCAAAAATGGGACATTCAAAAATTCGTAGCTCACTTCCTGTTCATTTTAGCATATGGGTACAAGAGACTTTTTTGTAGGTCTTGGGCTCCCTCATACACCTAAAAATATTCGTCGTTCTTGCTTAAACGTACAACTGGGGCTGTTTCGTTAAAGATTTCTAGGGGGCGCTATTGAGTCATTTTTGTAAAAATAGCACAATCGCCGATAAAAAATTGCTCATTTTGCCAGGCCAGCTGTGTGTGCCAAGTTTCGTGTGTTTCTGTGCCAGTTTAGGCCCTCAAAATTGGCGTTGTTTTCTTGGCGAACAGCGCTTAGCCACGCCCACAGCGACTCGCGAAAACTCACAAACTTCGTGTTGTGACAGCATGAAGGCCGACACCCTCATCTGAGCAAATATGAGGTAGGTCCAGTTAACATGGTTGGAGAAAAACATTGAAGAAAAATCGTAAGAAAAAAAATTGCCAGTAGGTGGCGCTATCAGTAAGATGAAATATAAGTTTGTAGATGTCTTTAGGGCTGGACTCTCATCAATTGTGTAAAATTTTGAGAAGATAGCATCATCTCGGTCAAGTTAATGCAGCTTTTGTTGTCACGAGAAATCTTCAGACTTTGCGGCACCGTAGCGGCCACGCCCTTTGGCGAAAAGTTACAATATTCGGTGTGGGGCATGATCAACATCTTAAGGCTTTTCTGACCAATTTTCAACTGGATCCCTTCAACGAGCTCAGCACAGTAGCTAAAAACGTAAAGTATGACATTTATTGTAACCACTAGGTGGCGCTATATGTATAACTGAATTTTATCATATAGATGTTTTCAGGCCGTGACTATTACGTTGCCTGAGAAGTTTGAGATTTTTTGGAGCTTGAACATGGGAGTTATTAAGCATTTGCTCTTTCTGGACAAATGAAATTTTAAAGGCAATATTTGATGCCCCGCCCCCGTCATATAGTATTTCAAAAAGGCAAGATGTTTTGCCCAGTTGTTCTCTCAGGTCTTGAGATGATAAATGCCAAGTTTGAAGTCAATTGGATGAAAAATGTTTGCAAAGGGGGAAAAAGCATGACCACAGTGAATGTGCCAAAATAGGCCAAAATTGGACATTAAAAAATTCATAGCTCATTTCCTGTACATTTTAGCTACATGGTCCCAATAGACTTTTTTGTGCGTCTCGGGGTGCTACACGTGCCTGCCAATTTTCGTTGCTCTAGCTCAAACATGCCGGGCTTGGTTTTTATTTTTCTATGCTAGGGGGCGCTATAGAGTCGCGTTGTTATGACGACTTCATAATATCAAATTTTTCGCCGGGCCTGAGGAGTGTGCAAAGTTTGGTGAGTTTTCGTAAATGTTTAGGTACCCAAAATCGTGATCGTTTACGGAGAAGAAGAAGAAGAATAATAATAATAATCCGATCGAAAAACAATAGGGACCTCGCAGCGGTAGCTGCTCGGGCCCTAATAACTAGAGCTGCGAGCAGCTATAAAGGGCCCTCGCAGCCCGGGCCACGTTGGGGTACTTGCACGTTGGGGTACTTGCACGTTGGGGTACTGGCACGTTGGGGTACTGGCAAGTTTAGGTAAGGCACATTGGAAGCAGAATTTCTTTGAAAATGGCATGATAAACCTTGACATGTGGATTTTTTTTTTTTTTGTAAAAATACCGTTAAGTTGGTGTATTTTTTTTTATGCCTCTAGGGCTAGGTGGCGCTGTATATATAATGGAATGTTGTCATAGGGATACCTTCAAGCCTTGACTCTAAACATACATGTCAAGTGTGGGATTTTTTTGGAGCATGTACCGTGGAGTTATTAAGCATATCCTTCATTCACGATATTGCTTTTAATGTCCATTAGAGGCTATCAAAAATAAATAAAAAAGTACATGTTTGGATAAGTCTAATGCCAGTGAACATTTTGAGTGGTGGAAAGTAAAAGAATATTCATAAATGACTTAGTTATCACACTTAGAATGAGTTTACATTTTTTGTACAAAATACCGTATGTGGGGTATTTTTTTGTTTTGCCTCAAGGGCGAGGTGGCGCTGCATATATAACTGAATGTTGTCATAGAGATACCTTCAGGCCTTGACGATAAACATACATGTCAAGTTTGGGATTTTTTGGAGCATGTATCGGGGTGTTATTAAGCATATCCTTTTTCAGTGCGAAACACAAATTTCGATGCCCCGCGCTCATCATATAGTATTTCCAAAAGTCAAGATTTTTCTGCCTGTAGTTGGCTCAGGTCTTGACATGGTCCAGGTCAAGTCTAAAGTCAGTCGGATGAAATGTGTAGGAGAAGTGGGCAAAAGTATGCCCCCTGAAAATGTGCAAAAATCGTCAAAAATGGGACATTCAAAAATTCATAGCTCACTTCCTGTTCATTTTAGCACATGGGTCCAAGAGACTTTTTTGTAGGTCATGGACTCCCTCATACACCTAAAAATTTTCGTAGATCTTGCTTAAACGTACAATCGGGGCTGCTTCGTTAAAAATTTCTAGGGGGCGCTATTGAGTCATTTTTGTAAAAATAGGACAATACATGATAAAATATTGCTCATTTTGCCAGGCCAGATGTGTGTGCCAAGTTTCATGAGTTTCTGCGCATGTTTAGACCATCAAAACTAGCGTTGTTTTCTTGGTGAACAGTGCTTAGCCACGCCCACAGCGATTCGCGAAAACTCACAAACTTCGTGTTGTGACATCATGAAGGCCGAAACCCCCATCTGAGCAAATATGAGGTTGGTCCAGTTAACGTGTTTGGAGAAAAATGTACAAGAAAATTCGTAAGAAAAAAAATTGCCACTAGGTGGCGCTATCAGTTAGATGAAATATAAGTTCGTAGATGTCTTTAGGGCTGGACTCTCATCAAATGTGTGAAATTTTGAGAAGATAGGATCATCTCGGTCAAGTTCATGCAGCTTTTATTGTCACGAAAAATCTTCAGACTTTGCGTCACCGTAGCGGCCACGCCCTTTGGCGAAAAGTTACAATATTCGGTGTGGGGCATCATCAACATCTTAAGGCTTTTCTGACCAATTTTCAACTGGATCCCTTCAACGAGCTCAGCACAGTAGCTAAAAACGTAAAGTATGACATTTATTGTAACCACTAGGTGGCGCTATATGTATAACTGAATTTTTTCATATAGGTGTTTTCAGGCCGTGACTATTACGTTGCCTGAGAAGTTTGAGATTTTTTGGAGCTTGTACATGGGAGTTATTCAGCATTTGCTCTTTCTGGACAAATGAAATTTTAAAGGCAATATTTGATGCCCCGCCCCCGTCATATAGTATTTCGAAAACGCAAGATTTTTTGCCTAGTTTTTCTCTTAAGTCTTGAGATGATAAATGCCAAGTTTAAAGTCAATGGGATGAAAAATGTTTGCATAGGGGGAAAAAGCATGACCACAGTGAATGTGCCAAAATAGGCCAAAATTGGACATTAAAAAATTCATAGCTCACTTCCTGTACATTTTAGGAAATGGCTTCCACTGACTTTTTTGTGCGTCTCGTAGTGCTACACGTGCCTGCCATTTTTCGTAGCTCTAGCTCAAACGGACCGGGATTGGTTTTTATTTTTCTACGCTAGGTGGCGCTATAGAGTCGCGTTGTTATGACAACTACATAATATCAAATTTTTCGCCGGGCCCGAAGAGACTGCAAAGTTTGGTGAGTTTTCGTAAATGTTTAGGCCCTCAAAAATGCGATCGTTTACGGAGAAGAAGAAGAAGAATAATAATAATAATTCTTACAAAAACAAGAGGGACCTCGCAGCGGTCGCTGCTCGGGCCCTAATAATAATAATAATAATAATAATAATAATAATAATTTTTACAAAAACAATAGGGACCTCGCAGCGGTCGCTGCTCGGGCCCTAAAAAACCCAATCAGTAGCGGCTTAAGCTCCTTTCTCCCCATCTCAGAACACCATCGCCTTCGGTTAGGCCACACAAAAACCGGGATGCATTTAAATCCCGTCCTTTTCACTGAAATCAGATCTGAGTGCCTGTTCAAAAAGCACTTAGCTTGCATTAGCTTGAGATGAAGAAGTGTGTCTGATTTATGTCTAAAGCGGACGTTGATTCCACCAGGACAAAGAGCGCCGTTGGCCCGATGGTAAATACGTATAATACAAATCTAATTGCCAAGTGAGATATGAAATCAGATTGGTTGCTCACTGAAATGTTGGTGGTTCAGGCTCACCAAGGGAGGTTTTGTGGTTGCTGGAGTCTTTTCAGAATTCTTCACTTGCTAATTTGGGGTGAGACAAAAGTTCATTCCATGAGGACCAGATTGTCCGAGACTCAAGATTCACTGTTGAATGTTTCAGTACTTTTTGCACAACTTGATGTTCTCTAACAATGAGCAGAGTGGCAAAATTCACTTGGTGAGTAATAAATGATTTTTGCAACCTCACGTGCAGTAAAGAGTCAAACTGTAGGGAATGTGCCCTAAGGCAACTGGGGAATGTTTATCTCAAGGGTCCACTTTTCCAGCAACCAGTCCAGACTCCACAATCCTTAGGTCATAAAGAAGATCCGCTGCTTTTGTTTTTTGGGGGTGTTGAATCTCTTTTGTGCCCAGATCATGTCCATGAATGAACTATGCCCTTCCAAGTCCCCAAGCCAGGTCCCTATGGATGACCCACTCCCAGAAAGAGAGATACTCAGTGCTTAGCAGCAAAGTGAAAGTGCTAGTGAATGTACAGGATCAATAAAATTAAATAAGTTGCACAAAGGGAGCAGAGTCTGGGCTGCCGTCTCTACGCCAGCTATAGGAATCCATTAAGCAGTTTCTGTTCACGACAAAGTTCAGGCCTCCAGGTCCTGTGCAGGTTCTGAAAGAGGTATTGGACTTGGGATATGCAGAAACTAGTCCGTATTTCAGATGAAACAAAATTTCCCCAGTCTGTTTTTAAACTTTGAAGTAACAACTTGAAAAAAAAAAGGCTTTGGACAACATGCACTACATTTGAAGGAAAGCAACACCACAGCACAACAACCTTCACTCCTCAGAATTCAACCAAAGCCCAAAGTCAGCTGACATTTGTGCCACTGTGAAGCAAAATAAACATCAGCCCACCACAGCCGTTTAATTGCGAGAACGTCCCAGTACGCAGTGTTCCCTGTATACTTTAAAGGGTATTGGTATTACCTGATGAATCATTCAGTGTGCGAATAATTTGCACTTCTATAAATTATCCAAACGGGTACAGACAGAGAAGTATCCAATCATCTTGTAATCAGGTTCCCAGACCTCTGCGCTTCAATATCATGGCTCGGATAGTATTTAATAGCAATCAAGATTTTGCTCTGACATTGAACAAGTACCATTGAAAGCTTCAAATAGATTGGGTGAAAATTGATGGGGAGGAAGCTAAACTGATTATGTACCTTTGACATACGACGTCTGCAACTTGCAACATAAATGTACCTTTAGTGGAATTGATTAGCTGCCACCCTTTCTCACTGACCTACTCAGAAAAAAATGATAGTACAAGGTACTGTTTGCAGTACTTCATCAGTTGGGGTTCGAATCATGACAAGCTGATACTACAGTAGCTATAGCTAAACATTCAATACAGTAGTGAATTCGTGGAAGCAGAAAACGGACCATCCAAAAATTAACCTTATCGATGCCAGCGCAGTAGAAAAGCACCAACTGCAATAATTACGTTGTACCCATATTTCTGAAGGAGCCAAACTGTATAAAAGGTTGTGTTTCACGAAAAAAAGAAACAGATATTGCCTCTGTTCTGGACTGGAATGTGTACATTTTTGTGTCGTATCGATTTACTGTCAAGTGCTGACTAATAATGAGCTCCAGCTAGCAGCACACAAAAAGGATCCAAACAAAAACAATGGAGCATCAAAGTGATGTTTCAGCACTGGTTCAGCAGTCTTAGGAACACACATTGACACGTTCGCTAACATCTCTGTGAACAAAAGTGCTGTCACATTCATCTTTTTCCTGAGATTGCGCTCATGTTCTAAAGTGAAAGTCACAGGGCCAAATCCAATACCGCCATCGATCCGGTGTGTTACATTATAGCAGGATTTGGCGGCCATTCGTGAGCCTCCTTTGCTTGAAACAGCAGTCGTTTTTATTCTCGTTTATTTGCCTTAATTTAGTTTTATTTTGCTGCACCGCTCAGCTAATGGTCTTCAACGTTCTCCCAGAAGTGCGGCACTCCCGGGGTGTTTTCAGAGTAATTTGGTTCCACCTGAGGAGACGCACATGCTCGCTCAAACGCACAATCAATATTAATCGACTTTGCAGAGGCTGAAGTCCTCAAGCAGACGCTACGCGGGGCGAGATCATATTTTAGCTGGGCTGAAGGGTCGAACAGTGCACACGTGGTCACCCGCAGTGTTATTGATGATGTGACCTTGAGAGGCTCCTTGTGTCGTGATCTTATTCCTCTTTCCCAGAGAGCCGTAGAGCCTCCAATCCACCACTCCGATGACTTTTTTTCCCCCTTCAGATTCTTAGATGAGTTCCTATCCAACGTTTTCAAGGCGTCGAATGCTACAGATGAAATATGGATCACTAATGAGGCCTTGATTAAATGTTAACCACAGCAGGAATGCTGATCTATTTTACATATCTAGGTGGCACTGATGTTTTCAGATCTATGTCTGCATAACTCTGCTCGCTAAAATTCGAACAGGATTACTGGAAGAACTAAGATTCCACATGCCATTCAGACTGAGCCAGTCTTTCAATGATATAACACTATTTAACAAGGTTACCGGGCTCGACCAAAAATGCATCCCTGCAGATGTCGGTGGAATTCAGTCACATGGGAAGACATGCGAGACTTCACGAGAGTTCAGCTTACGAAGAATTATGGTTTGCGGTCAGGGGTTCAAGTTTGTGTTCCTTGTTAGGTTTAAAGTTAAAGTTAATGCAATGGCTAGCATCAGGGTTATAGTTGTGATTAGCGATAGGGTTACCTGCATCTGTTTTTTTTCTCTGTTTTTTTTTTTTTTTTTGGTGTAACAATCTAAAAACGCAAGGGAAAAGATATTTGTATACATGTGACCATTTGCGGAGGTACGGTACAGGTAACCCAAGGTCCGGTCTTGAACTTAGTTTTTGTACCATAGTTGGGTACATTTCTGGTACGCATTTGTGCATAAGAGGTCATATTTACAGTATACTTAAGATATTTAGTCGTTTGTTTTAAAAGGTGGTTTTCGTGGTGTCCCTGCGAAGAAAAATAAATCCAATAGCCGTCAATAATATGTTAACCGACAACTATTAGACCCAGTTTAATCATTAACATTAATCATTGTTTTACTACGGAATGAAGTAAACCAGAGGGGCTTCTCTGCATTATTATAATTAGCGCGCCATGTTATCTGTGGTCACCCGCTAGTTTAATTAGGTCGGGCAAACAAATCAATTTAAGCAAATACATTATTAACATTTTTTTTCTCCCCCTATAGAATGAGGGCAGCGCCATGAAACATTTTCATTGACCGACCACAATAAAATCATAACCTAACCAAAAGCACCCACTCCACTTTGGATCGTTATTTTCAGCCATCTTGATCTGCCGCCAAGCCTCTTCTTGACAGATTCCCATTTAGGCGGTGGCGGCGTGATGTCAGGCCGCCGTTGATTGATGCGATTGATCGGCGCGGCACGCCCAGGATGTGGACAGGTGAGGTTACCATCCTGTCACTCAGCCACAACACTCGTATTACTCATTCAACGTCTGCAATTAACAGAGCCATCTTCCTCCAGACTCGAAACGGAAACACATTCCCATAGTGTCATATTCCAGAATGCCATGAGGATAAAAAAAAAGAAGCTTCTTGTGCCCCAGCAGCGGTACCCAACATTTTTGCACCACGGACTGGTTCCACATAAAACAGTAGTTTGACAAACTGGCAAGGAAACAGATTAAACAAAAATACAGCTAACCTTTATGCTGAATGTAGTTGTTGTAATAGTGGGATCACTGTACTTATTTCCCTTGATCCCTTTTCTGGAGAATGGGAGACAATGACACCCAAATTATTTTCATTCTGTCCAGTCTAATCTCAAATTTTTGTTGTTGTTGTCTTCATTGCAGAAAATCCTGCTTCACAGAGAAATAATTTTGCAAATTGAAGCAAGATGGTGCGTAAGAATAACCGGCAGCTTTAAACACATATATTCATCAAGTTGAAAGTTGTGGATGGTTGTTCGTCTCTGTGTGCCCTGCGATTGGCTGGCAACCAGTCCGGGGTGTCCCCCGCCTACTGCCCAGAGCCAGCTGAGATAGGCGCCAGCACCACCCGCGACCCTTGTGAGGAATAAGCGGTCAAGAAAATGGATGGATGGAAGAATGCATGGATGGATGGAGTTTTAGGCCCTTCTACTGTCTCATCATTTGACCTTTTTCCCTTTTAAGAGGCGCTCAAAAGATGTTAGTTTTTGTCTTTTTTTTTTTTTTGTTAGCTTGTGGGCTTTGTTTTATAGTGTATCTATCAAGTGACTGTTTGATTAGTTAACAGAGGTAGTCCACTGCCCATAGTTGGGACCACTACCCTCTAGAATAGGCTTAAAATGTACTGTTTTGTGTTTTGTCCCAAAGTAAAAAATCAAGCCAAAATAGTAGAGTTGAGATGAAGGCATGTGCGCACTAGCTGAACAGTTCAACTCATGCTGCAAACGTGAGATAAGACGTGGTCTATCCCATAGTTCTCTAACCCGTCAAAAACAACACAAGTTTTATTGTTCGTGCGAAAAAAATGTTTTTGTTTTTTTGTTTTTTTCTCCATCTAAAGAAAATTTCACCTAGCGGCATCTGTCATTTTTATGGTTTTGGCTTCCTCACAACATGGTGGCTGAACACCATAAAGTATGAACCCATGAAGAGATAATACAATATAGATGAAGAGTAACCAACCTTTTTGAAAGTGAGAGCTGATTCTGAGTATTGATTAACGTGAAAGGCTACCAGTTTGCCGCACACTTTTAAAATAACAAATTTGCTCAGAATACCTTTAAATAAATACATAAAATCGATAGAAAAGATTAGTATGTCATCCAACAAGTAACCACACAATTTAGAAGTTAATTTAGAACCCTAACCATCTGCACATAAACCCGCAGAATGATATATTATTCATAATCACACAGCAGCTTGCCACAAATGATGTCCTCTCGTCAAGCTACAGCTTAATTGCTAGTTAGCAACATGCTAGTAATAACTGCGTGCCAATGTCGTTAATTACCAACTTTAAACTCTCCAAACATGACTCACAGAACATTTTCAGGATGATTAGAATAACTGTAAAACTAGCATAACGTGGACTGGACTTAACAATACTTACTGTATTTGAGCATTATTGTGTAACAAATACATACGTTTTAGTTTATAAACATTCACGTGCTTTCAACAAGCCATTTGTTTAGTCCCTTGATGTCCCGTTCCCATATGCTGATTGGCTATTGAGGTATGAATGACACCTGTTTGCCCAATACGTAGAGACAAACATTACATAAGACATTCAAGGTCCTAACCAATGCAGTGTAAATCACACAAACTACTTCTTTATTTAAATATGCAGATATTTAATTCACATACAGTAGGCTACATAGAGTCAAATAAGTGAACATAAATGCAAATTAATTATGCAAACCAAATCAGTAGTTTGCTTTAATTGACTATTTTAAAAACTGTAAAACAAAGCCTTATGCAAGGCCCAATGAAACACTGTCCCATTTGTTTGTTTATATTTTAAGCAAGTATCTTTTATTAATTTTGATTAATGTGTCTCATTTCACCAGTTGTTGTGGGTTTGTGCATTTTAAAGATATTCAGTTTGCATCACAGGCACACTTGAGCACTCTATCTGAGCTGTACAGTCGGACGTAGGGGGCGACCAGGAAAAAAAAATAAAAAAAAAAAATAGCTATTTTCCACACTTCTGCTGGCTTTTAATGATCCCATAAAGACTTAATTTATTCAGTGCTTAATTTATTTCTGCAAGCTTCTCCAAGCTGCATTGTTTATTGCTGCTAAGAGCCTTTGCAACACTACAAAGCTCAATGAATTAAGATGGTTCGCAATTATAACTTGTTGCCAAGTGCCTGTCTATTTTTCCTTCCAATGAGGAAAAAGCGTCATTAAAAAAAAATCAAAAATCAAAATAGAACTAGGAAAATGGAATTATGCCAAATTAAGTGGTCTTCATAGAACAAGGGAACTTAAGGAATATAGATTGAGCTTCTTCTTTTTTTGTTTTTTTTGTTTTTTTTTTGATTAACTGAGTAAAATAATTAAGTAATGACGTAACGAGGTTAAAACTTGGTGGAAATTCAGATATGTCCCACTTGGATTTTCCGAGGTCCGACTTCAATGCGTTCGAGGTGAATGCAAACAACAAAGATGGCTGATTCCGATAATGTTTATTGTTGTGGTTAATGCAGTCTGTCCAAATCACGTTGGGTTATGTGAAGTTACTTATTTCAAATAACAAAATTAATGTTATCATAAATAAATTGATAAGCCACAGGACAGCTGTGGCAACCTAAGTAGCTTACTGCCAGCAGAGTGTGAATGTGTGAGTGCATGAATAATGTATCCTCTGTGAAGCGTCTTTGAGTGTCCAAAAAGCACTATATAAATCTGATGCATTATTATTGTGGGAATGCTGAAAGCATTTCCACAATAATAAAACAATATATAGGGTTAGATTCCCATTTCATGACTGAAAAAGCTCGATTAGGTCACTTCCTGTTTTCTGCTAGCATAGCAAAGCAGTAGCCTGATGCAGCTCGACTTCACACAACTTGCAATTACTAAAGTGAAGCTAATTAATTGAAATGGGTTTGCATTTGTTATTTAACTACAAGTTACTAAATAATTACTAGTAATACTACTTCTACTACTACTACTACTACTACTACTAATTATTAGTAATTAATTGTTAATTACTTTGTAATTTTCACGGAATTTATCTTTTTATTTCCTTCATTAGCATTCTGCTATTAGCATTCAGCTATCAGCATTCGGCTTTCAGAAATTGCACTTAGTCCTAGTTATTATTATTATTATTATTTTAAATATTTTTATAATCGTGTAAATCATGTTTTGCCATCCACGGGCGTTGTCTCGACGCAGGGTTGCCATTGTCGAGTGACGCCAGAGTGAAGCCAGTCGATGTCAGGATCCTTTTTTTTTTCCCCTGACTTCGCAAGTCGGATGTCCGAGTTCAAAGCCACGTTATCGTGCATACTTCCTGGTGTGAAGTCGGAACAGTCCTGACTTCCCACCTTCCTCGAATGCAGCCTTACATATGACATGCACATATGCGACTTACATCCACCTCTGATACTATAGATGGTCATATTAGCATTAAAAGTGCGAGATAAGCAGCAAAAGAGCATTAGAGGAGCACCCATCTATTTAGCAGCAGAAGAGGCGAGAGGAGACGGCTGCGAGGTACGAGGCAGAGCTCGCTGGGGTTCAGGCCGCAAAGTCCTCGCCGCCCTCGTTATCATTGCAAATAGACCTCATTTTTCACGCCCACCGCCGGTCGTGGCCCCTCAGCACTCGCCGAAGTTGATGTCCGTTTTCGCTTCAACGGAGCGCGAGCAGGCCAATGGCCACCCAAGCGGCTTACATCTTTAGTGTGTCGCACTCCAGACGAAGCTATCAACATCTGTGACCGAGAGGCACCATGCAGTGGGTAAATAGATTTGTGCAACCCAGTGAAAAAGATGCACGTAGTTGAACCATTTTTTTTTTTTTTTTAAATAAAGATTTATCTTGTCGTATTACCATTCAAAAGTTTTGGTCACCCAAAAAGGCTTTTATGATTTCAATGAAAACAAACCATATACACTAATCAAAAGTTTCTCTCTCTATATATATGCACTTACTTGCCAATGCAAGCACACATTGAGTTCCTCCACGTTACGTTACTCTTCATCTGACTATTAGCGTGGATTTTAAAACATAGAAGGACCAAAATATGCCTTGTGAAAATTCAACTGCACTAAAAAAACTAGCCAACAGCACAAATAGAAACCAACCCGAATTTTTTAACAGATGTGCTGCTTTTAATGTCGTGACATGACGACAACGATATATTGTGGCAGTTTTAGTATCGCGATATCACGATGTCGTTGTTATCGTTACATCCCTATTAGGTAATGTAATAAATTCTGCCATCGCTAGTTAGAACGAATTCTATGGTGTTTGTAGACTATGCACCATATTGTATTCATTTAGCAAATGACGCTTGTGTGAGTGCTCTCACAAACAGCTCACACTGAAATGGCTAAACCTTCATTACAGTTTTCCCGCCTACTACTTTACGTGGAGCAACCAGCATTATGTTTCACCAAATTGTGGCCGGTTTAACTTGTCCCGTGCAAGGTAAAGCTTCTCTAGTGAACTTAGCTTAGCATAGCTTGCTCAAAAGCGTGTCTACATGCCTCCTCAAGTAATCAATTGAATAACTGATAGGATAATCAACTCCAAAAAGATTAGTTCGTGACTAACTCTCAACTCACGTCGCTTGTTCAACAGGGAATCGAATGATTGACAGCCTTCAGCCCAGTCGCTTCGACTCACATGCAGGCATTTTGCCCCAGAGGAGACGGCCCCACGATTAGGCAGCTATCTTAGCTATAATAGGATGCAGCTGCCAACGAGGAGAGGATGTATTATGTACATCAGCAATAGGTGCAATAACGTGAACGTGAGCGTACCAGGCTGTATTGCACCATTCACCCAGTCAGCTCGAAACGGTTCCAGCTCATCTGTGACCCTAATGAGGACTAATGAGTACTTAAAAAAAAAAAAAAAAAACGGATGGCTGGGTGACATTAGTGGTTGATGTCATATTAAACTTAAATTTATATGTGACAATTAATGAGGTCACCATGAGTTAAGAGTCACACTTTAAACAAGCTCACTTTCTCCACAAACGTTTGTCCCCACAAACGTTTGACCAATTCACAAAGTTTAAATAGAACTCAAGAGCCCTCTTATAACTCTTTTTGCCATTTTCATCAGTCAACCCCCTGCATCCTCCAAGTAGGTTTCTCGCTCGTCTGAACGTGTGCTTTACAGAGAACCTGCGCGAGTGATTGAAAATGTGATTTTCAGAGTGGCTCTCAAAGGAATCAAGGTATTTGGTAAGGGGGGTTATATATATTTGAACAGGGGTTGTTCAGGACGTATCTGCACACCGGCCAATTGTGCCACAATTGAGGTGAAATTGCTTGCAAGAAGGATACACTTCAATGATGCCTTTTGGACATTTTATTTAATTTTAAATCTCCGAAGATCTTGTCCTTTGAGACATACTCTGGTACAGTGAATTAAATCAAGCCAGAATATCTCACAGAGGTTGGTTTACAATAATGTATGCATTTGGATGTGTAAACTCACAATTAATGAATACTAATTAAGAAGAATAGAATGTTTTATAATCTTAAATGATGAATGAAATCGTACACATCTAATTTTTAACTCATCTTTTCACACAAATGTAAAAAATGACGTCTGATGTCCCCGTTTGTCCTTTGAAGGCCACTCCGTTACCGAAGCACATACCCATCTGGAATTCTCGGGACTCAAGGACGAACATAGTAGCAAATGAACGACCAACAGGGAATGACTGAGCACTTCTTAATACAATCGCAGATGCCTTTTGTCCCTTCAAGACTAGAGTACTTCCTGGTTGATGCAGATACAGATTCAGAGGCAGTACTAAAGTCTGCATGTGAACCATTAAACTACTATTGTCAGTGTGAAAAAAAAAAAAAAAAAGAAGTTAAAATGATTATATCAACAAAATCCCTTTTCTAGCAAGTGGTACACTCCATTTCTGGTTTTTACATTCTAAGTGTAATTCAGGGTTACGTCTCACACAAACAGGACTGAAATGCTCTCATACAACTGGACCGTATCGTCACAAAAGAAATATATAGTACAGGGGCGTAGTACATGCATCGCTCATAAATTTTGGAGAGAGAAACTACAAGCTTCCATATTTCATCTATAGGTACATATGAAATTATGAATATCGTCAAGTATTGTTGTAAAACAATACACAACGGTATTTGTATGGATTGCTATCTTAAAACAAGGGAATGTATTTTTTTTAAGATTGTGTGAATGTTTGTGTGTGTTTTGACTGCTAATCTCTGACATATCGAGCATCAGCCACTTGTATTTGAATAGCACCAAAAGCAGCAGCAGGGTGATCACTCACGGAATGAGATGCCAAGCCCTTCCTAGTTCAGTCAGGTTCGGCCGCATCGCTTGGCTGCGGCAGGCCTTAGGTTTCCATAAACACTAACGCGCAAAGGTTGTTTATTTACTATTATGCAGATGCCTTATCCATTTACTTATCTGGTGAGATTACTATTGTCATGGTAACAGCCATATTCGTGCCACCTGTTGCCAATGATACTGTTGCCATGAATGAGTCACGCAAAGCAATAAGCAACAGAAGACTTATTCTGATTCAGTGCCGGTAGTTAATATTGTGCTAAATTCATTCATATTCATACGGATTCTGTTTAGCCACGCTGCTGAGGTGGGAGCGGGGTAAGCGGACTGCAACTGCTCCTCCGTTTACTACATGCAATCGACGACGCGTTCCAAAATTAGCAACAGCGTGGCGGAACCTCCGTTGAATGAGCTGCCCTTGACGCTCGCATATATCTTGCATCTAATAACCCCACAAATATGCAGAGCAGTAATGAAGCACGTCGGAATTTCACGTTTTCCGCTATTTCCGGGTTTCGTACGGGTACAGCCCTCGTCATTTTTGTCCAATGGGAGCACGGATCGTCACGCGGGTCGACGTGATTACGCAATATAATCCACTTGCAAAAAGCACAGTGTGAATATGAACCGCAACAAACTAAAAAAAAATAAAGTCCGCTTTTGGTCCGGACCAAACAAGCGGACTAAGGACTATTCTGGTCTGAATACACCCTCAAAATCGGCCCTACCCAGTTTTCAGCAGCATATTTAATGTGCATCAAGAAAAATACATTGGAGAAAGCCTGCAGCAACATCACAATAGGCTACAGATTAGACCAATCCCAAACCACACCTGGATTTGTCAGACCACTTGTCCATCCATGGTTTGCACCAAGTCTAGCACCTTAAACACTACAAGTCTGGCAAGACCATGACGTAACGCTGCATAATGACTACAGGAGCACAAGGTGAGGTGTACACTGAGGTCAATGAACACAAGAAAGGCTGCCGGAACGGACGGAGTGACTGGGGGGTCCTTATAAAAAGTGCAGACTATCTGGCTGGGGTCTTCTCAAAGATCTTCAATGCATTGCTGTCGCAGTCCCTCATCTTAGTCAGCCTGAATTCAACTAACTGTTGTCCCGCAAATCGCCATCATTACAGAGGCTTCAAGTTCTTTGGGGTGCTCATTGACTCAGATGTTCAGTGGAACTCAAACACAAAAGTGGAACTTTTGTGAAGAAGTCCCGACAACGTCTTCACTGTCTAAGGACCCTCAGGGGGGATCAACCTGAATAGGAAGCTACTGACCTTCTTTTACCGATGCTCGATTGAGAGCGTGTGTATATACTGCAAGTCAATGTAGTTTGCCTGTGGCACACAGGATAGAACTACAAATAGTAACCCAATTTTGCAATGACAATAATAATCCTAATTGTAATTTAATAAGAAGTCCACTGCTTGCAGTTGTTTGCCAAGCTAAGAAGTAAAGAAAAAAAAAAAAGTCATCTGGGATCCTTTGCACCCAATAGTAAGACAAAAGGGATGATGAACAGAGTTGTTGCTGTGGTTACAAGAGACATCTGCTTGGAAGAGATACATTTGAAAAATGAGCGTGTTAAGTTGGTATCAGACAAAACGTATTTGATAAATCAACAGTGTGTTTGAGAAGAGAAGCTGTGGGGACGCAGCTTGAGGCGCGTCACACACGATGGACGATCACTATGTTTAAATGAAAGGCCCTCAACGGGATATCAACACAAGATCAGATCATATTGGGAAACTTTGAAATCTCTGATTTGTTTTCGTTTTTATGTCTGCACATTGAAAAAAAATATATACACATCCAATCCTGGGTAACGTGTGTTGAATGCGTGTTTTGATAGCATTTGCCATGGATCAATCATTCTGGTAGCTGACAACATCAACCAAATGTTTGAAGTACTTGTACTTTACTCCATATTGAGAAAGATTACCAAGTTTCAGCTTTGACCCAGACTGCATCAGTATTGACCGTTAGACTGAATGGACGTCCCCGGGGACAAATCACTCCCTCCCCCGTGGAGCTGCAAATGGAAAGCGCTTAAGCTGTTTTTACTCGCAAGTCATCGCAAAGGCCCTCGCGGGAGGCTGGCGTCTGTGCTGCGACTATTCGCGGGAATCTGACAGAAGGCCCTGATCCGTGCTAGCAACACAGATGCTATCGGCAGCGGTGTTGAGAATGACGATAGTCCCGCAAGCGTCAGATCACAGTTAGTGATTTACACCGTACTGCAATGCTACAATCAAAAATAAAAACCATTGTTTTTTTTATTGGTTGATTTTTGAGAAAAGGAAGTTGTAATCTTTTGAGAATAAACTTGCATTTTCATAAAATAAACTCAAGGTGGGGTAAACGGTGGCCCGATATTTGTCCTGTAAGTTGGCATCTATCCCAGCTAACTTTGGGCAAGAACTTTACTATAAACAAAAAATGGTTCACATCACAGACTGGCTTGGGGGGGAACTGTCAGCTTGACTGAGCTTGAGAATGTAGCAAAGGACCATCCAATCCAAGCATCCCCAAGCTAGGGTGTCCTTGAGCAAGACACAGACACCTCTAACTGCTTCTTGGTTTGCTGTGTACGGGAGGGGGGTGGGGATGATCATGTTCACCAATAACAGATTATTCTATTCCATTTTAAGCATTCTACAGCAAAATAAGTGTGCCTGCTGACAGACTGGGCAATGTAAGCGCTGATATTTTTGGCTAACTGTATGTATGTAATTAACACATTGTGGACCTTTACTCAGCAATATGATTCAGTCAGAAAGCTAGCCGTCTAATATTTAACAAATATCTTTCAGATTTCTGAAAAGTTTTTAATTTAGAGCAATTGTTATTTGACTGTGACATTTTGAAGTGACGACATCCAAGTGCACAGATGACGAAAATCACGTGTAAATATTTACTCTACAACAATAACCACGATGTCAGTCTCCTTTAAATGAAGACAAAATGGCGGTCGTCATGTCACTAAGAACAGAAAAAGGTTTCTTAAAGTTACAGTTACCACATGATGACAGGGTGAACAGCAATGTCATAGACACGTAAATGATTAATATCCATCCATCCATTTTCTTTATCACTTACTCCTCACAAGGGTCGCGGGGCCGCTGGAGCCTATCCCAGCTGGCTACGGGCAGTGGTCGGGGTACACCCTGGTACAAGTGGTTGCCAGCCAATCTAAATGATTAATAATATCATTCTGAAAATAGAATAAACATGATAAAAACGACTAATTTTATCAAATCACTTCCTGTGGACGAAACTGTGTTTAAAAAGACCATTATTTAGTTTTATTGAACGACTTATTACAACACCACAAAAATGCCATCTTTGTGTGAAATATTATTCTTTACAACCAGGAATAACCTCCCTAGCAATTTACTCTCAAATGGACTTTTTCAGTGTGAATTCTGGGCTTAATTAGTTGAATACAAAGCTGATTTTCTTGTTGTATGAATGACAACAGGTGTACACGCAGGTTAATTGTACCTACTGCAATCTCGTAGAAGAATAATTTAATTGATCTGCCTGTCAAGAAACATCACAGGCATAGATGGATGAACAAAAATACATTATTTGTAAATAAATAATCATTCCTGGATTTCCCGCAGCGAACCTGATAATCTCTCGTCACACTTGGTTGGGGATGGTTTGAAACAACAATTCTTAGAAGAGCAGGAATGAAAGCGCTTGTCCCATTAGAGCAAACGTGGCCTTTTGTCAAGTTTGTTGAAACAAGCCTGGGGGATAACAGCCTTGCTTAAAGGAATACATCTATGTTTCACTAATTGCTATCATTTATTTAGCCCTCAAGCCGAGAAACGTGAGAAAAAAAAAAAGAAAAAAAAAAGTGAGCATCGATTCTCATTACGGCCGCTTTTTCTTGTTTCCTGTTGCGGATGGAAGTCAATGAGATGCCACTGACTTTAACATCTTACAGTGCGGACAGTGGTGTGTAGTAATGATACAGTGCAAGCCTTTCATTTATTTATTTTTTTTATACGAGCAATACTTTTTACTTAAGTACCTAGTATGAGCTGAGTGTGGCTGTATTACACTCACATATCATCGCCATCTCTGCTTGGCAATTCTTCCATTGTGTGTCAACATATTCCTGCATCATCCCCGTTTGCCCCGAGGCACTTCTCTCAGCGCAGCCCCCACCCGCTGACCTTCTGCATGAATACGCCCTTGGAGCAGGCGCAGCATTCCCTGCGGTGGGCGTGAGTGCATGCTGGAGCTCCGGCAGGGAATTTTAACAGTAGCAGAAACCGCATCTGAGATGTCAATCCAAAACACAAAAAAACTCAGAAATGGATCTTTACCCCCGTTGTGGAACATTCAACACATTTTTGGGACCACTCCAATATAAGTTGCTTGCACCTGTTTGCATTTACTGTAGGTCAACATGAGGTTAGGAAGGGAAAAAAAACCCCCACAACAAATTACTTGGGATGCTTGATACCACTGTGCACTGGTTCACTGTTGAGCACTGACTGATACTGTATCCCGGTACTATAAGTACTTTAATACATAAAAGTTTTAATTAACTCAGTGAGAGATACTAGAGAACAAATCAGAGGTCAAACAGTCTACTGGAACAGATAATTTTGACTACCAACCTCTAAAAAATACATCAACAAGCAAAGAAGGGATTTAAAAGTGCTTAGATCTGACAACATCTACTAATCATATCTCCATTTTATGGGGATTTAAAATCCGAAGATGTGCGAGTGCAGAATTGTCGTCCGCCTCACTGGCTTGGCTCGACTTTGGTCAAGGACACGGCGGCGCAAACAGGCGCCACATGGGACGTTGGCTTTGTCACACTTGTGCCGGACGCTGGCGTGAAATCGACAGCTGACTGACAGCCTCGGCTCCGAGTGGGGATACTTCAGGTGGACGGTGATTCCAAGATCATCTGGGTGACCGCTACGGATCGGCGTACTCGTCAAGTGAGGTGTTTGACACACGCGTCGCCAGTGAAGACGGGGTCAGTTACAATTGATGACTTATTTAGAAGATGAGATCTCATCAAAACCAAATTGAATTAAAGATGATGAAAGACCCCCCCCCCCCCCCCACACACCCCCATCAAAGTTTTGCATGGAAAAATCTTAGAAATGTGGTCAAGCTGCAAAAACATGCGTGGCAATTTAGCATCATCCATCTGTCTAGGATTCATCCCCATTGGGTGGGGCTGATTTGAAACAGTTCCTAAAAGGAGTTTGTCAAGCCCTGGAATTGACCCAAAATGGCTACTTCAAATCAAAATGTCTGACTTCCGGTTCAGTTTTGAAAATGGTTTCTCAAGACTTTTTCTTGTGTTCTGTTTTGATGGACATATCTACCCATTTTTCGATTGATGGGTGAAACTGGTGTCTGGGGGCTACTTTTTTTTCTTCTAACTTTCCATTCAATTTTTGGGGCTCCTCTTGGGGACCCGTTAAATACAACAAATTTCTCCAGCATAAATGGGCTTGCCAAATTGCTGAGCTTTCGGGTATGTTGAGGACTCCAGAAGCTGAATAATTCGACACAATCACTCAAAGTCTGATGAATCCCCATCCCTAAAGCAATCATACAATAATTAATAATGTAATCAATATGAGGCCTGTTTTAGTATGAGTCCTAAAAGTGAAATCAAGAAAAGGAGAATCATTCCTTTCCTTGTTAAAATTCTTTTTGTGCGGCTTTTCTTGTTGTGCAGAATCCAATAGGGTCAAGTCAAGTTGGCTACAAGAGCTCCAATATGTCAATAATGACCAAGCTGATTCTTGCTACACTGCAGACTTCTTTTCGCAAAGAAGCACACAGCTCCACCCCCTATTGGGAGCGGGATCAGGGCCCGGGCCCGATACAAAGACAAATTTCCTGATGTCTGCAGAGAAGTTTGTTGTGAAAGTGAGAGAGACGACTATACGCTTTCAGCCAACAAGCTTTATGCATTTAAACTAGAAATTACGATTCCCTCGCGGGTGAATGCTCAGTGATGATTTTTCCCCCAGCTGAAATGCCAAAGCAATAAATGAACTGAGGACCATTACAATGCTTGTTAATGCATCGCGGTGGATCATAACAGTCACCAGATTCCAAACTGCAAAGATCCTTTTGATGGCTTTGTCAAATTTGGTTCGATTTTCTTTTCACGAGCATCAAAAGCTGTGATGGCCATTGAACTTTTAGAGCTCGTAAACATCCATCCATCCATCTTCTTAACCGCTTACTCCTGACAAGGGTCGTGGGGGTGCTGGAGCCTATCCCAGCCGGTTTCAGGCAGTAGGCAGGGTACACCCTGAACTTTTGTTTATTTATTTAAATAAAAATGTGGTTGATATTTGTGGGATGAATTGAATTTTATCCTCTTTTTTTTTTTTTTTTTATATTTAAAAAATAAATAAATAAATAAATTGCAAGTTTTGTTTTATTTGAATTTTTCAAAATAATAAAGTATATTTTTTAACATGACATTTTTTGAAGATAGGCCTATAATGTTCAGCATTTTGTTAGATTTTGATTTTGTTTGGAAAGGATGAACCCAACTCAATAGTGCTTTTCTTTTCTTGTTGGCTTTTTATACTTTATATGTACATTTTACGAAAACGGAAACCATGAGGAGGTTGAAGGTGAAGGAAAAAACAGTGCGCAATTAAAAGCCTGAGCTTTTCCTTGCCTACCTCCTACCTTATTTTCTTGACACAATATAGTTGGGGTGTTCTTTTATCAGAACCTCACCGTAAATCTCTGAGAAAACCCTCCTAAATCTCGGTCTAAAAGAGTGGTTATGTATTAAGACCGTTAAAGCTCAACGCGTTCATTACATCCCTCGTGTTTCTGTGTACTCATTAAGCAACTTTCGCTTGTTATTTCCATCTTTTGTCTACATTATGTCGCAGTCCCCCCCCTGCAGGAATATGCAAATATGAAGGTGGCCTCTGGCGCAGGACGTCCATATATGACCAGATTATGCGCCGTGATGTGTAAATTAAAGCCGCAACGAATCGAGCGGGAGTCTTTTTGGCATTCCATTGAATAATAATTGAGGTAATTAACTGAGGTAAATTGCTATTTAGTGCTGTAATTGGGAGGCGGATGACATTTGAAGTTCACGCAGGACTGAGAGGCAGTCACCCCGAACCGTGCGCTAATGACCTCCGTCGACCGTCCAATTAGTTTTGGCCAATCAACCACTTTGACGGTTGGTCAGCAGCCGATCTGGAAGTACCACGGGCGGGATTTTTTACGTGTGCGAGGTCCGTTTTGAATGAGCTGCGCCGGAACATTTGTGCTAAGATCTGCACTGATACCATTGTTGGATTGGCAGAACCTGTACAAGCCAAAATTTCACACTTGCAGGGTCTTCTATTATTATTCTATTCTATTAGAAGCGGCCGCAAAGGAATAAAAGAACACAATTGATGGGAACATTTTCTCCGGACGAACAAAGGGCGGACTTCAATCAGCTCCTTGTGTGTGTTTTTTTTCACCCCTTTTCAGCGACTCGTGCTGTAAGCCCAGCATCATCTGGATTTAAAAATGTGAGCCGTCCAACAAAAGACTTAACATTAGAACGGAGGAAGACTTCCACCAAGGGCGAACTGTTCATGAAAGAAGCGGATAAATGGTTCTTGGCAGAAAATGATACGTAGCGCCTTTTTTGTTTTTTTTTTGTAAGCGCTCACTTGGTGCTGGTTCACTGGAACTGGCTTTACTGTACACTACATAGCTCAAGCGGAGCTGGCAAAAGTACGCTCTATACTTAAGCAGAAGTACTTGAGTCTTTAAATATACAATATATATATAATTAATTAAATAAACCAGATAGATGGGAGAAAAAAAAAAAAAAGCTTGCCAATTGTCTTTCCTTCTGGCTCACATTGATTGTTATGTGAGTCTGCAGTAACAGTTTGTGTGGAAAATAATCGCTCCAAAATCCAAATACTGTAGCAATTTTTTTGTGACTGCCACAATATCGTCGTCGTCATGTTCACGATATTTAAAAGGTACACATCTGTTAAAAAAAAAAGGTCAGGTTGATTTCCATTTGTGCAGTTCTAGCACCCTCTGGTGGCTAGTTTTTTAGTGCCGTTTAATTTTCATTAGGGATGTTTTGGCCCTTCTATGTTTAAAATCACTAATTGTCAGATGAAGGGGGTTGTAATATGCTTGTGAAGTGAATCAATGTGGAGGAACTCAATGTGTGCATTAGGTGAGTAAGTGGCTCAATATTAAATGTTATTAGAGATTTGAGGTATTTTATATGTAT
Source organism: Festucalex cinctus (assembly GCF_051991245.1). NCBI lineage: Eukaryota > Metazoa > Chordata > Actinopteri > Syngnathiformes > Syngnathidae > Festucalex > Festucalex cinctus. The sequence goes on from NC_135423.1 coordinate 2,409,097, forward strand.
TGCTGTTATGTACAAAAGCATAATATTGTGCTTTTTATTTTAGTATGAGCTCTTTTTTTTTTTTTTTTTTTTTTACATTATTGTGACCTTTTTTAAATATCACCAACCTCCCCACAATATCGTGATAATATCGTATCATGATATTTGGATATCATTACATCCCTAATCGATACTAGACTCAAATTAAATTAATGTCCAAATTGCTTGACATTCCAGCAGGGGGGGACATATAGCTTGATTGTAAGATCAACAGACAGATCGATAGATAGCGATTATCAATGGTGTGTTGTTTGTTTGTCGGCATAGAAATGTAGTGTGCTCCATTACAGTAGTACTGACTGTGTTTCATTTGAATGTTTCATGTTTATTGCTGAAAAATATTGTTCATAAATATTTACAGTAATTATGACCTTGCTACTGCCTTAGTGTAAGCTGGTATATTTTTGTGTACAAATTCAGGTTACCGTGCCGCGGTAGGGACACATCTGTATTAAAATTGCCGAGCTTTTGCCCTAAGATGTTGTTCCAATTGCTAAATGATAAATGATCCAGTAAATCAGAGAGGTGTGAGAAAATAACGCTTCCATGGCCAAAACTTTTAGGAGAAGCACTTCAAAGCTGCTAAATTTGTGGTAAAAATTCAAGGAAGTGATTTGGGTCTCACGTTATTAACTCAGAAAATAACTCCAGTCTGCTGCTGATGATGGAGCCATTCATCAGCACTTCCAAAATTAATTTAATTAGGCCGACAGAATAATTACTCTGCTCCATTTTTAGCAGGGTAAAAAAAAAAAGAAAGATTAGGCAAAGCATCAGTGTATATTCACATCACTTAACACATCTGAACATCCAGTCAGAGTCAATCAGGTGACGAAGACTCAATTTGCCGCCATGGATTTCTTCTCAAAGTCTCAATGAAGCACCTTGATTCTCTGCCTTTTTTAAAGTCAATCCACTCGACAACAACACAGCGTTTCCCCTGAAGCTGACCGGGATCGAACCGCTAGAGACCCTCGTCCGCCCCGGCACTTATTAGAGAGATTATTGAGAAGCTCGTCTCTTGTCAATTCCAGCAGATAACAAGCATTTGATGTGTTTGACTTGGAACTCAGACAGACCCTCCGGGGCTGCTCTTTATTAGGTTGGAATGACATCAAGATGGAGACTGTTTCTGTCTGCTACTAGTAATGCATTACAACCACTTGAAGCTGCCTGTGGAGTCCCACAGGGATCGATTGTCTGACCTGCAATCTTTACTTGCTAATGTTAGGAGATACAGTGCTACCTTGAAGGTCCAACTATTGCATTGAGGACCGCTGTGAAGTGGTCCAAGAGTTCAAGCAGCAGGAATCTGGACCATGTGCAGCTGTCGGACTGAGTTCTTTTTAAGTCAGTTTGTGCTGAAGTTGAACTTTGTGGCTGTTAAAGAAACGAGTTTGACTGAACTCGGCAACGAGGAACACACCAATCCCGTAGGAACACATTAAGCAACATAGAGTACATAGTTGATTCTGGCTCACCATTTCTCGTGTCAGTGACCGTTTGGCTCCACGATTGCAGAGCATTTCAATACATGAACAAATGTATGCTTGTTAGGCGTAGCATCAGTTGCAAATAAGGTCCGCAGAGGATGATAACAATTATGAAGTGTTCTTTCTCGGCACCTTTCACCAGAGAGCTTTTTTATATACATATATATATATATATATATATATATATATATATATATATATATATATATATATATATATATATATATATATATATATATATATATATATATATATATATTTATACGATGTATGGCCTTTTTTCTGTTTAAAAAAAAAATACAGCAGCAATTTGGAGGTTTAAGGAACATTGAGAAGTTATTAAAAAAAAAAAAATTTCTGACCATTGGTTAACGGCTTCTTATGTGTTAGGCAACATCTTGCCACTATTCTGCTGTAAGCAAAACTAATTTATGTCAATTTGTGCTCCTTTTTTCTGACTGGAATGGTAATCAGTAAGTCCATAATTTTACTCACTCACTTACCACAAAAGTGTTTTTTGTCCAATGTTGACACATAAAGTATGACAATTGACAGTGGATCAATACGAATGATCGCAGTCGGCACTCTAGGGAGCTTAATGAACTGTTAGCGGCCCGTTAGCCGCCAGTCAGGTACATTATTAAGGGCGGGGACTCGTTGACCTCTTCTTGCGTGGAGGTGGGGTCGAGTTGGATAGGTCCCGGGGAGGTCCGCTGAGGAATTAGCGGTGGGAATCCCGCCACATTCCATTGCGGCCTCCACTAGGAGGTGGTGGGGTGGGGGAGTCGGTGGGGTATTGCAGCATGTTATCATGTCATTACAAAGTGAGCATTTTTTTTTTTAGTATTAGAATGGTTTTTTAATTGTTTTTATGTATCTATTATTATTATTTATAATACACCAAAATGAAAGTGGAAAAAAACAACCTTGAAACAGTTAATGCGCAAAGGCACTCATTTTGGATTTGTTTTATCATTTTTTTCCTTCGTTCATCTTTCTTCCCTCCTTGCTTTCATCGCATACGTTCCCTTTCGTCTTCTATTTCATAACATCCTTGAGACCTACATCAATCCTCATCGTCATTCTTTTCTTCCTTCCAACATTTGTCCTACCTTAGCTCTTCATTCCTTTCTTTGATTTCTTTTCTCCCTTCCATTAGACTTCCTTCTTTTGTTCCATTCCTCTTACCTTTCTTTCATTCTTCGTTCTTTGCATGCTTCCATCCTTTCATTCCTTCCTTCCTGCAAACAGAGAACACATGGGGACTTACCAATTGCACTTATTTGTGAAAAAAAACAAAAAAAACATGAAGTTGACTGTATTTGGACAAACGGGGTTTGCACCTGACAGCGACGCTAAAAGTGTACAAGCAGCTGATAAGGTGTCGCCGTGTTAAATGAAGCAAACGCGTGCGATGTGAGCGGGCCATAACCGCAATGAGCTTTTTGTATCAAACAAAAGCAGCGGCACGTGCCTCGCTCTTATTATTTCACTCGATGCCATCTGTTCGCCACACGGCCGCCTGAGTGGTAAATATGCCGCTTAAGTTCATTAGGCGTCGGCGAGGAAGGGGGCGAGTATAGTAATTATTCCGAGTCCTGCGCGCTTCCATCCGGCGAGCCGTGGACTCAATTAGGGGAGCAACAACGGAATGTTAACAGGCTCATTAGAGGGCGGGACACAAAGCTAATGTCACATTTCCATTGGCCGGACGGCGTGAAGACAACTTAATGACATTACGGGTTTGTGAACTCACCTGAGGCGGCAAAGTGGAGCTTGTTAGTACATTGACGACCATAGATTCCTTTCCTCTTTTCTTCCTCTCTCCATTCAGTCCTCTAACCTAGCTAATAATTCTCCCATCCTCCAAACCTTGCTTCCTTCCATTCCTATTTCATTTTATGTTCTTGGTTCATTCCTGCCTTCCATCCATCCTTCCTTTGTCATTTTTTCCTTCCTTCCTTTCTCTACATATCATACTTGTTTCCTTGCTGTCATCCTTCCTTTGTTCCTTCCATCCATCCGTATGTTTCCTTCCTACCTTCCACCTATCCTTCCTTCATTTCATTTAAACTTCTCTACACTTCCTGACAGCATCTTTTTTTGCCTTTGTTTCCATTTTTCATTTCTTCCATTCTTTCTTCCTTAATTTCAAACCTTCTCTGTTGCCTAATTTCCATCCTAGATTTTTATCTTTCATCTTCCTTCCTTCCTTCCAACCGTTCATGTCTGACACCTGCCTGTGTTCCCTTTCTTCTTCCCTCCTACCAGCCTTTCTTAGATTCTTATTCCTTTCTTCATTCTACCTTCTTCCTTTCCATCAATTCCTTCCTCCTTTTATTTTTCTTTCCTTTCATATTATCAATTCCTTTCTGTCTATCTTCCCATTTTCCATTCTTGCCTCCTCTCATATTTTCTTTTCTCCTTTGCTTGTTTCCATGTTTTTCCTTTCTTCCTTTCCTTCCTCCAAACTTTTCACAGCATCCTTTTGTGTCCTTCCTTTGTTCCTTCATCCCTTCGATCATCCCCTCGCCTTTCTTTCCGTTTGTCTTCCCTCCTTTCCTTCTTTCCATCCTTCTGTCCTTATTTCCTTGCTTTGTTTCCTTAATTTCTTCAATTCTTATTTCTTTCAAGCCATTCTCACTATTACCTTCCTTCCTTCCTTCGCCTTTCTCTTATCTGTCTTTGTTTCCTTCTTTTCTTCCGATCTTCGATCCATCTTTTTCTCCTGGCACTCCCCCCCCCCCACACATTCCGAATTGTCATACATTCGGGTTTGTCTGGCAACCAGTCCTTTACTTGCCAAAAGTCAACTGGGATTGGCTTTCTTTGACAGGAAGTGGAATCAAGAAAAATCCTCACAGTCTCCGGTTGCTTTTTGTTTTCCCGCTAGCGCAGCAGGAACGTTATTCAATTCCGACCCTCATCCATCTCTATGCAGTAAATCCCCACCACTGCACCGGGGAAGCCTCCTGTGGGCAAATGTGCCCTTCAGTAATGAATCCCGGGAAGACGTCGCTTCTCCGTACACTGTCACATGCTAGTTTATATACAACGTAAATCATGGTTCTTAAGCTGAGATTCTGCCAGCTGTAGCTTGGGGGTCTGCAAAATAATTTGCAATAGAATGTGCCATTTTTAAGAAGCGCCTGACTACATACGGGAACCAACCATATGGACATGCTAAGCTAATTACTCCGCTCGATCTTAGCTTTGGGTCCAATAACGGGGCAGTTTGCAGTTTCTGTTTCCGACACAAATGATGCGTGGCGTAAATCAGCACAGTCATTTGGGACAGGGTGTTAGTAATTTCGCAGATGCCTGCAAGACAGCGTATTTTATAAAGTAGGGTTTGCGCTGTGGTGGGTGTGAACACAGCCAGTTCTATTTACTACCTGTCAATATGGCTTCCCTTTAAATGTCGCACATACACATGGCCGCGTCTCTGTATGGAAAAGGACGCAGTCGTATGTGTGTGAGTGGAGCATTGTCACTGCGCTTTGCCAGTATGACAACAGATAACATGTAAGCAGGTACATACTGTACAGAATGAGCTTCTGCTAACCACTGACGACGACTTCAATGTCAGCAGTCCTCGTGTGCATCCTCCACCCTCGATATAATGATTACAACTGTCTCGAATATAGGTGACTTTCTAATCCCTCTGGCATTTAAGGGTATGCATGGTCGTTGGTTGGCATTTGAAATATGAGAGGGTCCTTGAAAAAAAAAAAAAAAAAACCTCAAGAGTTTGAGAACCTCTGATGTATAGCATGCATTTTATGCTTCATTCATTCATGTAAAAAAAAAAAAAAAAAAATGTAAAAAGGGGGAAAAAAAAAAAAAACTTCCATTACGAAAGGATTTGTTCCCCCCGCAAGCAGAATGCAAATGAGTGAGCTACACCGAGCATGTCCACGCTTTTCCAAACACAGCTGAGAAAACCGAGAGCGGAGCAGAACAATTGGACCAGAACGTCAGGTTAAACATTCCCAGCTGCGCCCCCGCGCCTCTTTAGTGGCGGGCAAATACTGTATGCAGATTAGGCACAGAGGATATTTTGATAGGCACCCGGCCCGGAAAAATCAGGCTGGGATCATGTGACAAATGTCAGCGAGAATGTTGACAGTTTGGCGTTAGCTGAAATGTTCGCGACACATTGAGACTATGCTTAAATATAGGAAAATATAACAAAAAACTAAAGATATTCAATGCCCCTTTTTTATTTATTTTTTTAACATTGATAGCAGTACAAGTATACTCAACCTTTGAGTAATCACAGACTAAAAACTGCATGGAATTAATGGCAATATTCTACGTAATTTCTACGTCCTGATTTTAGAACGGCCTTGAAGAGCCAATACTCTGAAGTAAGCGTGGGTATCCGGCCTGATACCGAAACCTGGTATCGGTATATGGTATCTTAATATGCCACACCTGTGAGCTATTATCTCGGCAAATGAGAAGTGTTCATTAACACATTATTTACCCATAGACGGATTTATGAACGATATTTTTGAGAAACAAGCCTTTTTGTGGAAATAAATTTTTAAAAAAAAGTCAATGACAAAGTGACATTGTTATATTATCTAAACAACTCCTGTAATATTTTTCCTATATTATATTTTATTCATATGATCGGTGACTTTCCACAACATTAAAAGCTTTTCTCCTCATATGGAACCTTCACATCTGGTCCCTTAAGGCTTAAAACGTTTTTGTTTTTGTAGTGCATATTAAACCTGCTAATGGTTACACATTTCCACATTATCTTAAGTAGAAATGATAAAGTGTGTATTTTTAGATGTGTGGTTGAATAACTGGAAGTAAACAATGTGGAATTGATGGTGCGGCAGAAGCTATTTTCATTTAATAAGTCAATTTAAAACAAAAGGCGCTGGATCCATTAAATCTTATCAAATGACATTCGACCGTTATGATTGTGTGTGTGTGCGTGTTCTTAATTAAAACGGCTGTGTATGAAACCTAATAAGGAGAGTGCAGAATGCTTTCAGCACCAAGGACAGCTCCGCTCATCTCCCTCTCTCAAGGAGCTGGAAGTTAATTAGCATGCAAACACAAAGTTTTTGTAGTCATACCCAAACGTGACATCACGTTGCTGACACTGTCCGTTTTTCCAACTATTTAAATTTATAGAAATTATTTTATTGAATGAATGAAATAACTCATTTTACATCCAATTTATCCACAATACTACTAAAATTACAACTACTACGACAACGATGACGGCGACGACTCGCAGCAACCATACATAATGTCATAGTGGACTATGCAGGTAAAATGTTAAGTTAAATAATAATAACTGCTGTACCGGCGCACCATTGTTGACATGCAGCCCGTCGTGTCGCCTCCATCGAGACGGCGGCGGCCAGCAGGCCGCGGGGTAACACACGGAATTATTGATGGCCGTGAAATATTGATTTGGGATATATGTGCGTGCGCGTGGGTGCCCCCTTTGCTAAAATACGACATGGGTTATTCAGCAGAAAGCGCACGGAACGCTGAAAAATTCATCACAGTTCTGGCAAACGCGGCCGTGAGTTAGCATCATAGAGGCGGCAGTAAATAAAAATAAATGTGTACAGTGTGTTTATGAATGAAATGTACGGCCTTATAAAAAAATAAAAAATAAAAAAATACGAGTGAGAGATGGTCTTTATTTTCGTAACTCCCACAAGCTGTGACAAGTCTGTTCAAGTATAATCGCTAATCTTTGACATCGTTTTAGCAGGTTTGCAAGAGCATTTGGATATGAAACCCTTTTCCTTGCTATTTTCCTTGATCATATATATAAATGGAATTATGAATGGTCTGTTTTCTCATTAAAATAAAAAATATAAAAATATTAAATGTGACAGTGCACCTTGACATGGGTATGGCGGTGTGGTTTTATTTCTAATATTATTTTAAGTTTTTAAAAATGCCTTTATTTAACCAGGTTTCAATAACAGATTTTAATAACAGATTTAATAATGCAATGCAGACCCGGCTGCACACAGCAGGGGGGGGGGGATAAAATAAAAAAATAAAAAAATAACTTTTAGATTTCTCCCACCACCGAGATCCATTTTTATTATGGTTGATTTATTTTACGAAATGAATATATTTGTATTTTGTATTTCTTAATTACATTCTTAATTAACTTTTTTTCTTTGCATTTTACTCTGCAGCTGCATTCACCTGTTTCTTGTTGATTTTTTCTATAAATTTCAAAAACATTTTCTATAGTATTAATACTTTTTTTTTTTTTATGTAACTTTAAAAATACTTGTGTAATGTACTACATAGTGTACAACAGATGACATGAATGGGTACATGTCTCAAATCTCACCTGCCAGATTGAGAATTGTGATTCACTCAAGGGAAGTTAAAAAAAAAAAAAGTCGGTTGCGAACGTATCAGTGGGAGCGGTACAAGATGTATTCTCGTCGTATTTGTGAACAAATACCGCGAGAATTCAGCTTGCTGGCAAGGTTGACATGTCTCGAAATAGATGCCAGCTTGTTATTTGCACCTGCCTTCAATATGGAGGGGTCTATATGTTCACGCCGCATTCATCAACACAACACGCAGTAGTCATAAAAAGTCTGCATTGCCTCTGTGATAAATAACGCCACCGCTTACTTCCATAAATTATCTGCTCGTGTGCAGGCATGTGCATATTTTAACAGTGCGGAGGTGACGGCGGTGGTGAGAAGCATGAATTAGGGCAGTACCTGGAGCAGAACCAGAGGAGCCCACACCGGGCCTGGCATTATAGAAATGTCAAGTGAACTCTCCCTAGGCCTCCCGGTTGCTTCCATTCAAATGAACACACCCTGGGGGGGAAAAAAAAGGAGTCTTTATATAAAGCACAGAAAGTCACTTATGAGTTCATAAGGACAACAAAAAACAGACCCTTCCAGCAGACGTCACTGCTTAGCTTCCGCTGCGCCTCACGGAGGGCAAACATCCCACAACAAATGAATGTACAGTGCTTGATTTTCAGCTATCTTAGCTTGCTGGCTGCCAACAAACAAATTGATGCCCTGCCCTCCACCGCAAAGGGCGCACTTAAACGTGACGTCACACTGAAAGGGTCTCTACATTTTGAAATTGTTTTATTGCAGTCATCTCTCGGCCTTTTTTCACACTGGGAAAATGTCATTCCAATTTATTTCATTACCTCCTCTGAGCAGGCAGAATTGTGAGACTTAAGGTTTTCAGCACTTAAACTTACTTCTGTTCTTACTTCCGATGGCAAGAGAGAGAAAGAAAACAAGGACATACAGTTGAATTATTTTTAAATTTTTTTGGAGTATTGTTACACGAAAAGCGTCTTGACCGCTCGCTGGCATTTATTTTGTGTTCTTTTCTTTTCTTTTCTTTTTTTGTTCATAGGGACATTAAAAAAATACATTTTGTAATTGTTTTTGCAGTCATCTCTCGGCTTTTTTCACACTGGGAAAATGTCATTCCAACTGAATTTATTTCATTACCTCCTCTGAGTAGGCAGAGTTGTGAGACTTAAGGTTTTCAGCACTTAAACTTACCTCCGTTAGTTACTATAATTTTCAATTTGTTTGTTTGTTTGTTTTTTTTATTTCAGCACCAACCAACCACTTCCTAACTCATCATACAAGTAGTTTTAACATCGCTAACATTCCCTTCAAATCTCCCCACTCTAAACCATTCACAGCACAGCTGTGCTTACCTGTCAACTCCTTCGTAGTTTTTGTTCACCCCAAATGTGTCCATAGTTAATCCTCGCCTTCCATGAAGCCTTTATTTCTTTCACTACTATTAATATCTACTAACTAGCCTATTACTATTTTCTTTGTATTTCAATTCCGTTTGGATCCTGCTTCTTCCTGGCGCCAAACCGGCCGATTTCTTCTTCATGGGTGTTTTCAATTGTACTTGAAGTGCGTTATTTGTATGCGTGCGCCACACTTCCCCCAAGGGGCCAAAGTGTGCACAGCAGGAACGGCACAGATAGATGGGTGAGGCGTGAATAGAAAATAGACAGAAATAAAGTTTATTCATGAGTTGAAGAAAAGGTGAATGATGGTCGAGGTACTGTTTAAACTGATACATGAACAAATGGAATGAATAAATGAGTGACTGAATATTGGGATTGCCAAATGAAGATTACAATGAATGAATGTGTGCATGAATTACAATGGATGGATGAATGATGGGGGACAGAATAGATAGACCATAATTGAATGAACTGATTGACGGTTAAATGAATAATGAATAAATGGTTGGATGTATGAATGAATGAACAAATGATATTGGATGGATGTATGAGAGTGGATAGAATAGTTGTAATCAATGAATGTAAGATGAATGGATGAATGATACTGGGTAGAATAATAGATGATACAAAAATATGTGGAATGAATAAATTGGATGAACGCATGGTCAAATTAAGAGATTACAACAGATGAATGAATAATAACAATGGATAAATAATGTGGCAGCTGTGGCAGATCAGTAAAAGAGTGGATTGACGACGGTCAATTGCATGATGAATGTATGAAAGATAATGAATGGATGAATAAATGGCAGCCAGATGAGTAGTATGACATATTGAGACACAACGCATAATAATCTGAATGAATGAAAGCACGAGTGAATGCATAAATGGGTTGATGGACAAATGATGATTGAATCAATTATGAAAGGGTGAATGATGGTGGCTAGAATGTCTAGGCAAAGACACATGAAAACATGGGTTGAATGAATGAACGAACGAATGAATGAACGAATGATTGAATGAATTGACGAATGAATGAATGAATGAATAAATGGGAGCCAAATCATGATGGCAAGAAAATGAAGGCATGAACGAATGAATGAATGAATAACAATGGATGAATGATGATGCTAGAATGCCAGCTCAGCGAATGAATGAATGAATGAATGAATGAATGAATGAATGAATGACACCAATCAGGTTTCCAAAGCACTGGCGTGAACTCTGCGGCATCTTGTTGGTTGTGTTTTTTGTGTGTGAGTGATTTTGTGAGTTTGGGGTGTCGCAGGTGAGTCACGCACGCGCAGGACGTTGATGGAGTCAGCTTGTTGTTTCCAAGCCTGTTGGCAGCATCCCGCAGGCTTATCGTGGCTCCACAGAGACGCTGGCTCATTCTTCTGCTCTGCTCCAAAATGACTTTCTCATCTTCTTCTTCTTCTTCTTTTTCCTTCTGCAGCCCCTAAAGCTCAACTGTCAGCCGGAATCACTGCGGCCAAACTTCGGAGTCTGATGCTGTGACCTTGAACGTACTGTCATGCTAGCAATATCAATGTGCAAAGGAATTAATTAGCATCGTTCTGGAATTTAAAAAAAAATGTGACATCACAAAATTAGGTAATCATTACAAGCGCTATCAAAAATAAATGAATGGTACGACGGCGTATTAGGGCCACGTAAAAATATATATATTTTTTTTAGACGGCGGGGGCAATATGACGAGGAAAAAAAGTGGAAAATTTGCCACTTTTTTTCTCATCATATTAAAAAGTGGCAAATTTGGCATTTTTTCTTGTTATATTAAAAAAGTGGCAAATTTGCCACATTTTTTTCTCGTCACATTAGAAAATGGTAAATTTGCCCCTTTTTGCCTCGTCATATTGCCCCGCCCTCTAAAAAAAAACTTAATTTCTACGTGGCCCTAATACGCCATCGTAGAATAGAAAAGTTAATTCCTTAAAAAAAAAAAAAAAAAAATTCTTTAACTGTTCCCATGTTTGTATAAAAAGATGATTAAAAAACAATAAAATAGATGATTACATTAAAATCCATTTACTCATAAAATCTTTGTTTTGTAAACTTGTTTTTTGTTTTGTTTTGTATTTTTTTTGTCACAAAAGAAAGGGAACTGAACTGCTTCAAAGGAAAAAAAACTGTTTTTCCTTTCATACAGGAAAAGAATAAGTTCATTAAATAAAAAAAAAAAAAAAAAGTGACACCATCTTTGGTGTACGTTGACACCTGTTCCAAACAAAACATGAACATGAGCCAACTGTGACTTGTGTTTTGCCCACAAAAAAAAACCTCTCAGGTGTGTGGACTAACAACAACAAATCAATTGTTACACTCCAAAGCCACCCGCCCATTGCCTCCATCTTCCCCCAGCCGAGTAGGACACAACAATATGAATTGTTTTGCAAAGCGAAAACTCACAACATCAATAAAGCTGAGCTGAAGCCGGCCTGGCGTATCCGCTGCCGGCAATTCGCCATTAAGGACAAAACAAAACGTGTCGCCGTAGGGCGTTGCGGTGATGCATGGACGCGGAAGGGTGCTTCGCTTGAAAAGAGAACTCAAGCGGCGACATCGAGAATGTTTTCCATTAGCACCAGTCGGTTTTGCTCTCTGCCTCCCATTTTCTCCCAATCAGTTTACCTATTTAACCCTTACATATTGCTCATTTTATATTAACACATAATCAATGTTAACCTATCATTTCAACTACAGATCTTTACAAAATGTGCAGTTTCTGTGTCATTAATGAATGGATGAATTAGCTTTACGCATTGGTGAAAAAAAAATAAATCAATATCACATAATGACGTGACAAGTATCAAGTTTTAATGTGGTTAATTATCACGTGATAAGTTTCACTTCAGCCTTCTTATTGGATTTGGTGTAATTTTATTTTTTAGTTTTATTCCAACTTTCTGGAACAGATTAATCCGAGGTTCCACTTTTTGACAATGACAATATTTTTGAATTGTTTTCCCTGGGGGAAAAAAATAAAAAAGTATCTGTAGTAGTTTTTTTTTTTTCAAAATCTGCAAATTATTCCTTGTAGATTGACAATGCATTACCTTACTTACTAAATTATTGCACAAACAAACAACAAAAGCACACAGACAAATAATAATAATAAATAAAAATCAAGAGTTCTGAACTCACTGGCCCTTTAAAGGTTATCTCGTAAATTTTGGCTGTTTTTACTAAATTTTTGGGGGGTTGAATGAATGAATCAAAATGTTTCCATTTTGTTGTCATTTCAGGAAGCGTAATTAGCCATCAATCAAAGTGTAACTGTCTTTAACTTAGCTTGTTGCTACGCTATACTGCACAATAGCAGTCTGTATTTTTGTTTGCTACCAAAGAAAAGTTGTCACCATACGATTTCGGTGATGCAAGGGAATATTATAAAATAAAAAAATAAAAATAAAGCAATAGTTTGTGTGAGACTTTCTCCCACAGTTGCCATGGTTACTTAAACCCTCTCATGGTCAACACAAACATGCAGAATGGATTTGATGCATTGATGTTTTTTGTTTTTCCACATACATTTTTCTCCAAATAAATAATCAACAACAAATCAAAAACATAGGGTAATGTGTGAGGTTTAATTTTAAACTGCATGACTTATTTAGTTGTTTTTTTTTTTACACACATCTGATACATTGTTAATATTTACAGCAAACATGATAATAAAATAAGAAAAACAGGTACATTTTCTTCTTTTGAATTTCACATGACGTCATCATTCCAGTAAGAAGCTACTCGGGTGTTAAAAATGGAGTAGGAGGAAGGTGTGTCGAGCCTAGAAATAAATATACATATTTAGAAAAATAAAAGTTACAGTCTTACAAAAACAAAAACAAAACAACAGGAAGTGGATTCAAAAGGTTTCAAGGACTAAATGTGACAAGAAAACTAAAGTTTTGACACTTTATGACAACCAAATAAATGCCACTTGAAGCAAACGTACTGAATAACCCTTGTACTTACATAATATACGTACATCATTATCATCATCATCGCTAGAATAATTATGTGTCACAAATAGAAGACAACGTTGTGTTTCAGTGGTATGCTAACAACAAGCTCCTCCACAGGAAGTCGTACTCACTCTTTTAAGAACCACCACTTACAAAAAAAAAAAAAACAAAAAAAAAAAACAACACTTTCAACACATTTGTTTTTTTGTTTTTTTTTTTATCACATCAGCACAAACACAAATATACTTTTTTCCTGTACACATCGGAAATAGCAAGAAAAAATGAGAAAAATAACAGCAAAGCAAAAAAAAAAAAAAAGATGCAAATTTTCGAGAGGACTTGTATATGTTTTATTTTAGCTTTTTGCTTTTAGCTTATGTATGGTCTCCAATGAAATGTCAAATGTGACACTAAGTGCTTCTGTACAGTCGCAGGCTTTGCCCGAAAAAACTAGAAATCGCCACCAAAAGTCATTCTTTGTAGACAAGCAACATTTCCACCAAGAAACGACAGTTCAGTTCGGAATTATGAATTCCGAGGGATATTAATGTAGAATTGAAGCTAAAGGTGCGACATGTTGTGATACGACTTAAGTCCGGCAGTTAATGTGCCTTTCACATTTTTGCCGACTTTCAAATAAACAAAACAATCACGGTTTAGCCCCAATGCTAATGCTAAATATGTCGCTAACAAGAAAATCTTGGTAATATGCGTTTCAAATTCTTGTTGATTTTCAAACCAAAAAAATGACCGCGTTTTAGCTCCAATGCAAATACTAAATATGTCGTGACTAGAAAATGTCAGTAATACGCCTTTCAAATTTTTGCCGACTTTCAAATAAACAAAACAATCACGTTTTAGACCCAATGCTAATGCTAAATATGTCGCTAACAAGAAAATCTCGGTAATATGCGTTTCAAATTCTTGTTGATTTTCAAACCAAAAAATGACCGCTTTTTAGCTCCAATGCAAACACTAAATATGTCGTGGCAAGAAATTGTCAGTAATACGCCTTTCAAATTGTTGTCGACTTTCAAACACACCAATTTTCGCCCCAATATCTTCTACAGTTACAGTACTTCAGTTCTAAGAGTTCCAAACGACTGCCAGGTGGCGCTGCTTAAAAACAGCACGAAAGCGTCAGCCAAGAAAATAATTCATAAAAGGACATATCCATTGTTCCGGCTGACGTGATTACAAGTCATTACACAGTTGCGTAACGAGCTGAACCGAAGTTCTTGGTGGAAATGAGACTTTATCGGAACAGCGATTCCCGATCACTGTGCTGGAGAAAATGATCCGTTTTCACCTAATTAGTCAGAAAGTTTATCTACTACAATTTGTAGTCTACAAATAATGCATCTTGGTCCATCTATCTATGCCAGCTACATAATGACAGGCAGAGCAATGAAATAAATAACTTACTTCCAGTGAGAATTTATTGGAAAATTTATAGAAATTTTACGTAAAAGGTAAAATCAATTTGTGTGAGCAAATTGAGACGAGATCCACTTTTTTGATTATTATTATTATTATTATTTTGATTGTCTGGAAAAGATTAAAAGAACTTCGTCAAGCTGTGAAAATAACACCTGTAGCCAATCAGTGATCGTATACCTTGCGTTTAGAAAATGGAGTTACGCTGCACAGAGTTACTGTATGTGTCTTTGGCAACTACTACTAGAAAATATGTATTTACAAACAAAGCAAAGAATGTCTTGCGTGGATGGAACTAGAGAAATACGAAAGTATACTTTCGCATCGCAAGCCCTTTTTTTTTTTTTTTTGATTTTTTTTTTTTTTTTTTTTTTTACACGTGTATTTCCTCGTAACTAAGCGTGCCAACATTCACCTCTAACAAGCCGAAAGGTCCATCAAAAACAGCCAAGCGACGACGACAGGGTTCACCATCACGTAACGGTCGTGGGGCGATCGTGCACTTTTATCGGAACTTCTGACTCAGGAAAACGCACATTTGCGCTGCATGTAACAATATCGCAAATAATCAAGGCAAAATACATCTGCCAAGATATTTCTTATAACCAGGCAGTTTATATGTATGAGCATTTTTTTTTTTCATCTCAAGCATTTTTTTTTTTCATTGAACACCTTAAGGTACTGTATTAAAACTTGTCCGAGATTATATTACAATTTTAGTATAAGTTCATCTCAATGTAAGACAGCGAGTGATATTGGTGAACTAGAAAATATGCGATTTAAACACATTTTCCTACATAATTTAATAAACGTTTCCTTAATAGTGCAGAACTACTTTAAGACATTGGTGGAGGTTTTTAATAGACTGTCATTTTTCTTGTTTCACAGAATCAACATTTTCCTGTTCTATTGGCAGATAATTTTCCTTAAAATAATTATGTTCCGCATTTCATTACTTCTCCGCCTCTTTTTTTTTTTTTTAATTGCAGTGTAGTCGAGGGGAGAGCAAGCACGAAATTGGTTTGACAGACACAAGGGGGAGAAAAGGTTATAAAAAGGTGACAACAAGCGAGAATACTTTCTTTTTTTTTTTTTTCTTAATACGCAGTAGGAAACGCCGCAAAGCTGCAAACCAGCAGACAGCGTGGATGTACGTTGCTAAAATTCTCATCGAACCAACATTTTCGTTCTCCAATCAAGACTAAATGTGCTTGTTCTTTGTCTGCTAAGATATTTTTTTCCTACCAGGCAGTTTTTGTGGAAGAGCATTTACCTGCTTTTAGGATTTTTTCGTTCAGGAATCTCAACGTTTTGTGTTTGTATTACTGGTTAAGAGTAAATTTGACATAAAATATCATAATTCAGGGTTCCTACAAATTTTAAACATCTAAAATCAAATCCTTTTTCAGATTATAATGACAAGGCGGTTCAGTAAAAAAAAAAAAAAAAAAATTAAAAAGAAAACCAATGCTTACATTAATAATGTGTATCCTGTATTGTGATCATTATTATTCAGAATATTAACGCCATTACATCACCGAATATAAGTAAAAATAATAATATCCAGAAGCCTGGAAATAGGTACACAATGTAGCAGAGACAATCTTGGAAACACATTTTACCACACAATTGTTTCTCCTTTCCAAACATTTCCAATTGTGAAATGTTATCAAAATCAAATTTCATATTTGCGTCGGAACACTGATCATTCAAAATTTGTTTTAAGACAGATGTTTTCTGTTTTTAAGCTAGTTATGTTGGCTTGTTTTAAAAAATTTCCTGTTTTATTGTTAAATAAGTTCCCTTAAATTTAGTAGTATATTATGGAAGTTCACTCACTTGGGGGGGGGGAAAAATCCTCCTATTATTCTGACTGACTTTTTTTTTGGAGGTTTTTTTGGGGCTTTGGTTTTTTTTATTAATTTTTTCTGTTTTTTTTTGAATATTTTTTTTCTGTTTTACTGAATATTTTTTTCTGTCATAAAAAAAAATTTGAAAAAAAAACGGAAAAAAATATTTAGAAAAACAGGAGGAAAAATTACTCAGAAAAACAGGAGAAAAAAAATTATCCCCAAAAAACTAAAAAATAAAAAAAAATAGTTTTTTATGACAGAAAAAAATATTCAGCAAAACAGGAAAAAAATATTCAGAAAAACAGAAAAAAACTGCCCAAAAAAAGCTTCCCAAAAAATTAGTCAGAAAAACGTTTTTTTTTTCTTTTCAAGTGAATGCAATACACTTCCGTACTATATCTTCTTTTTTTTTTTTTAAGCTGAGCTTTTGCGATGTAGTCGACTTTCAGGGGGACGCAAGCAAGCAATTGAATTAAAGAAAAGTCGGCTATGAAACAGTGACAAGCTATAGAACGAGTCGGCAAACTTATTTTGTACACAGTCGAAAACAATGCAAAGGTGGAAACAAGCATGGCGGGGTGGGGGGGGGTTACAAGATGTGCTGAGTGGTTGTGTTGTTTGTGGTGGGGGGTGTCAAACGGATTGCTCCTTCGGGAACTGCGCTCGCGGGGCGGCGGGAGCGGAGAAGCCGGTGTTGGAGTACATGGGCTCGTTGGAGGGCGGCTGGGCGTAGGCGTGCTGCGGCAGGAAGGTGACGGGCGGGTGGGCCGGGGGGTTGGGGGGCTGACACTCGGGCAGGTGCTCCACGTCGCGCTGGTGGCTCATGTACTCGGTCGGGTTCAACGGCTCTTCCGGATGGTTTCCGGAGTCCTGTCGAGGGGAGGAGAATAAGGGCGGGGGGGCGGACGTTGTCATCAGGTGAGCGAGCGTTACCAGCAACGCGATGCAGTAGGCCCCCGCTCTCCACGGAAAATGAAAAACTAACCAAATCATTCAAATTCAAATTTCAAATAAATGAAACTAAATAAAAAGGGACAATGGTTAAAAAAAAAAATAAAAAAAAAAGTTTTATGCATTGTACTTACTGTACTTCAAAGTCTGTGGACTTTTATATATGGATGTAACGATATCACGAATATCATGATATTGTGATATTAAAACTGCCACAATATATCGTCGTCATCATGTCACAATATAAAAAGATGCAAAGAAAAAAAGAAAAGAAAAAGAAAAGTCAGGCTGATTTCCATTTGTGCCGTTCTAGCACCCTCTGGTGGCTAGTTTTTTTTTAGTGCAGTATAATTTTCACAAGGCATGTTTTGGCTCTTCTATGTTTACAATTTAAAAATTTACAATTTAATAGTCAGATGAAGGGGCACGTAATATGCTTTGGAAGCGAGTCAATATGTGGAGGAACTCAATGTGTTAGCAAGTAAGTGTTATTAGAAATTGTAGGTTGTTTATATGCATTGCTGTAATGTACAAAAGCACAATTGTGTGTATTTTTTTTTAGTATGAGCTTATTATTGCGACTTTTTTTTTGTATCGCCAACCTCCCCACAATATCGTGATAATTATCGTATTGTGACCTTCATATCGTGATGTTTGGATATCGTTACATCCCTACTTTTATACAGTTACCTGTACTGTATTTGATTTGCAGATGTTTGCTTTTTAAAATATTTTTGCTGAATTTTTTACATCACGTTTACTGTGATTTTTTTTTTTTTTGCACACAAGAAATCCACAATTAAAAAAATACAATTACTAAAACTAATAAAAAAAATAAACTAAAATGAAAACCATTTTTGAAATAATTAAATAAATGAATAAAAACTAACAAACCCTCTTAAAACTAACTACAATTAACTACATTTAAAAACCAAACTCAAAGTGTCACGAAAATTCCAGAAGTATTTTTAACTTGATATTGTACTTACCATAAGTTTAAAATTTCAGGATGAACCCAACATTGTAGGTTCATCCTGAAATTTCGCCCGCCCACGCGCAAAATATGCCAAATTTTTGCAAGTACTGTATTTGTCAGTGTCACCCTCGAGCACACACGCGCACGCACGTACTTGACTGTTGAGATAACATTCTGTCTCTGGGTGGCGTCTCCATTCACCTGCCTGCAAGATTTATTAGTCCTCAATTTTTGTTTGGCGGTTGCAATTCCACACCGGAGCAACTCAATTCTTTCTCAGCACGGGGATCGGCTGTTATGAAGTAGAAAGCCCCCCGATAATATCGGACCAAATAAAAGCAACGGAACCTCATGATGTGGACACAAGTCTACTCAAAAGTAATGGGACACTCCTGCTCATTCATCTCCAAGATGGAGGATGGGGCTCGTCTTGACTGGTCCACGTTGCTTCCTGTAATGTCCTATAAAGTCACTCTTTTATTTAGCCCACAGTAGACACATTTCAATTGTCGTCCCAAAATCAGGTTTAAAGAAGCCACAAGTTGAACTTTTTAAGGATACCTCAATGGAATTTAAAACCACTTTCAATAAATATATTGGGCAATATGGTGTCAATAATATATCACAACATTTGGCAACAAAAGATCTTTTCATCACAATGCTCTGAAACGGCTTGCATATATATATATATATATATATATATATATATATATATATATATATATATATATATATATATATATATATTAGAGAGACCAATACGGGGTTTTTTCCAGGGATGATACCAATGCCGATTATTAGGACGTCGATAACCTATATTTGGAGCCGATAATCATTTTCACTAAAAAAGTTCCCCTTTTAGTTTTGGCATCAAAATTTGGAAAAAATACAAACTCCAGCTCTTAATTTTTTGGGGGGGAATTTTAAAGCATATGGTTATTGAGCAACTTTTAGGGTTAGTAAAATATTGGAGGTATTTTTACATTTTTTTTTTAATTCTTTTTTTTATTTTAGCCAATATTTTTTTAAAATGGAACAAGTTCCGGCATTTCTCAGGTCAGTAGCATGTTTTCAAAAGTTCAATAAAAACAATTGTTTATACACTAAATAAAGTATTTCAAAATTTCAAAATATCTCAAGTATTAAATTGTTACTTATCTTAGTTCTAATTTCAAACAAAGACAGAAGGTGCAGGAAAAAAAAAAAAAAAAAGAACTATTATCGGCCAGAAGATTTTTAAAAATGGCCGATGCCAATATTTGTCAAAATGCTGAATATCGGTGCATATCCCGAAACAGGGTGTAAATTTATTTGGCTTAAGAGACGACAAGTCAGAATTTCAACCTGCAGACGCTTCGTGAGCTTCTGTCTGCATTCCGCGGATGAAATGAAGACGCGGGAAGTTGCACAGATGTGCGCGCCAGCAAGTTGGCGTGGGGGTGATCGTTCGAAAAGCAACGCTGCCAATACAGCGTGTGAAATTGATCATTTTCACCACTAACAGGCACAAATGTATTGATCACTTGGTGGCCCATTTGTTACTAATCACATTTTCTACCGTTCTGATTGCATTCTGTGGTCAGACGGGTTGGAAAAAAAAAAAAGGAATCCATGATGGGAAGTTTCAAGAGAACAGAAACACAATGCTATATAAATCTTTCAACTTTTTGCCTTCTCTATTAATGATAAATGGTGAAAAAACAAAGTGGATTGACTGCATACTCATCACGAAAAAAAATGACAGGTTGGGGACACACGAGAAAGAAAGGAGATGATTGGTTGGACACTTGGGGGAGTGGGCGGGGCTAACAAGGGAGCCATTATTGACTTGACAAAACTCTTAACAGACAGGAGGATTTAATATGAACAAAGTTGACAAAAGCAACAACAACAAAACAAGTTTGTGGTGGCTGGCAGCACTTTGAAAATCATCACTTGTGAATGATTTCATAAACGCGATGACGCTCCCCCCCCACCCCCGCTGTTCTTACATTCGTGTGACTGAGAAATCAAACGCGCAGCGCAGTGAAACTAACTGGTTTTCCATTAAAAAAAAAAAAAAAGTGTTGATGTGACTCCAAACCGCAACAGCTCATTATTCCGCCGAGACGTTTAAATCTGTCGGGAATGTATCGTATTGTTGTTTGGCCCTTGGAATTAATTGAATTCAAAATTGGGTGCTTGTCATCTTATTTTTTTTTTTTTTTTTATGCGCTACACATTTTGGGTTAAGATGTGTACGTTTCATTTCGCACCTTGTACACTCTCATGAACGCTTGCGTTTTAACTCATTCGCTCGCCGCCATTTTCACATTTCGCAATCCCGTTCGCTCCCGGCCGTTTTACTGGATTTTGACTAATTTTGCATGGCCCACAGAATATTGTGTTCTATTGCTATAAAAGCATGATTAAAGTCTCTTCTTTCATCAGGGAAAAAAAAAAAAGTATGTTTCTATCTGTTTCAGTTTTGCAGCAATTAGCATTAGAAGAGAGCTAAGTTTCATCAGTTTTCACAAATCTATTTAAAATTGTAAGAAATTGAGCTTTTTTTCTAGATGGCCCTGGTTGATCTCCTTTGCTCTGCTGCCACCTGCTGGCCGTTTGTGTAATAACTACCATTTCTGCAACCGTTCTTTGCAGTTGAGAGGCTGCATCAAAGCCTTCTCTATGCTCTAGCACAAAAAAAACAACAACAACGTATAAATACGTCTTTGGGACACAGAACATAAAAAAAAACTGATTTATACGTCATTGGGAGCAAATGAGTTAAGTATGCTGACCTGACCAGGAAAAAAAAGAGCCTTAAATTGTCTCATGAATCTGAAATTTGTGCTTAGTTAAACCCATGTTGTCATATTTTTGGGGTCCAGAAACTCCTTACAGGAAAGGAAAGGCCTCTCTCTCTCTCTCTCTCTCTCTCTCTCTCTCTCTCCGAATCCAAACACCAATTAAACATAGCGACCATGCGCACCACTAAATGTCATGGGAATTTAACATTTCCGGAACATTTCAAACTCAATAATCGTGACCTATTGCAAATTGCGGGAACCATAATGACTATCTTATCTGTTTAATAGGAACATAACAAAATTTAACTGAATTAAAATAAATTTTTATCGCAAACTGGCGTACATTTCTGTCACTAACAGTATAGCTGCAAAACTTAGGACTTACTTTTCAAACTTTTTTTGTGACGATGAAAGGGATACTTTACTTATTTAGCCATTTTTGGCATTAATATTTTACCTATAATAAATTTGATATTTTCATTATTTTCTATTTACAATTAGAACCTTTAAAAAGACATTTTGCAACTTGCTGACATCACAAGGGCTCAGGTAACCAATCACAGCTCAGCTTGTGAATGTCACATGACCTAACCTAGAAAACAGCTGAGCTGCGATTGGTTACCTGAGCCCTTGTGATGTCATTTTCAGTCGACAGAAAGTTGCAAAATGTGTTTTTAAAGGTACTGATTGTCCGTGAAAAAGAATGAAAGTATCAAATTAATTATAGACAAAATATTAACTTTTTATTGCTATAATGGGCTACATAAGTGAAGTATCCCTTTAAATATTTACCTGCCAAGAAACGGACAAAATCAGTAGGCTAAATTTCACGTTATTTTCAATTTAAAAAGAAGATATATGCCTCTAAGCCGTACATTTTTGCTACATGAAAAAACAGTCGCAGCGCAAGAAAAACATGGAGCGTTAGGAGCATTTTACTTTTTCTTTTTATCGTTTTTTTTTCTTTTTAAATTGTAAATTGTTTTGTGGACCCCCACCATGATGATGAACCCTGTGTTGAGAACATCTGAGTTCAACAAAATTAGTACATATGAGGTTAATTTGTTTGCACAAATAGAAATTGGTAACAGGAACAAAGTGATACAAATGTTAAAAACAAACAAACAAAGGAACGCATGCATCAATGAAGAAAGAAGAGTGTCAAGGAAAACTTACGAATATTCGTCACACATCTCTACATCTACGAAAATGACGATCCCGGCTCTGGAAAAGTTTCGGCCACAAAACCACAAGCAGACTTCAAGTCAATTTGACAACAATTGTTTGCATTCGAGCATGTATTTGTTTAAATGCGCATGAAAGCTTGGCGGTGCACAAAATTGTAAGGGTCAAACATAGGAAGTGTTAATTGGGATGTTTAGTAAGCCAGCCTGATGCAGACCAGTAGTTGGAAGTAACAACGTCCAAATATATTACTTTAATACTACACTTGAATCGATTTTCAGGTATTTGTACTCGACCTGGAGGAAAGATTTTCTTCAATTCTAAATTTGACAGCCTACATTTCAAAACATATCCGTACTTTGTACTCCTTACTGTCAAAATTGGCTTTTATTTTTTTACGTCCTGAGGTTGGATCCCAAAAGCGCAGACACAAATAAGATTTAACTCTTTATTCGCATAACATCGAGACACGGGGAACAAACCTGACTAGACGAGAAACAACGAGAATGCATCGAGAATCACGAGACGCCAAGCCCACTTAAGCTGCGGAGATGCACAGAGAAACGGTGGTAATAATCCGACAAACACACATACACTTCTCAGACAGCGACCACAGATAGTGAATCGATCTGATTGGTTGTGCCTAAGTAAAGGATTACAAAGCTATCACATAACTTAAAACCAGTTGAAACTAGATGCTGTTCCATCAATTCCAAACAGACACTTGACCTGACGGTCATGAACTCAAACTTAACCCTGGCGTGACCCGGACATGACATATTCAAACTCGGCGGATGACGACAACGTAAATTAAGATGTAAATAGAGGGAGGCGGAAAATCTTAATTGATTGATCTTGATCAACATGGACCAACGCAAACCAACAGATACGAAGATAAAGTTTTGTTGAAGCTTAGAAGAACCGATTTAAATCCTATTTGAGTAGACAGTGTGAGTAACAACAATGAACCGTTTCCTGTTAGACCAGCTAGCACGCAGACCTTGAAATAAATTGACAGTCTGTTTGGATGGGTAGATGACAAACCTGACGGAATTCGAGGAGACAAAGCGGTGACCGTACGTCTGACAAAACGTATTTACTCGAGGTCAGCGAGCTCGTGATGGGCATTACAGTTCTTTTAGGTGAACTGAATCACTAGAATCAGTTCATTTAAAAGAACCGTTCAAAAGATTCGTTCACCGAATCGTTCCTTGGCAAATCGTGAATCACTCGTGGGAAGACTACAATCACTCACACACTGAACTGGTATGGCAGTACGGTCACTCAATGAATCGTTCGCGAATCGGAAATGGCAACACGCTCATTCACGGAATCGTTCGTGAACCGGAAATGGCAACACGCTCATTCACGGAATCGTTCGTGAACCGGAAATGGCAACACGCTCATTCACGGAATCGTTCGTGAACCGGAAATGGCAACATGTTCACTCACGGAATCGTTCACTTACTGATACGTTCGTGAACCGGAATTGGCAATCCGTTCACGTCTTCGCGAACGGGAAGCTTCCTCAGTGTCTCATTCCCGAACACCAATAGCGAGGCTGCATGTGTAGTAAAATCCCGCCCACGTCCGACGCTAGCTGCTGATTGGTCGTTCGCGAAGACTGACGGCATGAGCGTGGCTGCTCTCAAATGAACTGAGACCAAATGAAAAACAGACCACGTCTCGAGACTGTGCGGGTTGTTGCGAATAATGGCATGAGTCATTCCAGCCTTCTCAATTGTTCTGTTGCTTTTTCAACTCATCAGCAAACAGTCAGTAACCGCTTCGAACAGTCAACAACTCGCATGCTTCCAAACTCTTGATGGATTACATCTCCGTGCCAGACCGACATTAATATTGATTTTTAGACGGTAGTAAACGCAAGATGCTCGCAGAATCCGAAACCACAAAGGCTGGTTGGTGGCAGTTTTTTTGGTTTTAACCGGGGTATGCAGAAAGGTAACTCGATTAGTAGTAGAGGTCATTAATTGGCTTGGTACAGCACTTGGGTGGATCAATAAGGTAGGTCAAATTCAAGATTATTACACTCAACAACAGTTGGTTGTGGGTATTGTTATTAACTCATTTACTCCCAGTAACGTATAAATACGTTTTTTTTGTAATGTTCTAAGTGTCCCAAAGACGTATTTATACGTTTTTTTTTATTATTATTTTTTTTATGCTAAAGCATACAGAAGGCTTTGATGCAGCCTCTCAACTGCAAAGAACGGTTGCAGAAATTGTAGTTATTACACAAACGGCCAGCAGGTGGCAGCAGAGCAAAGGAGATCAACCAGGGCCATTTAGAAAAAAAAGCTCAATTACTTACAATTTTAAATAGATTTGTGAAAACTGATGAAACTTCGCTCTCTTCTAATGCTAATTGCTGCAAAACGGAAACAGATAGAAACTTACTTTTTTTTCCTAATGAAAGAAGCGACTTTAATCTTTCTTTTGATAGGTTCCATGCTTTTATATCAATAGAACACAATATTCTGTGGGCCTTGCAAAATCAGTCCAAATCCAGTAAAACAGCCGGGAGTGAACGGGATTGCGAAATGTGAAAATGGCGGCGAGTGAATGAGTTCAACATTGTTGATGTACAGTACGTTGGTAATGACTGTAGGCAGAAACTATTCTAAGTAGCATACTGGGTATTCTCAGGTTTGCTCCAGAGAAATTGATCAGGTCAAACGGTGCACATTTCCAGAGGGGTTAACAAATCTTTCACGCTAATGTCATATTTGACTGTATATTCACCTGCCCCACAGGCAGCTCAACCAACACAACACAACTCACCCAAAAAAAAAAAAAAAAATGTCCGCTGTCAAAGGTTATTACTTTTCTGACAGTAAAATGATGGACTTGGAGCCACGAACTCACATTTGCCAACGATGGAGGTTTGAGTTTGATTGCCATCGATTTTCCCGAACGCGAGTGAAAAGTGGACCGAAACCTGACCCAGCCTCGACTAACCTTTAACGTTGCGACACATTCCAAGACAACATTAGGCTGTCAGTTTTGATGCCTTGCAGAATGTATCACTTTTTTTTTTTTTTTTTGGACAGTTACAGTTTATAGACAACGTTTATAGACAAAGGCTGTTTGGACTCGGAATTTCCACCCGTCCCAAAGTTTGCAACGAGAGCCCGGAGCCCATTTGCTTTTGTTATTTGCAAATTTCTCAAACTTGCCGCCATTCTTTTGCTACATCTAAACCATATTTATTTTGAATAAAGGTCAAAACCACTTGTCAACACTTTGCTTGAGCAAACTATCAGACTGTTCAACTTTTTGAAAATATTTTCTTAAAACGGGGATGCCAACTATCCAATGCAGGGTCTGCAATGTCTTCATCATCTGCTCATCCATTTTCGATTGTCCTCATGAGAGTTGCGGGTGCGCTGGAGACGATCGCAGTTGCTTTTGGGAGCGAGGCGGGGCTTCACCCTGGACTCGTCAACAGTCAATCGCGGAGCACAAGCGATCACTCACGATCACGCCTTTGGGCTGATTATGAAGCAAACTACATTTTCCCTCGACGCCACAGGAGATGAGATTCAAACCTTCAACCTTAAGCCTGATTTACACTACTGCGTTTGATCACACGATCTACGCACGGCCTCAATTTTAAGTGCCGCGTAGCTCATGGACGGGTGCAGCGCACACACACGACGTGCGACGTAGCTCGCTCGTGATTCGTCCGTTCGATGGCGTTCTCGGCTATTTTTTTTCTTTTTCTCTCTCCCCGCCCCCTGCCCAGATAGTTTCCGTGAAGGCAACAGTGTTTGGAGGCTCAAAATAAATAAACTTCCTGCCCCGGAGAACACAACTGTACGCGTGGATATGTGCGTGTGACAAAAGGGGGAAAAATAAATAAATAAATAAATAAATAAATAAATAATAATTAGGGATGGGCAAGTACCGATGCCAGACTTTTTTCAAGTACTCGAGTACTCGTGATGCAGACGAGTACAAGCGAGCGATGGCAGAGGGGGAAGACGTTAAGTGAGTCCTCCTTGCCTGTAAGTGGCGCTAGCTCGCAGCAACCTTTCACCCGTTCAATCCCGTTCGCTCCCGGCTGTTTTACTGAATTTTGACTGATTTTGCAAGGACCACAGAATATTGTGTTCTATTGCTATAAAAACATGGAACCTACCAATAGAAAGATTAAAGTCTCTTCTTTCATCAGGAAAAAAAACATGTTTCTATCCGTTTCCGTTTTGCAGCAATTAGCATTAGAAGAGAGCTAAGTTTCATCAGTTTTCACAAATCTATTTAAAATTGTAAGTAATTGAGTTTTTTTTTCTAGATGGCCCTGGTTGATCTCCTTTGCTCTGCTGTCACCTGCTGGCCGTTTGTGTAATAACTACCATTTCTGCAACCGTTCTTTGCACTTGAGAGGCTGCATCAAAGCCTTCTCTAGCATTAAAAAAACAAACAAAAACAAAAACGTATAAATACGTCTTTGGGACACTTACAACATTAAAAAAACAAACAAACTATTTTTACGTATTTATACGTTATTGGGAGCAAATGAGTTAAATAATTCTCATACTGATTTCCAATTATAAAACTTGACAAAGAACGGCTAATCGAGCCAAATTTAAATCACGACGACTGCTGATCTTTCATTGAAATAACTTTGAGTACCTTTTGATGGCCTTCGTTTTCTCTCAATTGTCCTTTAGTACCTTTGAAACCCCCCACACAGAATATCCGGAATATCCACCGTGAGAGGGTTCAGTTAACCAATCTCATGAAATGTATTTCTTTTTTCCTCCCGCTGACATTCAGAGGAATATACTCTATCAACTCAATCCCATTCTGATGGCGCCGTTGCGGCGGCGGGGGAAGGGGGGGGGGGGGATACTTTGCCAATACCCCACAGTGGAGTCCATCCTTCTCCACTTCGGCTTTTTGGAGATGAACTATCAGGTCCTTCCTCTCTTCCCCACTCCAATTAAAGTTCTTTCCAACTTTGAGCAAACAGGAGGACCGCGGGGACGAGCGGAACTTTATCAAGCGCATACATTTGAACCCAGGCGCTAATCTAAATGAAATCTGGCTCACCTTGAAGTCATTTTGTAGTAGTTTGAAGTAGAGCGGCCCCCAAATATCTGATAATGTAATAAGTCTGTCAAAGCGACACTTAAAAAAAATAAAAAAATACACACACACACAATCAGGCAGCGATTAGCAGGCGGCTGATTCATTTCGTAGATTATTGCCGACTCCAAAAAGGGTGAACCAAAAAGCATTTATTGGAATCGGTGAGACGTCGGGCGGGATGAACGAGAGTTTCAATCCACTGCGGTTTTATCGAGCGGCGTAACCTGGGGGCCGCGGGGGCCTGTGCAGGCAAGCCGGGAATGTCGACAGCGCAGGCGATTCCCGGGAGGACTTTCATGTTGCGGGCGCGGCTGCGGCGACATCACTTCCTCAGCTGCCGACTGAACACGAGAAGAGGACGGACTCGAGATTCACTCGCGGGAGGGACATCGACTGCTTGTACACGCCGTCGTATGAGATTGAAATTTGCAGCAAAATCGATGGCCGATTGTCAGATAATTTAATTAACTCATTTCCTCCCAATAACATATAAATACGTTTTATTTTTTAATGTTCTAAGTGTCCCAAAGACGTATTTATACGTTTGTTTGTTTGTTTTTTAATGCTAGAGCATACAGAAGGCTTTGACGAAGCCTCTCAACTGCAAAGAACGGTTGCAGAAATGGTAGTTATTACACAAACGGCCAGCAGGTGGCAGCAGAGCAAAGGAGATCAACCAGTCGCAGTTTGCAGTGGTTTCGAGTTACATAGCGTCAGACTGAAAGCAGCATGACATGACAGCCATAAAAAAAACAAAAAACAAAAGATACTTTGTATCCTGAAATCAATATCCAGCACGGATATCTGGGTAAACATGTCCACAGGATGTGGCTGGCTGTAAATGAGAAGAAAACGGCTGCCGCGGCAACGTTTCGATAACCCCCCCCCCCCCCCCACTCCAACTCCGCTTCGACCCGGTGTGCACCTAAGTGGCGGGGGTTTCCACGGAAACCGTTCAGGTAACAAAGCTCTGCTGTGTATCCGTAATCCAAATTGACCGCAATCGATGGACGGCTTTGTTGGTCACAGCCGCAACGTCGTCAAGAGCGGCACAAACACTTGACGGCCGGATTTTTGCATCTTGGTGATTGGCCGCACAGTGCGCGCTCAAGTGTTCTTGAGGTTAAAGTCTGATATTGGCCTCCATGATGAATACGATGCATGCAAAAGGATTTTGAAAAGGAAAAACTTAAACACAATGTCACCAAAGATTCGTGTATGTACGACTCTCTGCTTTGTCACGTCGATTATGAGGGAGAGATATGCCAACACGGAAGTCGGACGAACGAGTTTAGGTACCTCAGACTTGGGATAGACCGATTATCGGCTGGGCCGATTATCGGTGCCGATATTTGACTTGTTGACAAATATCGGTGCCGATATTTGACTTGTTGACAAATATCGGCATTAGTCTTTTTACAAATCCGAAGGCCAAAAAAAGCTGGAATCAAGTTATGCCATTAAGCAATTAAAAAAATACATTTAGAAATTATGTTGAAATTTTTGGAAAACTTTATTTACAGTAGAAAACGTATTTCTCATTTATATATTTATTTATTTATTTATGTATTCACTGCAAACACTGGGAAGTCCCAACACTTTTTAATTTTTTTAAAATCATACTTAATTTTTTTTTTTTTTTTAGAAATTATGTTGACATTTTGGAAAACTATTTACAGCTGGCTGTTTTTGTAATAACTACCATTTCTGCAACTGTTCTTTGCAGTTGAGAGGCTGCAACAAAGCCTTATGTATGCTCTAGCATAAAAAAACAAAACAAATAAAAATAAATAAAAACGTATAAAAACGTATAAATACGTCTTTGGGACACTTAAAACATTTAAAAAATAAAAAACAAATTTACACGTTATTGGGAGCAAATGAGTTTTAATAATTGCTACTTAAGGGTACCTTTTATAGAAAAGTATTTTTGCTCTGATGGGGACAATTTGTGACCTCTGAAAGAAATGATTCCAAAACGAATTCATCTCATCTCAGTGGAAAATCGTCGGGAGTTAGCAGGGCGGTATTTTCCGAAACACGATATGGCACAGCCTCGCAGTGCGGATTTTTACGAGCTACTTTAACAGGCTAGTTTTGTCTCCCGCTTTCACCGCCAAACTGCACGTCTGAGCCACGAGGGCTGAAATAATAGCCCGACAGGATCTCTCTGCAGAGGGCGGCAAAGAAAAAAAAAAAAAAAAAAAAAAGACGGCCATGACCAAAGGGGAAGGTGGACAGTGGGGGTTGGAGGTGGGGGGGAGGGTGACCGCGTGTATTATTTAACAGGGAAGTCGGTGCGAGTCAGAGGATGAGAAAGAGGAGGAGTGCATCGGTCTGTGTACCTGCAGGCCAAAGTCTGAGGGGAAAGGCCTATAATGGCATGCGCTAGTGTGAGCTAGGCTGGATGGTTGCATACTCGACAAGGTCCCCGGGGCCGGAGTGAGCGGAGCTCCGCGGGCTGGGGGAGGAGGCCAAGGCTGCAGTATCCAGCTCCGCGTACTGGACCTCGCAGTCCTTGTGGCCCGAGTTCTGGAGACAAGAGAGGGCGAGAGGGCGAGTGAGGGGCCGCCGCCGACGCAGACGCAGACCAAGAAGAGCGGGCGGGCGATCGCGCCGGCCGGCGTGCGTCGCGATCGCTGCTTCAATCAACACAAATGGAGGCAAATGGACACAAATGAGAAGTGTGCAAAAATGAGATGGAAACGCACTGAGGCCATGTGCAGACAGGTATTTTTAAAAACTTACATAATGCACACCCCCGGGTCCAAAAATATATGCCTGTATAATGCATCCGGGATGTGCATCACAGTACTTCACTTTCCGAATGTTACAGCCGTATCGGAAATAGATTACATTCATTCCCCCCCCCCCCCCCCTCAAAATTCTGCGCACATGAAATCCCATAATGGCAACATCAAAACCTTATTTTTTGCCATTACAAAAATAAAAACTCGCAGGTAAGTATGTATTCCTAATCCTGTATCAAAGGTGGAGGCACATAAACATTAGTGGGCATTTTCTACCGTTAAAGTTCTTTAAAAAAACAACAACAACGACAACAAAAATAATTGCAATACAGTGAACACTGACATATTTGTGGTTTATTTACAAATTCACCCATTCACATTTTTTTTTATGTGGAATCTACTGTATCCTTAGCTATTTGCTGCAAAACGTGACCATTTCCATTTGTTGTGCTTTCTATAATGCTCTAAAATGCCAGAGATGGCTTGAAATCCCCAACTATTAGGAGGGTAGTAATTGGTGTCAAGGAAGTATTTTGAAATGATATGTATTAAATTGAGAGAGTGGATTGTCATATACCGTATTTTCCGCACTATAAGGCGCACCTTCAATAAATGACATATTTTAAAACTTTTTCCATACATATGGTGCTATAGTAGAGGCTGGGGTTACGTTGTGCATCCAATAGATGGTGCTGCGCTACAGAGAATGTCAACAAAACAGTCAGCTAGGTCAGTCCAACTTTATTAATAGATTACAAACCAGCTTTCTGACAACTCAATTCACTCTCAAAATGAATAAACAGCTGTTTTATTATTTTCTTTGAGGTAAAGTATTAGTATTAGCTAGCGATCCAAGATGGCGGGATCTTCTGCGCATGCGCGTCACCGATAGCGTCTTGACAGCAAGACCTGTTGCGGCTCAATATTGATCCATATATAAGGCGCACTGGATTATAAGGCACAGGGTCAGCTTTTGCAAAAAATTGAAGGCTTTTAGGTGTGCCTTTATAGTGCGGAAAATACGGTAATTATTATGGCGAATCTGCCGCATTCATGCTTCTGGTGCATTAAAATAAGTACATAAATAAATAAATAAATAAATGAATAAATAAATACTAGTCAGTTATTTTTTAGAATAAAGTCAGATGAGTTTGAAAAGATAAATTGTTTTAACGGTCATACTTTTGGGTATATTTAACGTTCAAATTATTAATACAGATAATTATTGTTAACATTTCTAGGACGTGTTAATTGCTTGTTGTTGTTGTTTTTTTTTTACTATTAATAGACCTCAACCATTTTGTGTGGACAAAACCCCCAAAAAACAAAAGAAAATCTGTTTTTGAAAATACCCGAGTTCGTGTATACATGGCCTCAGACTCTTTACATGCAGATGACAAAGTTGAATTCCTGTTTTCATTCCGAAAACAGCCTCAAAATATTTTCCCATTTAGGCGGCGATCAAGTGTTGATTTCAATGACACGTAATGCAGTCGTGGAGATGCCGAGACGTGCATGTTAGCGTTCATGTGATTGCGCCACCAATTGACCCGATGAGCAATTGGCCGGAGTGGATGACCGAGTAAATGACTTCAGCGAGCCCATCAATGGACATTGAAAGCTTTCGGCGTTGGCTCTAAGAATACTTTTTTCCTCCACCGTCCACAGTCTTAGCGTCCGTTGCTCGAGTGGACACTTGAAGGCGGAGTGTAAACCATCCTTAGAAAATGAAATAGAAAACAAGTGGAACATGGATCATGTGGTTTTTTTTTTGTTTGTTTTTTTTCCCCTCCAGTAGCACCATGTCCTTGATAAAAGCTGCCGTGAGCAGATGTTTTTAAAATGTAGGGTTGCAAAAGAGTGACAAGCAAGATTAGTAAGATTAGCGAGGAAAAATACTGCAAAAATACTCATGCGACGTTCCAAAAAGGAAACAGCTCACACTTTTGCTTCTGCACCAATGTCTTAAATGTAAAGAATAAAGCTTCTTTAGACAACATGGACACTGAATCAACAGCTTGGATTACTTCAAAATACAATCAACCATCAATTCCATAAGACCCAACAAAGACTTTTATACACTGTTTTCTGTCCATCCCTAGTTAGAACATTGACTGCAACTGACTTATTTAGCCATTTGTGAAACAATACAGTAACTAACTACCCTGTTAGGTATAGTTAGCTAGTCAACTTCATACCTTCTGCTCGGCTAAATCGGGGTCGGACAATATTTAGCATTTATGCTAAATTAGTGATTTCTAATGTATATTTTTCTGATCGGTCAATGATGTCAAGACATTACACATAATATTTAATGTTTATCAGCGTTTTTCGAAGATTTTCTCATGTATTTCAATTGGTGTAATCTACATGTTTTTTTTTTGCTAATCGTGGGCTGGGACAGTCCCTCCGACTGTGGAGTAAATATAAAAGTTTTTTTAAATAGATATATTGCTCCATCTTCTGATCTAATTGGTGATTTTTTTTTTTTTAAACTCATTGATCGCTGATTGGATGAAAAATCCTGATCGTATATATAGCCTAGTAGCTAGGTAGGTAGCTAGCTACAAACCAGAGCTAAACTAGTCAGCATTAATGCTAATTAAGAGCAAGTTTTCGACATTTATCTGATGTTTCCTTTCATTTCTATCCATCTACCCATCTATCTATCTATCAATCTATCTATCGTTCTACCTATCTATCTTTATATCTATCTATCTTTCGTCTCTACCGTATCTATCTATCGTATCTACCGTATATACCGTATCTATTAGGGGTGTTAAAAAAAATCGATTCGGCGATATATCGCGATACTACATCGCGCGATTCTCGAATCGATTCAATAAAAAAATATATATATTTTTTTTTTTTAAGAGCTCAGAATTGTTCATTCGGTAGTCTTACCGATTCAACGTCTTATCATCATTGCCTTTTTTTGTGTGTGTGTGTGTGTGTGTGTGTGTGTGTGTGTGTGTGTGTGTGTGTGTGTGTGTGTGTGAATCGATTTTTAAACTTCCTTTTAATGGAAAAATATTCAACAAAACGTCTGACTTCGGGTTAGGATTCACACCTTGAGCATGGAAGAATGTTATATGAACGGAACATTAAGCCTTAATATTTTATTTTAATGCTGTTCAAACATGAAACAGATTACAACCTCTATAAGACTGAAATTTCAGATAAATAAAATAATACATTTTCATATAAATCTTACACTCTACAAGCTTACTGATTAGTATTTTCTAAATTTGAATGAAAAAAATCGCAACAATCGACTTTTAAATTCGTATCGGGATTAATCGGTATCGAATCGAATCGTGACCTGTGAATCGTGATACGAATCGAATCGTCAGGTACTAGGCAATTCACACCCCTAGTATCTATCTAACTATCTATCAAAATAGATGGACAGATAACACAGACGGAGCTGTAAACGTATTCAAAAAGTTGGATGAAAGCTGAAAAAGTTTTAATAAAATGCAAATGCAGGTTCCATTTGCTGTCAAACTGCAATCTGAGGGCAAAAAAAAAAAAAAAGGAGAAGAAAACCTCTGACAATTGATTCAAATAAGTACGCCTCCCTAAGTGTGTTGGAGGAACACAATAAATTATGAAAGCGATCGATAAAATTAAAGTCAGATATGAATTTTGCATCTACAACACGCGGCGTCTTTGGATGGATGGCGAGGCGATGCCACCTCGCTGCTCTCCATCTGCATCCATGGCAGGATTACAGAGAAAAGATTGAGGCTTTTACAGAAATGGATGTTAATAATTCACATCTCTCCTCCGCCGCCGCCGCCGCCGTCGTCGTCGTCGCTGGTGTTCCTCGCTGGCTGCCTATTTAAATATCTGGAATATTTGTCACGAGCAGGGTGCAATCAGGGGGAAAATTACAGCCGCCTCGCATTGGGAATTGGCAGATAGTGTTTTGCCCCCGGAGAATCGTCATTAGCAACAGCTGGAGCTCGCCATGTCGCTCCCGAGTAGCGCTTGGGAAAAATCGCATTTTCCTCACGCCTAAAAATGGAATCTTACAAGAGGCAAGCTGGATCAGGTTGTATTTTAGCTCCGCCGAGGCCGTAATTTAATATATTCAATAACTTGCGCACGGTAAATGAAGCCATCCAGGGGGGGGGAAGGAGTATTTAGTGATTGAATAAGACCTTGCAAGTCCAGATGAGTCATTTAAAAAAAAAAAAAAAAGAAAAAAATCACCATAAATGCCGAAGCAGCAGTTAAAAAAAACAAACTAAAAAAAAAACTGTGCTGACAGCTGAGAAATGCATCAGCAGCGGAGCTCGGTTTTCCATTTTAGATGATGCCTGAGAGCGCCGAGAGCTTTGACTTGGCACTTTTCTCTTGTTGTCTATTCAAAGTAACACAGCAAAAATATGTTAAGGATGTTTGGTATTGCGATAACATTCACATTATTGCTTTGACTTGAAGCCTCAGCAAAGAACAAGTTAAATCAACCTGGAAACTTTTTTTAAGTCACCTTTGTTGTTTTTTTTGTTTTTTTTTTAAATCTGTCTGCAGTGAGACATTCAAAAATTTTCCTTGACTCCTCAGTAAAAATTGCAGAAATGCATTCAGACATATGTGGGCGGAGATTAGCACTGTTTGGCCTTGGAGGAGGTCTGTGCTTTTTCACCAAGTGTCAGTCCGTGGTTGCATAGTTGAGGTTAACTGATTCATTTCTCTCTTTGTATAGATTCTCACATCTACATCAACACCATCTGCTACTTCATACCTCAAACCCGGCGATGGCGTTTTGCTTCACTTTGTATTGTGACATGGAAATATGCTGCATTGAATATACTGTATAATCACTTAAAAAAAAAAAAAGAAATATATAAAGCAAACAGATGGGCACGGTTGTTCCGTTCAGGCCGGAGCAAAAGGTGCACAGGCAGGTAACTTCAGTCAGCTTGTGATGAATATGTATTCAGTGTGTGTGTGTGCGTGCGTTCTTCTGTTGTGAGCAACGGATTAGGTTGCTGCCGGCTACGTTAGCGTCGGTTCATCCTCGCATACGGTATTTTTTATTTCTGTTCCTGGCACTGACACAATCTACATGATCACACCCGGCCTCCTCTTGTCTGTGCTTTCACTCATTTAAATAATAAGCACCCCTAAGACTTGGCAGCTACGCTGGGGAAAGATGCAACATAGATAGAGATCGCGATTGAAAGGGATAGATAAATATTGAGATATAGATTTGAGAATCAACTTTGCAGATAGATAGATAGATAGATAGAGCGAGAGAGATAGATAGCTAGATACATAGATGGATAAAGAGAGAGAGAGATGGATAGAGAGAGAGATCGATAGAGATAGTGAGAGAGAGACAGCTAGATGATAGCTAGCTAGATAGCTAGCTAGATGATAGCTAGCTAGATAGCTAGATAGCTAGCTATCATCTATCTAGCTATCTAGCTAGCTATCATCTAGCTAGCTATCTAGCTAGATGATAGCTAGCTAGATAGCTAGCTAGATGATAGCTAGCTAGATAGCTAGATGATAGCTAGCTAGATAGCTAGCTAGATAGATAGATAGCGATAGATAGATAGCGATAGATAGATAGCGATAGATAGATAGATAGATAGATAGATAGATAGATAGATAGATAGAATCTGCATTGTCTTCCTCGCTTCAAACAAATCTGTCACCTAGTTTCCATTAGCTTCCTGGGTAAAGAAATAAACTAGAAAGCGAAAAAAGAAAGAAGAGTTATAGCGTAAGAAAGGCAAGCGGGAGAGCAGGTTAGCATCCTGTTCACATGATGACCCCCGGGTGCTGAATGCCCTCGGCATCGGGTCGCCGTCGTACGCGAGGCAGCGGTGAATGAAACGTGTTGAAAAAGCGACTTTGAACTCCGCTATCGTCGGCTAGCTCCAGCAAACATTTACATAAAGCCCAACGAGACACACGGGCGCACGATTCATGCTCATTGTTTAAATGCCCCAAAAGACTTTGTGTAACTCAAACCGGGGACTGCAGCCAAAGCAAACGAAAGATGCGAGCGGGGGACTGTAGCGTTCCCGGTGGGTGGTGAGCGCCTGATGCAACAAGGCAGCCATTTCATGGTCAACACTCTGCGCCACGATGCTACACTTATCTTCACGCGCCAGCCACGCAAACGTCAAGTCATTACGGCGGATTAGTTGGAGGAGGGGTAGAGGTGAGGCGGCGTGCAAACCGAGACGGGGGTTGGGAGTGTGGTGCCAGCTATGCCAGCAGTGGAAGTTTTGGGGTTCTGCAGGTATAAGGAACGGGTACTGCTGGGGGTTACTGTTAGACACTCTAAGGGAGTGTTATGGTGTAAATCACAATATCAGAGGACAACTGGTGATAATAGTTTTGATGGTCAGCATAAAGCTTGCAGGTTTATTAAGGCAAACAGAACTTAATTGACATTATTTATACTCAACAAAAGGAACTTAATTACATAAATTATCATTTCTGTTGATACCTGGTTCAATTAAGTTGAGTACAAAAATAGTTTTGCTCATGTGAAGCATTAACAATTAACATTAAAGGGAGCCATTTTCAGTCGTAAAAAGTTCATATTTTGTCTATAATTAATGTGGTAACTTCATTAATTTTCATGTAAAATTAGTACCTTTAAAAAGTAATTTACTTCAAATCAAATCTACTTGCTGTCGACTGATGATGA
Source organism: Festucalex cinctus (assembly GCF_051991245.1). Classification (NCBI taxonomy): domain Eukaryota; kingdom Metazoa; phylum Chordata; class Actinopteri; order Syngnathiformes; family Syngnathidae; genus Festucalex; species Festucalex cinctus. Next base: position 2,446,112 of record NC_135423.1, read on the forward strand.
CATCATCTGTAATGAGGAAGTAGGTAACGACCAATCATGGCTCACTTTACTGACCAAACCCAGAAATCAGGTGAGCCATGATTGGCTGTTACCTACTTCCTCAGCACAGGTGATGTCATCATCAGTCGACAGCAAGTAGAAAAATTACTTTTGAAAGGTATTAATTGTACATCAAAAATAATGAAGTTATCAAATTCATTCTGGACAAAATATGAACATTTCAGTCCTGAAAACTGTTCAGTGAGTCAAGTATCTTTAATAACTATAGCTTGGCCAATTTACTTACGACTTCCAAAGATCCAATATTGTACACATTTTCTAAAATGGAAAGAAAAAAAAACTTCCAGTCTTAAAAAATGTTGATAGATTTTCCTAAATGAATGCCTTAATTATGCTTCAAAATCACAATATTATACTTCTGAATTTATCATTCAGAAGTATTTAAAATGCTCGCCACATGATAAACAACCATTGTCATTAACACATCTACTTTCTTAACAAATTTTTAATGAGTCTACTATGATGCTAAAACCTACATTTATTTTTACACTATATTGGAAATATGAGAAATTATTAAAATATTTTGATATTGCTGACTCCTGATTGATTTGTCAAATGTGGTGAATGGGGTGCATTAAAATTGCAAAACATGGAAGCGGCCAACACTACTTAATTTTGGGTCATCTCCGGGTCCAAAACTTCTGACATGATGTAAACTATTTCGATTTGACCATCTTTGCACTTGTCGGGTGTCACTTTTAAACTGCAATTGTAGAATTGCGCTGATGTGGCCTTGTATCAGAAACTTTGAATGGCAGATTGAAGAGCAAGCTGGCATTTTTTTAAAGGCCTTGATTTATGAAAATCTCATAAAAATCTGCCGGCTCCCTGACAGGAGGTGCCGATGCAAACGAAGAGTTGAAGTGCTTAAAGCTGCGAGTGGATCCGCCGGCCCGACTGGTCGTAAAGCCTCCGTTCGCCTTTCACCACAGGGAGCGGAGGTCATCGCCCCCCCGGGGGGGGGGGGTCTTGGATGTAAATCAATTCTGCGGCCCGTTCGCCATTCCCGGCGGCAATTACGACTGGCCGAAGGCGGCGGGGGCGAGGACGCGCCCTCGGTGGAGAAGTACTCACCGGCTTATCGGTGAAGGGGGTCGACTCGGAGGGCGCCATGTCGTAATAAGGCGGCTGCAGAGGAAGCTTCTGCATCTCCTCGTCTTTGTCCAGATGGACCACCTGCAGAAGGACAGAAAGCGTGATCGTTGTAGGATAGCACTATGGGAATGCGACTCCTTTTCCACATCGGTGGGCGTTACAGGAAGTACCGTAATTTCCCAACTATAGGGCGCACCTGATTATAAGTCGCACCAAATACATTTGTTAAGGAAAAAGCATTTTGTACATACAGGACTGTCTCAGAAAATGAGAATATTGTGATAAAGTCCATCATTTTCTGTAATGCAATCAACTCTTTTACTGCCACACGTTATCAAAACGTTATCATTCACGTCATCCTTGAAAACGTTCTATTTCATCAGATTTCGTCATCTTTCATTGTAATTTGATACACGGGCAGCCCATTGAAGAGATACAATGCTGCCATCTGGTGGCCATGGTTAGTGAGTGTTTTTGACTCCACAACCCATTGACCAGGCAGTGCTGCACTTAGATGTTTGCACTGCCCATTGATTTAAAAAATAAAAATAAAAAAATAAAAAACGTAGTTGACGTCATTTAACGTTTATGGCGACATACATTGTGATTTTATTAATCGGGATTAAACGTTTTTGGCAGTCAAAGAGTTAAATAAGCAAAAATGCCATACATTCTGGATTCATTACAAATCAACTGAAATATTGCAAGCCTTTTGTTGTTTTAATATTGCTGATTATGGCTTCTTTTTTTTTTTTTAAACTTGGTCTGAAGAAATATTCTAATATTTTGAGATAGGGTATTTGCGTTTTCTGATGCTGTAAGCCATAATCAGCTATATTAAAATAATAAAAAGCTTGCAATATTTCAGTTGATTTGTAATGAATCTTGAATGTATGGCATTTTTGCTTATTTAATTGCGACCCTTGTGAGGAGCAAGCGGTGCAGAAAATGGATGGATGGATGAATTAAATAAGTCAACTCATGAAGTAATAAACCTCAAAAATGGATTTCTTAATTAGATAAAACATATAACAGAAGAATATTGACTTTAAGCTTACTAGCGTGAATCATAAAATAATGATTCATTTTTAAAGTCTCCTTTGTTTTTTTTTTATCAGTCTATCTAAATTAAATCATGAGGTAATAGTAATAATTGAGAAACAAAAACTGCACTACATGAGTGTGCACTGAAATGTTATCATAAAAGCAAATGTAGTCCGGATTACGTTTGGAAATATAATGCAGGAGCTCCAATTTTTTTTTTTTTTTTGTTTGTTTGGCCCCAAAGTGCTTCCAAAGAGAATTGAGCGTAGCAGCGTTACACTGTGCTCAAGGGTTTGACTTCTCTCACTCTCATGTGTTTTTTTGTTGTTGTTTTTTTGTGGGGAGAATCTGAGGTTGGACAAGGAATTGTTTGCTTGACAGCGGTTTCAACTTTCGCCGCTCGGCTGAACTTGGCATTTGCATCAAGTTAACGGCGCGCGTGTGGCACAGGGGCATGATGCAAACTGTGGAAATCGCGAGGCGCAGATGCTAAAACAAGCGTTGGGCTTCCAGAGCGAGAAATTCAACACGCCGGATGGCGCCGCTTTATTTGCATACTTCCATCCATTTTCTATAGCGTGCGTTCTCATTTAGGGTGTGCTGGAGCCTATCCCGACTGGCTTTGGGGTGAGAGGCAGGCTACACGTTCGACTGGTAACAACCAACTGGGCACATCCATTTTCTTGACCGCTTATTCCTCACAGGGGTTGCGGGGGGTGCTGGAGCCTATCTCAGCTGGCTTTGGGCAGTAGGCGGGAGACACCCTGGACTGGTTGCCAGCCAATCGCAGGCGTCCGTAGTCTTCGTGGAAAAATGATCCCTGTGAAGCTTTGAGCTTAATGAGGACCATCGAAAAGAGATGGATGGAAATCGTTCATGTGAAACGTTTTTCGAAATCAAAAGAGCAAAAAAGGGGCGGCCGTACCTGGATGTCGTCGGATGTCAAATGTCCCTTCATGTCGCTGTTCTTCTTCTTGGGCGGCGGCGGGGCGGGCTTGTGGGCCGGCGGGAGGTCGGTCCTGTTGAGGGGGAGACAGAGAGCGTGAAAAGACAACGTGACACTCGGGCAGCGTCAGCGCCGGCCGCCCGTCACGTCCCCCCCTCACCTCCGACAGCACTCTGTAATGAGAAGGCCTGCCTGCACTTGCCTTTTTTTGGCACTTTTTCCTGGGCTTTTGATAGATCTGGACTTGGCGGCTGCGTGACGGCGGCGGCCATGCGCCCTGCCCTTTTCAAAGGCTGCAGACAGACACTGTGCTAACGAGAGTGGGCTGTAATTGGACACTGAGGTGAGGGGGATGGGATGGGGGGGGGGGGTTAGGGGTTAGAGGGAGGTATATGAGGGGCAGGGAGAAGCGCACGTGTGAGTCAGGTGCTCCGGCTCGGTCCAGACTTATTGCCGACCGTCCCGTCATGCTTGCTTGACATGTCATCATCAACCTCCGAGAGCTGAATGGGAAACTTTAACCCCAGTGATGGCGCCAAGTTCCTCGAAAGCAGCAGTCCGCAACCTTTTTTTTTGCACCACAGACAGGTTTCACGTAGAGTTGCATTTTAACCGACTGACATGCGAATAAAAATGTTGAAAACACGACTGACCATTACAGTGAATGTCGTCGTCGGAATTAGAGGATGCCATTGCTTGTCAAGTGTCTGTTTTTGAACTGATGTAACCGGCATCTAGTTTCAA